>NC_060140.1:483590597-483962467 GCF_021461385.2 Schistocerca piceifrons | reverse complement strand
TGTGCAGAGATTTTGATGTAGAGCACTAACAGCCTTTTTAACAAGAGCTAATCAGATTGCTTCTGACTGAGACAAAGTCTCATATCAGATCTGTGTCTGTTGCTGCAACTGGGAGATTGGGATGCTCAAATCATGGTCTGCACCTGAGTAGGAGGGAGAATGAAAGATTAGCTGAGCATCTTGCAGAAAGTGCAATGGGGGTGGGGGCTGCAAGCACACAAAACAAAATCCCTGTGATCACTGGAGTCATAGGGGCACATTTTTTGAGGTGGAGCCAGGTTACACACGACAGGCAATATAGAAGGAAACTGGAGCAAACAGAATCATTATGTAACAATTTCCAGAAAAATATAATTAATTTGTTTCATTGGAACATGAAGGGGTTGTAAAGCAAGAACTTTCTAGTAAGCCTTGAAGTTGTGGAAACTTCTGAAATGATAAATGGCATGTGCCCCTCTGAACACCAGATAACCACAAGGATGGAGAAGTTAAATATCAGGGATTACATAGTAGCATCATTTTGTGTAGAATTAACATGGAAAAAGGAGGAGTTGCAAATTATGTAAAAGTTGGACACAAAATTTAAAAAAAAAAAAGAATGAAACCAATACTCTTTGTGTTAATCAGAACCTAGAAGCATGTGCTTGTGGGTTGTTACTGCAGAATACTTCTCTGATAATAGTAACAGTCTGCAGATCCCCTCCAGAAAACTTTCAGCTACTTATGAGAAATCTAGATGCGTTATTGAGCTATTTGTCAGACAAGAAGAAACAGTTAGTAGTTTGTGGAGATTTCGATGTAGTTTTCTTAAACGATAGAGACAGGAAAAGTGAACTAGAATCATTATGTGGGTGTTTTGATATAATTTCACTAGTCAGTTTTCCAACTCGTGCAGGAAGATGATACAAAACTAATTGATGACATTTTTATAGGCAGTGCTCGAACTGAAACAATTAATCTGGACCCAGTGGTTAATGGACAATCTGATCATTATGCGCAGTTAATGTAAATAAACAGTATAGGACCTTACAGCCATGAGACAGGTTCATACAAAGCAGAGAGGCCTATTAATGAGAACAGAATACAATGTTTTAAGAGTAAGCTAAAAGGGGTGGTGTGGGATAAAGTAGACATAGAAAGAGGTGCTAAAATCAAATTCAATTTATTCCATAGTAAATTTGTATTGATATTTGAAATATGCTTTCCTAAAAAGTTATCCAGAAGGCCAATTACAAACAGTCATAGGTAATTAAAAGGACAGAACAAGTCAGGATCTGACATTTGGTGCAAACTACAATATTATTTTAAGGGAAGCCATTAAAATGTCCTGACTAAAATTAATCATGCTGATAATAAGATTAAAACTGTATGGGATATTGTCAAATGAAAGACAGGACAGCCAAAACTTAGATGACAATGTTGTGACTGATAATTCACAAGTTGCAAGTACTTTTACCAACTACTTTCTAAGTGTAGCAGCAAAAATATGATTAAGCAGTTCATTTTGAGAAGCAAGAAAATATATTAAAAACTGTCATTCCACAAAACTTTAAACAACTAGAAGCAGCACCAACATCCTTCACTGAATTATAAAATTTCTAAGAAGTGAAAGTTAGGGTTTATATTCTTTATTAGTTGTTCAGCATCTGTACATGCAGTAAACTTTGTCAGTACCTTTAGTTATTTATATTAGAAAATACGCATTTACATTGGTGTATCAGACATTTCTAAAAATTCTTCTAAAGAATAAAATGGGTTAGCCAGCAAGAAGCAGTGCAGTGTTTACAGAGTTTGTTATGTATTTGGATTGCTGTATAGGCATGACTGTTGTTTGTTTTTGCTAGTCTGTTTCATGGTAAGAGCAGAATAGTAATTGTCATTGTATTATAATCATGTTTTTGAGTTGTTACACTTAAATCTGGTTGTTCAGTGATTTTTTTGAATATGTATAGTAACTGCAATTAAAATCTTATACTTCGTGAATGAAGACTTGCAGTGAGTTTTACCAATTGTTCTTGCCATTACCATAGTTGCCTTCTTCGGAATTACAAGCATTTTATTTATTTTCTGCTATTTCTTCATAATATTAATTTGTATTTTAAAGTAGATTGAAAAAAGGCAACATAGGCTGTCCTTACATATTTGAAGGTGACACATGACAATAGTCAATTTTCAAGTTTATTTCTCTTGATAATCTGTTACTTGATCTACAAGGGAGTTCCACATTAATTTGTCGTCAAGTGTAATGTCTCAAAATGTTACATTTTGTTTTTCATTTTTGCAGCCTTGGCTTAACTGAACCACATATTCTGCATCTTATTTACATTTACTAGTAACCGTTTGCACTGAACCAGGGTGCTGCTCTTTCTTTCACCAATTTGCTTCTTTTGACAAGGTCTTCAGATACCTAGTTTACAGACAGAAAAGCAGTATCATCTGCGTATGTGTATGTCTTTGCATCTGTATTATCTTGTGTGTCATTTATTTCTACTAGGAATAGAAGGATACCTAATTTTGGTCCCTGTGGCACTCCATGTTGAACAACAAGTGTGTTTAATAACTGACCTCCTGAACTCACTGCCTGCTTTCTTTTATTGAGATATGATTCATTAGTTTCAGAGTTTTGCCACAAATTCTATAGTGTTGTAGTTTGCAGAGCAAAACATGATTCTCAACACAATTGAAGATTGTACTTAGATCACAGTAGATTAACTGTGTATGAGCACAGTCATCGAATGCTGATAAAATATCTCTAAGAGCTCTATAGCATGCATGCATGATCTGTCTTTCGTAACAAAACTGTGATGTACTTAACATCTTCTTTGGTTCTAGGTGCTCATAAATTTGTTTACACATGATGCTCTCAAAGACTTCAGCTAGTACTGGGATTAATGTGGTATTGATGGACTTTCAAACGAAATTTCGAAAAGTTGTTCCAACAGGGGAGTCGGAATATTCTATTTCCTCAATGTTAATTTCAGCAAATACAATGAACATTTTTTTCTTAAACCATTAGACATATGATTCTGAAATCTGGACAATGTTTTCAATGAGTATTTCTCTACAAAGTTATAATGTCATGTTAAGAAATATTTACTGGTTTTTGTTTTACAATTTTTTTTAATGTTGCCAGTTTTTTCTCTAAAACTTTGCATCTTTTCTTCTATAACTCTGTAATTACACAGTATTTTTTTACAATTTGTTGTAACAATGAAGGAAATGAAGTAAACAATATTACGTATAATTTTGAGCCCTCTACTGTTAGTAGTTTTTGAGAAAATGTTCCTTAAGTATGAAAATTTGAAACTTGCAGGAAATGGCGCCCAGAGTTTTTTAATACACTCGTGCTCCTTATGATGGATCATCAGCATCCTCTTCTGTTTCTAGTGTTAGTTTTCTTTTCACAGGTCTCTTCTTCCTGTTTGCTGCATGTTGCAGACTTTTGTCTCTTCTTGCTGCACCTTCGTCAATTAGGTGCATTGTGGAAATAGTGTTGTGCCCTGGTTGGAAACCTAAACCTTTCAGCACTTCACATTTTGTGTTTCCAGCTTTGTATGTTGCAACTGCATCATACATTCCAAAGTGCAATGCTTTTATCTGTACAAACCCTGTTTTTGGAATCCTAATACAAATTAAATTGTTCACACTTTCATTGGGACTCTGTGTTTTCCCAAGTAGGCACTCTTCCAATAAATTTGGCTGTGACAAATCTCTGAATATGGGCTTAATTGCATCAATTACAGCATTTGGCAAACTGTTTTTATGGTCATATTCCTTCCCTGATTGGTACTTACACCATGAGCCATACCTGTGGGACATACTGTATGTTGTGGGTGCTCATTTGTTGATGCAATATGAAAAAATAATGCCCATACTGCTTTCCTCATATGCTAGGTGCTTCCTGTATTTTGCCTAATTCCACAACCATAATACCTCTGCAATCTGTCAATTGTTTCATCTGTCAATCTCCCTCTTCCTCCAAGGGTCTTACTATCACTAAGTTTCTGGAATCCTAATGTCTGCTTCAGTTTGTGCAAGCGAGCCCCTATGTGCTTCTGCACATGTCCAGTGCATTCCTGTTTTTGTCCAGTGCATTCCTGTTTTTGTCCAGTGCATTCCTGTTTTTGTCCAGTGCATTCCTGTTTTTGTCCAGTGCATTCCTGTTTTTGTCCAGTGCATACCTGTTTTTTAATGTGAATTTCATTGCAATAAGGTTTGAGTTCCTCCACAGTTTTGTATCCCTTAGGATCACTATCCCCTACATAGTTAGTATATCGTACATTATACCACTCCTCTGATCTAGAAAATATTCTTTTCACTCCCTCTACTTCCATCGCTCCACTTGTGCCATGAAAATTGCTTCACGACCTTCATTATGTTGCTCCTTGGTATTGCCTTACATGTACAATGTTTGGAGAGAATAGCATCATCAGTAACATTGCAACTGTCTCCACTGGTAGCTGTCACGACTCCATTTAAAGTTTTATGACCTCTAAGTTGCCGTGATTCATCCAAAGCAATGGTTAAATCTCTACAATTTCCATTATCAGTCACAGCCTCTTCAACTGCTTTCTTCATTGTTGCTTGTGCAACATCTTTAGCAGAAGATCCCACCAATAATCTAAACTTGGTTGGTGGTTTTGGCAAGTTCATAATTCCACATAACATTGTCCCTGTACCACTGCCATTCGTGTCCAATGCAAGCCATACACCAGCCTAACATTTATGTCATACACTGTCTTCCCCCTGTTAACACTATGAGTAATACTATTAGAATTATAAAACGAAACCTCTCCACCAAATTTGTCATTCTTCAATAACATTTTACATGCCAAGCCAATGTGTGAAATTATTTTCAATTTGAGTCCTCTTTCTTTGCAAACTTGGCATAATACATTATGTTTTAAAATATTAGACAGCAAGGAAATGTTCATTATTTAATTCACATCATTACTGTCACTTTCGCAATTCTCAAATTTTTCTTTGCTGTCAAAAAGTTTCTTGCTGGAAGTAGTTTTCTCACACAGACTTGGAGTGTTTGGTGAAGCAAGTGAAACAACATCTCCCTATGTCACAACAAATGATTTCTTCTTCCACTCATTGCATCTTTTCTTATACACTCGATTGCTGAAATGTGGCATATTTATATCCACAAACCAAATATGTAACACAGATATGATGAAAATTCATCAAATATGCAAAATTGCCGAGCCAAGCAACAAACACATAGCAAACTTCACAAGTCAACAAACACAGTATGCCATTTTTGTTTACAGATATGAACATACACCTGTCACAGAGATCAAGGCCTATAATGTTGGAAAACAAAACAATGGCGAATTCCGCCAAGAAATGCTGCCTAAAGACTGTGAGCGATGCCGTCAGAGATAACACACCAACTCACTATGGCCATTTACGGAGTGCAGCGCATCAACTTTGAAACGATAAAAAACACACTTAGAAGAGTGAAACTTGATTGTTTTAACCAAAAAACTCCTAATAATTTTATAATGAAAAAACCCAAAAAACGTTAATTTTTGCCATTTTCATCATTCTGGCTCCCCTTTATAAGCAGTGTCGTAATTTCAAAACAAAGATGATGTGACTTACCATACGAAAGCGCTGGCAGGTCGATAGAAACACAAACAGACACATACATACACACAAAATTCAAGCTTTCGCAACAAACTGTTGCCTCATCAGGAAAGAGGGAAGGAGAGGGAAAGACGAAAGGAAGTGGGTTTTAAGGGAGAGGGTAAGGAGTCATTCTCTCATGAGCAACTCTACATCGTTCATATCTCAAGAAAACTCCTGTAAGAAACTGTTGTTCATATTATTTATTCTAGTTGTTTATTAATGGAAGGTAACGAGACTTTATGGACACCCTGTCCAGTAAATCTTCAGGACAGCTTTTCTTCCACAGTTTTACAAGTTCAAGTTTTGCGGGTATTTGTTACTTTGTTTAAGTCTTTGATCCATTTATGCAATCAGCTCAGATTTTTCGAAGCAAAATCAGGTTTACACACTGCTTAACATAAGCATTAAACACAGTGATTATGTTTTGATATGTTGGATTGCACCATTCCCCTATTAGACAGATAAGGCATGAACTTCATTAATAAAAATAAACATACAGTTCTGCTCCTTTGTCAAAGTGTTAGAGACAGTATTATGAGGTACAAACTGTAAATTTTTCTGTCAATCTTCCTCTGGTCCTGTTCCTGATGAGTGCATCTTATTTCTATGAATATTCTGTAATATTCTTTATAACAATAATGGAAATTCTTGGATGAAAAATACATAAAATAAAGAAAAGGTAACCACTTATCTTTAGAGAACCAGTGAGTGGCACAAGGAAACATGTAACAGAAAACAGTTAACACCTGCTTACAAGCACAGTGGTTTGTGTGTGTGTGTGTGTGTGTGTGTGTGTGTGTGTGTGTGTGTGTGTAAGTACTCATGCAGGAGATTAGATTAGATTAATACTTGTTCCATAGATCATGAATACGACACTTCGTAATGATGTGGAACGCGTCAGACTAGATTTAAAATTTGCTTTCCTATCAGATATTTTATATTATTGGGTCAATGATAAATTATTTTTGCTGCTGTATATTGAACTCCTTTCTAACAGGTAGCTTTAATAAGGTAACAAAAGTTATTTTTCCCTCTAATACTGTAGGTATGGATCTTGCTGTTCTTCTCAAATTGTGATAGATTATGTATGACTAATTTCATTAGCAAATACAAAATATTGTGACCACACAGTTAAATGTATGGCTCCTTGAAGACATACCAAAGTAACATCCCTGGCTGAACACTTATTCTTACTGCTCGCTTTGCACACTCAACACTTTCTAAGTGGCTAGTTACCCCAGAAAATTCTCTCTTAGACATTTCTGAGTGGAAATATGCAAAGTATGTCAAGAGGCTGATATGTTTGTTTCCCAGATTAGAAACTATACAATGAGCTAAAGTAGATGAACATAATTGTTTGAGACGCTCAGTAATATGCTTTTCCAGTTCAAGTTTTTATCACATGTACACAAAAAATTTGGAACATTCTACCCTACTTCTGCCTCCTGCTCATGTGTTACATCAATTACTGGTATGACTATTTGTTGTGCAGAATTGGTTGTATTTTTTTTTTTTTTTAATTTTAGTGAAGGTCCATTTACAGAAAGCCACTTAATAATTCTTTGGAAAATATTACTTACTAACTCTTCTGTTGCTTGTGTCTGTATATGTGTGGATGGATGTGTGTGTGTGTGTGCGCGAGTGTATACCCGTCCTTTTTTCCCCCTAAGGTAAGTCTTACCGCTCCCGGGATTGGAATGACTCCTAACCCTATCCCTTAAAACCCACATCCTTTCGTCTTTCCCTCTCCTTCCCTCTTTCCTGGTGAGGCAACAGTTTGTTGCGAAAGCTTGAATTTTGTGTGTATATTTGTGTGTCTATCGACATGCCAGCACTTTCGTTTGGTAAGTCACATCATCTTTGTTTTTTTAATATATATATATATATATATATATATATATATATATATATATATATATATATATATATATATATATATATATATATATATATATATTCACCCAATGTCCTTACTGACATATTTTTCCAAAATATTCAAAAAAGTATTGTACTCGAGCAGTCTCACACTTACATAGAAACAATTTGCTTAGGTATATTGCAGCTTGGTTTCCAGAAGGGGTACTTGACTGAGAATGCTATTTATACATTCACTCATCAAAGAGTACAAGCTTTAAATAATAAAATATCACAATTTGGTATTTCTTGTGACTGTTCCAAGGAATTTGATTGTGCAGATCATGTTACTCTCTTACAAAGTCACATTTTATGGAATTGATGGCTTTACACAAGGTTGGTTTCAATCATACTTGACAAACAGAATGCAAAAGGTTGTGCTGAATAATTCAGACAGTATTGGAAAGGTAGAAAATTTAGTGACTGGGGTAAAATCATAAAGGGAGTCAATTTTGGGCCCAGTCCTGTTCCTTGTATATATGACTGACATTCCACTTAACATTCAGCAAGAAAGACTGGTACTTCTCACGGACAATACTAGTGTCATAACAAATCCTGTTAGAAGGAAAGCAACAGAAGAGTTAGTAAGTGATATTTTCCAAAGAATTATTAAGTGGCTTTCTGTAAATGGACCTTCACTAAAATTAAAAAAAAAAAAAATACAACCAATTCTGCACAACAAATAGTCATACCAGTAATTGATGTAACACATGAGCAGGAGGCAGAAGTAGGGTAGAATGTTCCAAATTTTTTGTGTACATGTGATAAAAACTTGAACTGGAAAAGCATATTACTGAGCGTCTCAAACAATTATGTTCATCTACTTTAGCTCATTGTATAGTTTCTAATCTGGGAAACAAACATATCAGCCTCTTGACATACTTTGCATATTTCCACTCAGAAATGTCTAAGAGAGAATTTTCTGGGGTAACTAGCCACTTAGAAAGTGTTGAGTGTGCAAAGCGAGCAGTAAGAATAAGTGTTCATCCAGGGATGTTACTTTGGTATGTCTTCAAGGAGCCATACATTTAACTGTGTGGTCACAATATTTTGTATTTGCTAATGAAATTAGTCATACATAATCTATCACAATTTGAGAAGAACAGCAAGATCCATACCTACAGTATTAGAGGGAAAAATAACTTTTGTTACCTTATTAAAGCTACCTGTTAGAAAGGAGTTCAATATACAGCAGCAAAAATAATTTATCATTGACCCAATAATATAAAATATCTGATAGGAAAGCAAATTTTAAATCTAGTCTGACGTGTTCCACATCATTACGAAGTGTCGTATTCATGATCTATGGAACAAGTATTAATCTAATCTAATCTCCTGCATGAGTACTTACACACACACACACACCACACACACACACACACACACACACACACACACACACACAAACCACTGTGCTTGTAAGCAGGTGTTAACTGTTTTCTGTTACATGTTTCCTTGTGCCACTCACTGGTTCTCTAAAGATAAGTGGTTACCTTTTCTTTATTTTATGTATTTTTCATCCAAGAATTTCCATTATTGTTATAAAGAATATTACAGAATATTCATAGAAATAAGATGCACTCATCAGGAACAGGACCAGAGGAAGATTGACAGAAAAATTTACAGTTTGTACCTCATAATACTGTCTCTAACACTTTGACAAAGGAGCAGAACTGTATGTTTATTTTTATTAATGAAGTTCATGCCTTATCTGTCTAATAGGGGAATGGTGCAATCCAACATATCAAAACATAATCACTGTGTTTAATGCTTATGTTAAGCAGTGTGTAAACCTGATTTTGCTTCGAAAAATCTGAGCTGATTGCATAAATGGATCAAAGACTTAAACAAAGTAACAAATACCCACAAAACTTGAACTTGTAAAACTGTAGAAGAAAAGCTGTCCTAAAGATTTACTGGACAGGGTGTCCATAAAGTCTCGTTACCTTCCATTAATAAACAACTAGAATAAATAATATGAACAACAGTTTCTTACAGGAGTTTTCTTGAGATATGAACCATGTAGAGCTGCTCGTGAGAGGCACAGCACTATTACTGATGAAGATCTATGAGACTGGACCCTCCAAATTGGCAATTGAGATGCACATTGCTGATTTCAAGTCTACTTTGACATGGTTAAGCAGAGTCAAGAAATCATACAGTATAGGAAGTCACAAAACAACAAATTTTACTTCAAGTAAAAGTGTAGAGGAATGCCATTAATTTGTAGCTGATGTGAAGAAGAAGCTTGCTGTTGTCCCCACACTGGGTGTTTCTAATGCTAATCAGTCAGATTTCTTAAAAGAACCATGAGCAAACTGCACTTTATCATTTCGAGGTGAAAAAAGACAGAATCTTTTGTGCAGTTAATTAATGCAGTGGCACATTCATATACAACAATGACAGTGATAAGTATGAGTGGATTACTGTTTCTGCAGCTGTAGATCTATCTTCAGGGGTCTTAAGGTATATTAGCACCAAAAATAAAAAAGGACTGTTTAGTGGGAAAAAATCTTATAACCAACCTATCAAAATCTGAGAAAATACAAAAGAAGAATTTTTCACATTTCATTCCAAACAGTTTCTAACTAGTTGGAGAAATTAATTCATTGCTTAACTGGACTCTTGGCCTGGACATAACGATGCCTCTGTTTCTCTGGGGGATGATGAAAACACTATTGATACAATTCAGATTTCAGCCAGAACAACCAATGCAACACACAATAAAGAAGTTTTTCGACTGTGGAAAGTATTTTCAAGAAAGTTTTTGGACAGTGTAATTTCCAGTAGCTCCGTGTCATTTGAGGTTAATCTGGAGAACAGAATTCTTAAATTTCAGTCATTTGTGCATTATCATTCTACATTGCCACATTTTACAAATTGTTTTAAGTATGCTCAGTATGCAGTACGATAAGTGGAGCAACAGCCAGGACCATGTCTCGCTCCACTGCAATTTTGTCTAAATAAAACTAGTAATTACTGTAACATGCCTGAGAACGTTAATTTTGCTTTTGTTAGATGTCCTTGGCTTGTGAAAAATGTTTGTTTTCCTAATTCAGGTGATACTTCACTCTATTGTGATGACTATAGGGAATAAACAAGAAATTGTTTCATTGCTACTAAAATGTACCCCTGACCCCAATTTAGAACATCATAGCAATTGTGATGACTGCTCTAGAAAAAGACAGCCCCAGGAAAAATGGTTATTATAGCAGGAGACCTAAACTGCAGACTAGATGAGCACGATTACAGAAGTAGGGAACTACTTCAGATGATAGCTGAAGAGGGATTCACACTGGTTAACAAGAGAGAAAACAGCACATACTTCGCACACAACGGTAGCAGCACCATAGACATAATCCTTTACAAAGGCAACAATCTCAAAATAACGGACCACATGGTGATGTATTCCACTGCAGAGAGACCTATAAAGAAACACTGTCCAGTGACAACTACCTTCAAAATGAAGGAACCTAAATGTACACAACAGAAAACAAAGCACACGAGAAGAACCTCCAGAAAGATAGTCAAGAATAAAATATGCGAAAATGGAGACAAGCTTACCGTCTTTGAAAACAAAATACAGGAAAAGGACCTAGATGCTGCAGCAACAGCACTAGGAGACATAAATAAAGCTGCAACCACCACAACCAGTGAGAGAAATGCAAAGTGGTGGTTCGATCAGCAGTGCTACACAGAGAGAAGAGAGTCTTATTAGCTCTCCACGTGGCCAAACACACACAAAAACAGGACGACCTGATCACATATAGCAGACTCAGTAAAGAATATAAGAACCTCCTAATGAAAAAACGAGACAGTTTCACAGAACTCGAGGCTAGAAGAATGGTGGAAGAAGCAAAAGAAAATCCCTACATAGCTCTAAAGCCACGACAGTCACAGAAAATGGGGAAAATAGGTATGCCAGTCTAGGAAGACCACTTCACCAACATCCTAAATCAACAAAGAGTCAACGAAGCTCACGAAACAACAAGACAATACAAAGACATCAGAAGATTCATGGCAGAGGAAATTAGAAACACTATATCAACACGGGAGAATAAGAAGGCAGCAGAGCCGGATGGGATATTCAATGAACACATCAAGGCGGGCCCAGAGGTTTTAATTCCAGCAATCACAGACGTGATGAACTTAGTCTGCACACAGGATGAATCCCGAAGCGATGGAGAACCTCATCTGTCTGAATGCTGTACAAAGAGAAAGGAGAACCACATGACCCAAACTTGCACCAGGGAATTCCACTAGAGAACAACATCCTTGAAATACTGACAAGCCTAATGAATATAAGACTAACAGAAGAAATCAATAACAAGATCCCAGAGGAACAATTTGGATTCAGGAAAGGCCAAAGCACCCCACACACAGTCAAAAACCTCATAGATAACATAGAGGAGAAAATAAGACTCCTGAAAGGAAAATTCCACACAGTTCTTGTCGATTTCACAAAGGCATTTGACAATCTCAACAGCACCATAACGTGCGCCAAACTAGAACAGATGGTGGAACAAAACGAGGAAGTAAGTGTCTTAACACACAACGTCCTGAGCAAAAACACCATCATAATATCAGACAATGTAACAACCTTGCAAGAAATTACACAAACAAATGGAGTGTGTGTTACAAGGAGACACCCTCAGTCCCCTTCTTTTCAATGTAGCCACACACAACATGGTCCTAGCAATAAGAACTTTAGCTCCATTCCTCAAGATCTTTATTTACACGCAGATGACATGGTGGTGGGATCACATCATGCAAATGAACTACAGAAAGGAGTAAATGCTTGTGGAATGTGGGCTGAACACAATGGACTGCAGATATACACATAAAAAACTGTACATATGGTCTTCAGGAAAGGAGGATGCCTACCCATGAAGTACAAAATATACCTCAAACAAGAACCTCTACAAACTACGAACAGCTTCAAATATCTGGGCGTAACAGTTCAGACAACAGCACACTCATACAGAACACAATACAGTGAGCAGGAGCCGCAACCAAAGCCATCTATGACATCAAGTCACTAGGCAAACTATCCCTGGATACAGCCATTGCCCTCTTCGATGCCACAATCATTCCTATTCTAACATATGGAATAGAGATAACATTGGGAAAGCTAAGCTATGGAGACCTACTATGAATGGAAAAAGTGAAAGCCAGATTCCCAAAGGGAGCCCTCGGAATTTCCAAGTACACCAAGTCAAGACTAGTTAGTGTATGAACTCGCGAGAGAAACATTTCTAGTAGAGGACCTGAGATGGAAATTCAACTTACCCTACACAGACAACTGGAAGAAACTGGCTAGAGAGGGAGAAGAAAAGGAGGAGATATCACCAGAGTTCTACTCTTAAGAGGTCATGATGAACAGAACCTGGACTGGCGCAAACCAGGAGCTGAGACACTCCATAAATTCCATACCAGCCATCACATAATCTGCAGGGTGAAGACATACCACAACCCACACTCTATATGCATATGTGAACTCTGTGGAAAACATTGTGACCAATACCACGTACTAATGTGTAGAAACCATCTGAAATCAATCATAGACCTCTTTGTTAAACAATGTATCTTAATATGCACAACTTGTGCTCAATAAAGTTTATTATTATAAAATGTACATTATTCAAAAATCATCATAAGAACTGTGCTGCAGAATTACTATAAAATGATGTGTGTGTAAGAAATACTCATTTCAGTAACTTAAAGTCGAGATTGATGGAAGCCATCCGTAATATAACATCAAATATTTCCTCGATTTATTTTCCTCTTTTGGTCACCTTTGTAAGAATTATGTATGCAACAATTTAGTTGTCGATTCGAACTGCCTCTTACTCAAAACATTAATGATACGTGGCATTTTTTGTATGGTTTAGGTTCATCAAATTCGCTTGTGTTACTCCGGATATTAGCACTAAGCGGCGCTATGCTCTCTTCTCATGGCTGGTCACGCATAGGCTGGAAGGATTGTACAAACTGCTGTCCTGTCATAAGTGGTTCTTCATGCAACAGAAATGCGTAACTTCAACAGATTTTATAAAATATGTGCACTGTGTCTTAGCAGCTAAAATTTGGCAGTGCATTTGTTTCACAAAAAATTTCAGCTCGAGTTTTGACACATCAGATTGGACATTCCATTATAATATAATGTCGTGTGGCTAGGGCCTTCCGTCAGGTAGACCATTCGTCTGGCGTAGGTCTTTCGAGTTGACGCCACTTCAGCAACCTGTGCGGCGATGGGGATGAAAGGATGATGATTAGGACAACACCCAGTCCCTGAGCAGAGAAAATCTCTGACCCAGTGGGGAACTGAACCCAAGCCCTTAGGATTGACATTCTGTCACGCTGACCACTCAGCTACTGGGGGTGGATGACATTACATTCATAAACGACATTGATAAACCAAAACAGTATGATAATTGCTTACTGACTGTGTTGTTTCTCCTTTGGAACTCAATACAGTTGCTATTCTTCGACAAGTCCTTGGTAGGTTTCTGGAGGTATGTGTGTGGGATTAGTGGTTTGTAGGTGCAGAGCTGGTGGCCAGTAGCACTCCAGATATGTACCACCGAGTCAGATCAGGCGAATTTTGTGACCATGGTATGAGCCTGTCTTCATGCCTGAGATTAATACCAGAAGTCTCATGAAGCCCAGGTAGGTGTCCCTCATAGCATAATACTGCTTCCATCATCCTTCGCCCACTGCATAGCGTATGTTTCAAGCAGTGATTTGCCCGCATAACCTATTTTACACAGGGAGTAAGTCTCTGACCTCTCCATTCTGCGATGAGGCATGGACGTCCGACACCTCGTTGCCTGCTTGTGGTTTCACTGCCCTTCAACCACTTGCCACAGACGTTTACATTGGTAGCATGCATACAGCAGACCAGCTTCGCAGCTTACAAAATGCTTGTTCCTAGGTGCCGGGTAATATGTAACAATCTGGCCTTTGTCAAATTCGCTTATATCAGCAGAGTTCCCCATGTGCAACCAATATTGTCACTAGGATGATTCCTCATTCATCTCTGACCCGCTCATATGCTTTCCTTGCCATGTGTGTTCCTGCAGCACCACCAGACAACATTCAAACTCACATTGGGCATTGGTCATAATGACCTATTTCTTATTGGCTTCTGTCTCGGGTTGTTCGGCTGACATTTGTTTAACAATTTTCCTGAAGGTTCACCAGCATGAATGGCTGGTATTGTTGAAAGGTTCGCCCTCCATTGCTGGTTGCAGTGGCATTTGCTGCAGTCCAAGAATCCAGGATCTGTTTAGCTTGAGGTTTTCTTCATTCTTGTTGAAGCTATTTTCTTGTTCGTGAACTTTTGTGGCTTCCCTGAACAAGTGTGACAGCTCTTTCCCGTAAAAAGAAGCTTCATATCATGGTCAGTCTATCACAATACATGCTTCACTAAGTTTGATTTATCTACTGGCCCCAATCTGCAACATCTTTTGTGTACATTGATACTAGCATTGCTGGATTGTCCAGTCATTCCAGCATAGACTTTTCCCCATGTACATAGTATGCAGTATATTCGCGACATTGTGAGTGGGTCTCTCTTGCCTGTTGCTCATCTGAGAGAGTCTTTGATTTTCTTGTTTGGTTTGCACTGTATATGGCCACTTCTGTCCATCATTTTGGGGATGTATGGCAGAAAAGCTGTACCTGACATTTCTTCTCCCAACATGTCACTTCTCCAAGTGCCAGGTTTTGTGACATTTCCTACACAACTGGTGGAGTATACATTGCCCGTCAGATGGCATTCCAGGTGTTGCATCTCATGTCTGAGCTACTGCAGCTCATATATTCGCCTTGCAAGTATCGGTCAGTTTTCAGTACTTTCTGTGTCCCGGTTCCCACCATTCCTTGTAACTGGCACATCTAGTAAGGGTAGCTGTTGGTCCTTTTCTGCTTCCACAGTAAATTTTATGTTGGCATGGAGACTGTTCAGATGTCTTAGGAAGTCACCTAACTGTTCCCCAGCATGGATCCACCTGAACGTATCATTGCTGTACCTGTACCACATTTTAGGTTTATAGTGTGCCAAGTCCAGTGCCTGTCTTTTGAAATCTTCATAAAGACACTGACAACCACTGGGATCAGTGGACTGTCCATGGTGATGCCTTCCAGCTTTTCTTAGAAATTGTGATTCCACATAAAGTAGCTTGTTATAAGACATGCGTGAAAGGGCTTGTTGATATCCTGTGGGAAAATGGAACTGATACACTGCAGCATTTCATTAAGTGGCACTTTGATAAACAAATAAACAACATTAACGCTACCCAGGATGTCATTTTTAGTAAATTTTAGTTTCTTCGGCTTGTCAGGGAATTGTCTTCAATCCTTTATGTGTGTGCTTCCCATGTGCAGCAGAAGCAGAGGCCAAGTGCTTGGCCTTTTGTACTTAGGTCATCCAGGAGCACATCTAATTGGTCTTAACAGTAGAACGGCAGAAGGGGTCAAAATGACCCCTGCCATGCATTTTTTCATTCATTGTTATATCCAGTTTATTTACTTTGTTAATGAAATTATATGACTTTTTCTAATTTTTTCTCCTCATTTGAAGATGTTTTAGTTGTTGTTGTTGTTGTTGTTGTTGTTGTGGTCTTCAGTCCAAAGACGGGTTTGATGCAGCTCTCCATGCTACTCTATCCTGTACAAGATTCTTCATCTGTAAGTATCTGCTGCAACCTACATCCTTCTGAATCTGCTTAGTGTATTCATCTCTTGGTCTCCCTCTACGATTTTTACCCTCCATGATGCCCTTCAGTACTAAGTTGATGATCCCTTGATGCCTCAGAACATGTCCTACCAACCAGTCCCTTCTTCTAGTCAAGTTGTGCCACAAATTCCTCTTCTCCCCGGTTCTGTTCAGTACATCCTCATTAGTTACATGATCTACCCATCTAATCTTCAGCATTCATCTGTAGCACCACATTTCAAAAGCTTCTATTCTCTTCTTGTCTAGACTATTTATAAATCATGTTTCATTTCCATACATAGCTACACTCCATACAAATGCTTTCAGAAAAGACTTCCTGACATTTAAATCTGTACTCGATGTCAATAAGTTTCTCTTCTTCAGAAACATTTTCTTGCCATTGCAATCTACATTTTATATCCTCTCTACTTCGACCATCATCAGTTATTTTGCTTCCCAAATATCAAAACTCATCTACTACTTTAAGTGTCTCATTTACTAATCTAATTCCCTCAGCATCATGTGATTTAATTTGGTGATGTTCCTCTTATATCGCCCTTTCAAGGCACTGTCGATTCTGTTCAACTGCTCTTCCAGATCCTATGCTGTCTCTGACAGAATTACAATGTCGTCAGTAAACCTAAAGGTTTTTATTTCTTCTCCATGGATTTTAATTCCTACTCCAATTTTTCTATTGTTTCCTTTACTGCTTCCGCAATATACAGATTGAATAACATCGGGGATATGCTACAACCCTATATCACTCCCTCCCTAACCACTACTTCCCTTTCAAGCCCCTCGACTTATAACTGCCATCTGGTTTCTGTACAATTTGTAAATAGCTTTTCGCTCCCTGCATCTTACCCCTGCCACCGTCAGAATTTGAAAGAGCGTATTCTAGTCAGCATTGTCAAAAGCTTCGTCTAAGTATACAAATGCTAAAAAAGTATCTTTGCTTTTCCTTAATTTATCTTGTAAGACAATTCTTAGGGTCAGTATTGCCTCAGGTGTTCCAACCTTTCTATGGAATCGAAACTGATCTTCCCCGAGATCGGCTTCTACCAGCTTTTCCATTCTTCTGAAAAGAATTCGTGTTAGTATTTTGCAGCTGTGACATTAAACTGATAGTTTGGTAATTTACACATCTGTCAACACCTGCTTTCCATGGGATTTGAATTATTATATTCTTCTTGAAGTCTGAGGGTATTTAACTTCTCTCATACATCTTGCTCACCAGATGGTAGAGTTATGTCATGGCTGGCTCTCCCAAGGCTATCAGTAGTTCTAATGGAATGTTGTCTACACCTGGGGCCTTGTTTCAACTTAGGTGTTTCAGTGCTCTGTCAAATTCTTCACGCAGTGTCATATCTCCCATTTCATCTTCATCTATGTCCTCTTCCATTTCCATAATATTGCCCGCAAGTACATCACCCTTGTATAGACCCTCTATATACTCCTTCCACCTTTCTGTTTTCCCTTCTTTGCTTAGAACTAGTTTTCCATCTGAGCTCTTGATATTCATACAAGTGGTTCTCTTTTCTCCAAAGGTCTCTTTAATTTTCCTGTAGGCAGTATCTATCTTACCCCTAGTGATACAGGCCTCTAAATCCTTACATTTGTCCTCTAGCCATCCCTGCTTAGCGATTTTGCACTTCCTGTTGCTCTCATGTTGGAGGTGTTTGTATTCCTTTTTGTCTGCTTCATTTACTGCATTTTTATATTTTCTCCTTTTATCAATTGAATTCAGTATCTCCTCTGTTATCAAAGGATTTCTACTAGCCCTCGTCTTTTTATCTACTTGATCCTCTGCCTTCACTATTTCATATCTCAAAGCTACCCATTCTTCTTCTACTGTATTTCTTTCCCCCATTCTTGTCAATTGTTTCCTAATGCTCTCTCTGAATCTCTCTACAACCTCTTCTTCTTTCAGTTTATCCAGGTCCCATCTCCTTAAATTCCCACCTTTTTGCAGTTTTGTCAGTTTTAATCTACAGTTCATAACCAATAGATTCTTGTCAGAGTCCACATCTGCCCCTGGAAATGTCTTACAATTTAAAACTGTTTCCTAAATCTCTGTCTAACCATTATATAACCTATATGAAACCTTCCAATGTCTCCAGGCCTCTTCCACGTATACAACCTTCTTTCATGAGTCCTAAACCAAATGTTAGCTATGATTAAGTTATTCTCTGTGCAAAATTCTAACAGGCGGCTTTCTCTTTCATTCCTTACCCCCATTCCTTATTCACCTACTACTATTCCTTCTCTTCCTTTTCCTGTTATCGACTATTAAATTTTCATCCCCCTTAACTATCTGAATGATTTCTTTTATCTCATCATACATTTATTCAATCTCTTCTTCATCTGCCCAACTAGTTAGCATATAAACTTGTACTACTGTGGTAGGCGTGGGATTCATGTCCATCTTGGCTACAACGATGCGTTCACTGTGGTGTTTGTAGCAGCTTACCTGCACTCCTATTTTTTTATTCGTTATTAAACCTACTCCTGAATTACCCCTATTTGATTTTGTGTTTGTAACCCTGTATTCACCTGACCAGAAGTCTTGTTTCTCCTGCCACTGAACTTCACTAATTCCCACTATATCTAACTTTAACCTATCCATTTTCCTTTTTAAATTGTCTAACCTACCTACCAAATTAAGGGATCTGACATTCCACACTCCGATCTGTAGAATGCCAGATTTGTTTCTCCTGAAAATGATGTCCTCCTGAGTAGTCCCCGCCCGGAGATCCGAATGGGGGACTATTTTACTTCCGGAATATTTTACCCAAGAGGACGCCATGATCATTTAACCATACAGTAAAGCTGCATGCCCTCAGGAAAAATTATGGCTGTAGTTTCCCCTTGCTTTTAGCCATTAGCAGTATCAGCACAGCAAGGCTATTTTGGTTAATGTTACAAGGCCAGATCAGTCAATCATCCAAACTGTTGCCCCTGCAACTACTGAAAAGGTTGCTGCCCATCTTCAGGAACCACACATTTGTCTGGCCTCTCAACAGATACCCCTCTGTTGTGCTTGCACCTATGGTATGGCTATCTGTATCGCTGAGGCATGCAAGTCTTGCCACCAACGGCAAGGTCCATGGTTCATGAGGGGGATGTTTTAGTATTTACAAAATATTTTAGTTTTCTTCGCTGTTTCATTCAGAATACCTAGAATATAAGTAAATTGTCCAACAATACAGTGGCAACAGTGAGCAGTAACACAGAGCAGTTGCTCCTCATTGTTGCAACTTGGCGCATGTACATTCCAGTCCGCCACTGCTTATGTTGTGTCACTCAGGCAGTTTTTGTCTGTGAAACACATTTTCGAACATGTATCGTCAGTCTGGACTTTCTGATAAAGTGTTACGTCTTTTAGAGAATTCTGAAGTTGAATCGGAAATTAACTTCACTGATGAAGATGACGATTATGTACCCGACACAAGTGAAGATGAAGACACTGTGAAAAGGGGCAATTAATGGAAGAGGATTCAGATGCTGATGTACGTCGATTATTACCTCTTTCACCACAGCAGGTACAGTAGGAAGCATCTACAAAGATGATTGCAAGGGATGGAACCATGTGGGAGATTGTAAATTATTTATGTTCTGGAAGGCGGTCAGCTGTGAATGTTCTGAAGGAGAGAGGGGGGTCCCACTGCTTATGCTTGCCAACAAGTAGACAGCTCTGTCGTCAGTGCCTTCTGTCTTATTTTTGATGAAGCAATGCTGCGTCTCAATAATAAATATACACAATCAGATACTCAATGAGTACTAAAAAACAATGACTGGACTGTGTCACTTGAGGAACTGGAGAAACTGATAGCCATCATGTATGTTTGGGGAATATTGTGCACAAAAGGTATGTCTGTGGATGATCTCTGGTCTCATTCTCGGGGTTCTGCTTTTATGAAGGACATTATGCCAAGGGACAGATTCAGGAGCTTCTCAGATTTCACCGTTTTGATTAAAAATCAACCCAGGCTGAATACCTATCAGCCAACAAATTCACTCTTGTATCTGAAATTTGGGGAAAGTTCAATGAAAACAGTATTTGCACTTACCACCCTGGAGAAAATATAACCATTGACGAGCAACTGTTAACAAGCAAAGCAAGATGAAGGTTTACTCAGTTCATGTCCAACAAACCAGACAAATAACGTCTGAAATTCTGGTTGGTTGTTGATGTGATGACAAAGTGTATATGTAATGCTTCCCCATACCTTGACAAAGAGGACATGCATAGAGAGAACCGAGCGAGGTGCCGCAGTGGTTAGCACACTGGACTTGCATTCGGGAGGACGACAGTTCAATCCCGCATCCGGCCTTCCTGATTTAGGTTTTCCATGATTTCTCTAAATTGTTCCAGGCAAATGCCAGGATGGTTCCTTCAAAAGGGCATGGCCGACTTCCTTCCCTGTCCTTCCCTAATCCAATGAGACTGATAATCTTGCTGTCTGGTCTCCTTCCCCAAACAACCCCTATAGTGAGAAACAACCATGTGGAGAGAACGTTATTCTGCATCTCATAGAGTCATTTTTCAATCAAGGAAGAAATGTGACCACAGACAACTTCTTTACATCTCCTCAACTAGCTAAAAAACTCGAAGAAAAGAAAACTTCATTAGTTGGTACAGTGGACATGATCCGCCATAAAATCCCCAATGAAGTAAGGAAGCCGAATGCTGAAATACACTCCACCACAATATTCAATATTGCACAATAGCAGCAACACAGACTGTACCTGAACTGTATATCAAGGAAAGAAGAATATAGATGCCATTCTTTTGAGTACGCTGCACACTGAAATAGCAATAAACAAGGAAAGAAAGACAAAACCTACAATGCAACAGAGTACGGGGTGGATGTCGTTGATCAGATGATCCGTAAATATACTATGAAGGCTGCATGTAGGAGATTAGGAGATGGCCAATGCATGTCTTCTACAATATACTCGACATGGCAGCAATAAATGCTTGGCTCAACTATAACATAGTAACAAACAGGAATGGAAAGGAAGAAGTTCATTCTTCAACTGGCAAATGAACTCAAGGGAAAGAAAGAGCAAGAACATCAGGCAAAGGAAGAGGATATGGGACTTAAATCACCTAGAAAGCGGAGTAAGTGCCAAATCAGCCTCTGCAAAGGCAACAAGACCAGCAAAAACTGTGTAAAGTGCCACAAAGCCATGTGCAGAAAATGTGCATGTAAAACAAAAATCACCTGTGCTAAGTGCGTCTAGCAGCTTCAAATGACTTGTGTGAAAAGTAAAACAGAGCTGTTTGTAAAACACATGTGAGAGTAAAATGGGCCAAATAATCTACATGTGTCTAGATGGTTGTATGAGAAGTTAATTTATTAATATCTGTAGTTAAGAAACTTGTCAGCAGTAGCAACAATAAATTTGTATGATATGTTGTTGTTCAAATAAATTAGTAATTGTTATTTATAATTGTAAATAACTGTTATTACTAGAAATAAAGTATGGGTTAACAAACATTAAAAAAAGTACTTGTTTAAGTCAAATATGAAAGTATTTTATGTGCAGTCAAAATGACCTCTTTCCACCATTTTAGGACGCCTGGTGAGAAGATGCCTTGATTAACCAACTTTTTTTTCTGTGGGATCTGCTGTATCAAGTCTACACTTAACTTTCAGTACACCAATGGGTCTTATAGGTCCTCTGATCATAATCTTTGGTCTTCATTACATCTCATGTCAGCAGGCAGTACCAATATGCTCTCGTTGGCTTATGGCTCTTGATAGCTTGTAACTATTCTTCTTTCTTTCAGCCTGCAAGATGGTGGTGCTGCTCAGTGCAGTATCCTGTTGGTTTCAATCCATATTTCCTAAAGTTTTTCACAAGGAAAAGGTCTGGATGGCCTCTTCGATGTTAGCAGTGACATCCTCCAAGGATAAAGTACTGGAGATGATAGTTAAATCCCCTCCTTTTTGAAGGACAGACAGTTTGAGGTCAGTCTCATTCACTCAGGTTGACCACTCTGCATTACATATCGAGAGATGACTTGTCGATATGCTTTCTGCATCTTTCGTACTTTTTCTGTCGTGGCTTGGTGAGATGATTGTATTTGTTCTGCATGCTCCTATGAGTGGTGCTGTTGATCTCATCTCAATTGTCTTGCTGCATGCTGTCACTAAGTTTATAGAAAATGTCTAAAAATTGCTCATCAGTTTCTGTTAAGTCTCTCTATCTTGCATGAATTCGCTTTCAAAGAAAAGTTCATTCTTCTGTCACGTATTCAATGTGTGTGGTCTTTATGGTGATAATTAGGTGCTTACATTTCAGGAACATGAGTGTGATCATAGTGTTTTGGCTCATTTTCCATGCAGGTGACAGTTTACACAAAAAGAGCACTGCACTATTAGAGCATTTGTTGCTGACACTGCAGTTTATGGAAACCATTCAAATCTTAAACACAGCAGAAGAATAGAGAATATGATTGAAACAACTTTCAAATTGCCGCAGTGAATAGCATTATACCTAAGATCCAAACAAAGATAATTTATGTAACTTGATTAAACTTTCAACACTATGGTTCTGTACTAACTTTCATTGATCCAATATCTAAAAATAATCATGCAAATGAGTCCAAAATGAAATGAACGCACATTCCATTATGTTTAAGGACATACTTATTGCTATGGTTTCTCTAATTGTATTGTAAAAAATAGGTGGTACGTGTGTTAGACATTTTTATCTTATAAACAGGTTGTTCCTGAAATCATAAATTGTCTTGGTGTATACAAAAAAGAGACAGAAATCAACCTCAAAATTACAGACTCATAACAATATCATAAGTAAAATCTATGGAGCTGAACAAGGTTCCATGTATGGATCTCTCTTGTTTACTGTATGTAAATAATCTGTCCAATTTATTGCCTTATAAAGCTATGATATATGTTGATAACTTTCAGCACATCACACAATAATGTGCAAGTTTTTGAACAGACGATCAATTTGATGATGGAAGAGCTAGCTTAATGATTCCACAAAAACAGATTGACTTAAAAAACAATAAAACTGACCACATCGTCTCTTCCTTTACAAATGTTGGAGTAGACCAAATGAACTCAAGAACTCTGTGACACTGTTAGGCATTTACCTGGGTAGTAAATAATGCTGGGATGCTCACACTGAAAAGTACAGCAGTAAGGTAGGAAGAGCATGATATCACTTAAGAAAAGACAAGAATTGTGAGGGTAAATAGCTTATGCTTGTGGCATATTAAGCCGCTTTATATGCACACTTACACTATGAATTACTTTTTGGGGGAAGTGCTGGGCTGAAACAAGTTTAGCTATAGCAAAAGAAAGCCATTAGATTGTATTTTGCACTTGTTTAAGTAGTACTGTATTGAGCACAAAATACTTAGTCCCCAGAGTATACATACCCAAAATACGTATGTATGTTAAATAGAATTCCCACATCTATGAAAATTAGATCAGCTGTACACCCATACACCCATATGGCACCAGAAACAGGAAAATCCTGGGACTAGATTCAGTAAAGAAAAAAGAATTCTTTACATGTTGCCAAAGCATTTTGATAAGGTAGTAGGGCCTCAGTTAAAAGTAACTTTCTGTAACACATATGAGTTATTGCAAATACTTTATTTGATGGTCTACATAATTTGTTTAACTAAGTTAAGTTATATGAAGGGTAAGAAGATAGTTATTTTTTGTAAACCATTTGTATAATTAAGTCAGTATCACAGTTGTTTATACCAAATAGATCTATTTAAATTGGAATTTGTCACCAAGAGAATTATATTTACAGCAATATAGCAGTAACTTAATTGTGGCTTGGTTAGTAGAAGGAGCTGTACTGACTCCAGTGTAGAGTGATGTAGGTAAACTATACTAACCAAACTTGTAGTCTGGGAGCACAACTTAGCCTGCCCTGATAAAAGTCCAAAACTAGCTCAACTTATTCAACAATACTGTAATTTGAGGGTCGGCAGAGCTGCCGGAAATCTTGTTCTCAGAACTACATATTTAAGTTTCTGTTTTTTTTATATGGCAATCATTCTCATTTAACTTTTCCATAATGTACACTGACTGATCTGGAAAGAGATGTTTCAGCTGTGTATGCTATTTTCTTGGGGTTGTCTTTGTTAGAAGAAGATCAGCTAAGCTTACTCTCTGTGCAGCCCTGGAGGAGATGAGGCTTGATTGCTGGATTATTTTCTTATTGTATTGTATTGTATTTTTATTTTTGTAGCTGTGGACCTTTACGGGTGTATTACTTTTTCTAATATCTATTGTTTAGTAAAGAAAATAGTGGATAGCAAGATAACAGCATTACTATCCAATAAAAGCACTGGAGGATAAACTGCCAACTAGTTACCAAGGTAACTAATAATTCAGAAAAATGAATTATCTGAAGTAATTACCATTGTGTGTGAAAGTGCACACTGTCAAATGCCCTGCTATCCTGATAATTCTTATCTTGTGAGTTAGTGTCACACTCATAGCAACAGGAAAATTCATCAGAGCTGCAGAAATGTTAACAGAATAATCACTTCAGGTGATGGTAAGAGCACTGAGACTTGTGGCAGCTGATTGAACACTGGTTTCATAATGAGGTTGAGAGTTGTGTCTCACATTGCATAGGAAAACTGATTATTCTGTGTGTTTACATGTATCCTAACAGGGTTTTTCCTGCATTGTTTACCATAAAATTATGAAATGTGGAATCAAAAGCAAAATAATGTACTTGTATTAATGTGACTCAGCCCTGAGCCCAGTATGAAAATTTAGGGCCTGGCGCTACTTACTAAATTAATTGTTGGATCAGAGCAGCTAGAATTAATTTTCTATGCGTCATTGTATTCCACTCTTGTATAGTACTCTGTAGTACTCTGAATTAGTCCAAAAATGTGTAACTGTATTGTTATGGTCGTTATATGATATCTGTTACCAACTTCAGTGCCTGTGTTTTCACCTACATAACTAAAAGGTGTTTTGGAATAAAAATATTTTAAAGTTGTATTTAGATATTATTTTCTTGTGCTGAATGCATATAAAACTTCCATATAACAGGCCAGCAGTGTAAAAGTAGGTAATCCTTCAGAAATTCCTTAAATTCTGAAACATTCCATTTTATTTGTTGGAAAGTAGTACAGAAAGTAATATCAGTTTATAGCCAGTGAAGCAGTTCCTACGACTTTAATCCAGTGGCCGTAGATATTTATCGTTCTTGAATAGAGTTTCAGATGAATAAATATGTTTGAAAGTCACATCAAATAGTTCTTTTGTTTATAATTTATCAAAATGTCGTAACTGTCTTCTCCCCCCCCCCCCCCCCCCCCTGCTGACATTATCTGAAAACACTTTTATTTAGTTTTGTGTTATGTATGACAGATGTAATCTCGAGAGTAAATGAGCAGATTGAAACATCAAAACATGGCCGTCTGTTTGCTGTTGTTCATTTATGTGGGAAGCAATTTAAAGTAACAGATGAAGATATAATTCTGGTTGAAGGATATTGGCCACCAGCCGTAGGCGACAGAATACGTTTAGAAAAGGTAAGTATCACATTAATCACACATGTATAAAATTTCCTTCTAAATTCAGACCAACATAATTTTGTGATTAAATGTAGAATTTTATGGTGGAGTAATTGAGTTGTATTAAAATGTGTCGTTCTATTCGTTGTGTGAAGTGTTTGTTAATATTACTCCAAGGCTTCTGTTTTGATCTTTGACAATGTCACTTTAAAATTTGCAATAATATAAATGGTGTATGTCCCTCGAGGGTCACAATTTTTTTGTTAGTACGTACATGGTGAGTGTGTGGTCCAGCACCTACTTTCTTTCTTGTCCTGCAATCTCCCATCTCCAACTATCCTTCATTTTCTTACTCTCTGCCCAGTGGTGGCAATCTTTGATGTTGATCCAGCTATGTATCTGGGTTCTACTTTCTTTTGGTTATATCTTTAAGCATTTACCTTACATCACCTTTAGGCTGAAGTAATTTTTGGTGATGTTTTGTGTTTGACTTACTTTTTCTAAATTTTTTCTACAGTGTAGTCCAATTACAGAACACCTCAAAGAGCACCTACTGCCTCCAGTATTGAAGATTCTCTGTGCACAATGACTGTGTAGATACATATGCACTTAAAAGCCAATGCAGTAGCCAATCCAGTGTGGTGAGGTTATTATGTATCCTCTCAATAGAGCCTCTAATAAGGCAGGGATCACACTTCTGATGCCTCATCCGCTAGCTCCCTACACATGACAAGGAGCCGATACCTGTCTTGTTACAGCATCAGGACTCTGGGCAACAGCTGCTTTTCCAAATGACCTTTTCTGTGGCTGGGTGGCGTTGATGGAGAGAGCATTTGATCAGAGTAGGTTGCACATGAAATGTATCAAACGATCCAATGTATCAAACGTCTCAACAAATAGATGTGTGGATAGCCCATCTGCTTTCTCTAGCCTGTGGGAAGAGGAACAAGCCAGAAAACTGAGAGCAAAACAGCTTCACAAAGCTGTTATTTTTTGTAGAACAAATACAGCATAAATTTGTAGCAGCAGATGCATTGGAAAAAAATATGAAATGGGTCGTTGTTGATTAAAGCCCCCTCTGTTGTACAGTCTCTAGTGCTGCTTACATGTGAAAGACTGGACGATACAGCATTGACTATTATTCCACATAAAACTTTGATTATGTTACAGAGAGTTATCTTTCAGAAACCTTATACTCCAGATAGATGAGGAGCTATGTGGTGTGCATTTTATCTGAGAGGTACTAAAAGGGGCAAAAAGATAACCAAATAGGTACAGGTGCTTTCATCTTAGCTTTTGAAGAAAATGTCCTCCCGGAAAAAGTTAATGTTATGATGTACATGTGCGATGTGAAACCTTACGTCGTGTCTCACATGGGGTGTTTTTGATGATTATGTTTTGGATACTTCATCCTGCTACATGGCAGACCCAAAATGTGGAGATCACGTATGTCGTACTTGGAAACAACCACCTTTCTCTGTAAACTGTAAGGAACAAATTTTCCCATGTCCACTCATTTGCCTAGCAATTAAAAAAGAAAATACAAGAATTTTAAAATCTTGAATATGGCAGCAGTCAGCAACTGTAGAATTATGGACACAGTGGGAATCCTAAAGTCAACCAATTGCCAGTCAAAAGTTTATTCAAATTTTTACCTACATTTTAACAGATATAAACGGGTCTGCCACAAAAGAAGTAATAACAGATGTTACATAGTGTGTGAAAAAGAGAAACAAAGTCATAAGGCTAAGTCAACAGCAAAATGATCCATACAAATGCTATAGCATATCCATAATGCTGAGTCATCAATAAAATGATCCATATAAATGCTATGGCATAGCCACAATGCTTTGTCAACAGCAAAAATGATACATGTGAAATCTATGGCAGGCATGCGTCATACACACAAACAGAGAACACAAGAGAAGAGCTGGCCTGTGGGAGTGAGCTCTCCTACCCTGTGTTGTGAACTTTGAACAGGGTAAGTGTGGGTGTGCTATGCTGGAAGGTCAACATGTGGAAGTTGGATCACCTCTTGGAAGAAGCAGCTGTCCTATGTGAAGTGCGAGATCCAGGCCACCTGACACAATGTTGCCTGCTAAGTGAACCTTGTGCTCTGGGTGGCCCTTTGAATGTAAAAAAAAAAAAAAAAAAGAAAAAAAGAAAAGAAGGCACTATCAACTACTGCTTTCTCAAAACTAACTGTTTAAATGGCTGTGGAAAATAAAATAAATTGTGTGTACAAGATGAAGTATCTTCATGATTTTTGTATACTACTGTGACAGTTTTGTGATTCTCTCTTACATGGTAATGGATATTTATTACGCTTCCATTACTACAGTGCAGCATGAAACAAAAATTAGTAAGTCCAAATAAAATAAAATAATTGTCCTGAACCACAAGAAAATTAAAATAATTTGCACAATTAATTACCTGTGCATACAGGCTAATTTGAGTACAGCCAAGTTGCTGGATAGTAACACAGGTGTGACAATATTAATAGACATTGGTGGAAACCACCTCAATGGTTAGTTCGTTTGGCTGAATAAGTATACCACTTCACTCTGGTACTCTCACATACAGGCTAAGTCAACTTGCACAACAGTAAGAACAGTCTGATTTGTTATCCAGCAGAGGCCATAAGTATAGCATCGTTATCTAGGGAAATGTCAGTTAAGATTGGAACACTTGTGTTGACTGACTCACAAAGAATGAAGGTGAGCTTATGGCCTTTGGTTGTAAATTGCCCAGTTCACTGATGTCGTGATCGGTCGGCCGGAGAAACTGCTTTTTTCCGTGCTGACAGCAACCTCGCTGGACATAGACATGACAGGTTTCAATGTTTCCATGTCTTCCATCAATATGTCTGGCAGCATTACTTGCCAATAGTCCAACCAAATATGTGACTAATGTCATATCTGCACCAACTAGGCAGGCACTTTAAATTGGAAGTCCAAGGCCTGACAAATTGAAAGATTAACAAAAAACTATAATGACCAGATGTATTATGGCACTCAGACTCGAAATGCTGCCATAGATGATACAGTTTGAGCGGAAAACAAAAGCTATATTAGTACATTTCTGCAAAGCCAGAAAACAAACTCCAGAAATAAGGAGTTAATAGTAAAGTTCTGAGGATGAATCAAATATGAATCATAGATTCTGTCCATATGCATTACTTGTCTTAGTGTTATTAGTAACCCATATATCTGCATCCAGTGTAGTGTGAATACATTTTGTGCAAAATAAATGCTCCCCAAGCACGTCTGCCCTCTATGTCGCCAGTGATTCATAAGGCGTGCTGTGCGGGGCATGTACAATTTTGTGAAACTCACTGTAGTTGCATCTTGTGATGTAATGGAGTTGATAGAGTGGGGAATCACCTGCTCAATCTTCCGTTTACAGACCTGGGAAGGAGGGAAAGTGCATGTGCACCATCCAGCAACCTACCTTCCCTTGCACCTCTACTACACACATCTCCCCTGTCCACCCTGTTACACTCTGGAACACAGTTTATTCCCAAATATGGATCTACTACACTTACATGAGACACACACATTTAATATTTGTTTTTAACCCACTCCAGTTAATGAAAAACATTGATTTCCTACCATTAGAACAGTATTTTTAAGAATCTGCAGTTTTTCCATCTCCTGAATGTAGAAATGATTAGTCCTAGAGCAAAAAAGGTGGGGCCCTGTTTTTTTGTGGAAAATTTAGTTTAGTTTAATTTTGTACTGGAAAATGTTTTTGTTTGAAGCTGAGGCTTTAGAGTTATTTGAGAAAAACATAAAAAAAGTGACCTTTCAACCCACCACCATTCCAGTGCTCACACCCCACCAATCAGGATTTTTAGTGTGTTGTTCAGGACACTCTCTCCTAGCACCGTGCAAAAATTTGTGACTACATGATTTTTTCCCCTAATTGACCTTTTTTGGTCTTCATTGTCTATGCTGTTGGGAAAAGTTAGATTTCAGTATGTTTTGTGGCATTTACTTTCTCAGATTTTGTAACTGTTCAAATAATCAATTTTTTACAAGTTCAACTAACTGCTAGTTTTCTAAATTTTCTTCTTTCCTTTCAAGGTTATGCTGGTGGGAGGTGCTGATTTTACACTCATTGGTCGGCCACTTCTATCACCTAATCTGGTTAATGTTGAGGCAACTGTTATTGAAAAAACATTGTCACATACAAAGACACATTTCAGAAAAATAAGAAGAAAACAATACATGAGAATAAATTGTGAGTACTGATCACCATATTGTGTTTTAGAAGTGAAGTTCATTCTTTCTTGTATCAAGAGAAAAATCCTCAGCTAGAAAGATTAAAATTTTGTCAATCATTGTAAAAAGTTTTTCTGTCGCACCATACTTAAGAATAGGAAGACACATTGTTAATGTTTTATTGCTAGACAGTAGGGTCATTTTTTTCCCTTCAATTTACTAACCTTGGTAAAACCTGCAGTGCACTTAATACATCCTGGGTCAGAATACTCTTATATTGTAACTTCATCCATAGGAGCAACGTTAATAAATATGTAAAATAAATGTGATTCAGTGATTCGCAAGAGAACAGTGGGGAAAAATAATGGCTCTTGCTATTGGTTGCTAAGTAGTTTCTAATTTATAAAGCACTTTAAGTTTAGAAATTAGGTAATTACTAATATAATATGCAACCAGTGAAAGTGATGGTATACAATTTGTTTGACTGTGAAACATGCGTTGCAGATCATTTGTGTGGCTAATACATATGGGATAACGGCTTTTCAACGTAAACCTTTCTCCTTGGAACACATATGGTTTTAACGTATATACTGATGAGACCTCTTTTGACCTAATTTTCTCTTTGTCCCCTATTTTTCTTACTCTTCTCCTTTTTGTTATTTCTACCTCTTATTAGCATTCACATTCCCCGGTTCATGCCAGTCTTCTTGTGGGGAGTTGAATCTTATATTAATAAAATCAATTACTGATGTATGAAGAATTTTCTGTGCTAGTTGTCATTTAGATAAGTTTTGCAGTGTTATGTTAGAAAAATGTTGAATTCCAGAGTGCAAGAACAACTCCTTCATCAAGCTCAGTGTTAATTTTTGCCTTTTTCATACAGTACTCTGATAAGGATTTTCTTTTTCAGTCTATCGCAGCCCTTTCACAATGCTGCGCATCAACTGCATCACACTTGAGGAAAAGTTGCATAATTGACAACTGGAAATAAATGTGTAGTAATAGAAATTTGTAAACTACAGTGATTTCTGTCAGATTTTTGTGCATTTTATTAATAAAACATATTTGTTTCATAGTATTTTAATTTATGCATGCCATTTTGTTATGTGTCTTGTATTCATTATACAGCTAGACAGTGCAAAAAAGACATTTGGACTCATATTAAAAGGAGCTGAGTTCAAGAATGGAACAAGTTATCATTGCTTATATGTAACACAGTTTCAAAATAATTTCTTTACCCATTCCCTGTAAGATGGTACAGTCATTGGCGGAATGTGAAATGCAGGAAAGAAAATAGTATGCAACTATATATTGCAACAGTATTTATCAGCTGTATTACAGCAAAAGGAACACAGATTGCAAGACATTATAATTAAATGCATGTCTGACATCCTGTATATACACTCGCGCGTGCGCGCGAGTGTATACCTGTCCTTTTTTCCCCCTAAGGTAAGTCTTTCCGCTCCCGGGATTGGAATGACTCCTTACCCTCTCCCTTAAAACTCACAACCTTTCGTCTTTCCCTCTCCTTCCCTCTTTCCTGATGATGAAGCAGCCTTGGGTTGCGAAAGCTTGAAATTGGTGTGTGTGTTTGTGTGTTTTTTATTGTGTCTATCTACCAGCGCTTTATCGTTTGGTAAGTCGCAGCATCTTTGTTTTTTATATAAATCTAAATTATTACTGTGACAAACAAAGTTACAATTAGAAGGGACATAGTTGACACTCAAAAATATGGTCAATTAACAATGCAAAATAATTGGTTATAGGAAAAGTACTAAGTTCGAAAAAAGTAGACCATGAGGCACTGAAGGATGGTGGATGCTGATGTTAGCTGTGAAGAAGTGTGAAACTATTCCCAGAAAGTCAGCACCTGGTGATACAAGTATGAAAATATAGTATGTGAAATTCTTAATGCATCACTCTAGATTGTTCACAATTTACTTAGTTGGAATTATATGTAGGTGGGAATACCTCCAAGTTTTTAGTACTAATTTAATATACAATTTAAGTATATATGTGTCTTTCTTAACAGTGGTGTCTTTTGTGAAGTGAGGTTTCCATTTGATAAGCATATCCCAGACATTAACAGCACTGTTGACTGTCAAGTTTTCTACAGAAATTTATCTGCTGATAATTAAATGCTGCCATTCTTACTACTCTAGAGTCTCAACTATGATAGTCAAATACATTTTTTGATTGTACTGAGGTAAGTGACATAATGCAAATTCTTGTTGAAAAATTTAACCCATGTAAGTAATGGGGGAAATTTTTTAAAAAGTCTCATGGATTGTTCATTACTCGAGCAGTTTACAGTAGTTCAAAAAATGTTATCTTTCCTGAAGCAGTAAAGTCTCTATTCCAGTTCAAGGTGTATTAATTACTACTTAAACTAGGAAATGATTGCGCAGATGTACAAACCACAACCTCAATACTTTTTCTCCCATCTGCTTCACCTGGTACTCCTCAACTGAATATACCACCATCCTGGGTGTTGACCCCCACCTCTCTGACGGTTCCATTTCTGTTATTAAGAGCCTACTAACCAGCAACTGTCACTTCAACAGCTGTCACCTCTTTCTCAAAAAATCGTTCTCATACAGCCAAGCCATCTGTGGGTGGCATATCTGCAGTGATGAGAATTTCCTTGCCCAGAATGCTGAAGGTTCCACAATGTTCTTCACAGACTATCCCCAAAACCTTGTCCTCAAACAGATTTCCTGTCCAGTATCACCTTTTTCCCAAGGGCATGCGGCTTTATTGTATGGTTAAATGATGATGGCATCTTCTTGGGTAAAATATTCTGGAGGTAAAATAGTCCCCCATTCGGATCTCCGGGTGGGGACTACTCAGGAGGACGTCATTATCAGGAGAAAGAAAACTGGCGTTCTACAGATCGGAGCGTGGAATGTCAATTCCTTAATCGGGCAGGTAGGTTAGAAAATTTAAAAAGGGAAATGGATAGGTGAAAGTTAGATATAGTGGGAATTAGTGAAGTTCGGTGGCAAGAGGAACAAGACTTTTGGTCAGGTGAATACAGGGTTATAAATACAAAATCTAATAGGGGTAATGCAGGAGTAGGTTTAATAATGAATAAAAAAATAGGAGTGCGGGTAAGCTACCACAAACAGCATAGTGAACACATTATTGTGGGCAAGATAGACACGAAGCCCATGTCTACTACGCCAACTGGCTCTGCAGATGATGAAGAAATTGATGAAATGTATGATGAGACAAAAGAAATTATTCATGTAGTGAAGGGAGATGAAAATTTAATGGTCATGGGTGACTGGAATTTGAGGGTAGGAAAAGGGAGAGAGGGAAACATAGTGGGTGAATATGGATTGGGGGAGAGAAATGAAAGAGGAAACAGTCTGGTAGAATTTTTCACAGAGCATAACTTAATCATAGCTAACACTTGGTTCAAGAATCATAACAGAAGGTTGTATACATGGACGAATCCTGGAGATACTAAAAGGTATCAGATAGATTATATAATGGTACGACAGAGATTTAGGAACCAGGTTTTAAATTGTAAGACATTTCCAGGGGCAGACATGGACTCTCACCACAATCTATTGGTTATGAGCTGTAGATTAAAACTGAAGAAACTGCAAAAAGGTGGGAATTTAAGGAGATGGGACCTGGATAAACTGAAAGAACCAGAGGTTGTACAGAGTTTCAGGGAGAGCATAAGGGGACAATTGACAGGAATGGGGGAAAGAAATACAGTAGAAGAAGAATGGGTAGCTTTGAGGGATGAAGTAGTGAAGGCAGCAGAGGATCAAGTAGGTAAAAAGACAAGGGCTAGTAGAAATCCTTGGGTAACAGAAAAAATGTTGAATTTAATTGATGAAAGGAGAAAATATAAAAATGCAGTAAATGAAGCAGGCAAAAAGGAATACAAACGTCTCAAAAATTAGATCGATAGGAAGTGCAAAATGGCTAAGCAGGGATGGATAGAGGACAAATGTAAGGATGTAGAGGCTTATCTCACTAGGGGTAAGATAGATTCTGCTTACAGGAAAATTAAAGAGACCTTTGGAGAAAAGAGAACCACTTCTATGAATATCAAGAGCTCAGATGGAAACCCAGTTCTAAGCAAAGAAAGGAAAGCAGAAAGGCGGAAGGAGTATATAGAGGGTCTATACAAGGGTGATGTACTTGAGGACAATATTATGGAAATGGAAGAGGATGTAGAAGAAGATGAAATGGGAGATACGATACTGCGTGAAGAGTTTGACAGAGCACTGAAAGACCTGAGTTGAAACAAGGCCCCGGGAGTAGACAACATTCCATTAGAACTACTGACTGCCTTGGGAGAGCCAGTCCTGACAAAACTCTACCATCTGGTGAGCAAGATGTATGAGACAGACGAAATACCCTCAGACTTCAAGAAGAATATAATAATTCCAATCCCAAAGAAAGCAGGTGTTGACAGATGTGAAAATTACCGAACTATCAGCTTAATAAGTCACAGCTGCAAAATACTAACGCGAATTCTTTACAGACGAATGAAAAAACTGTTAGAAGCCGACCTCGGGGAAGATCGGTTTGGATTCCGCAGAAATGTTGGCACACGTGAGGCAATACTGACCCTACGACTTATCTTAGAAAATAGATGAAGGAAAGGCAAACCTACATTTCTAGCATTAAACTTAGAGAAAGATTTCGACGATGTTGAGTGGAATACTCTCTTTCAAATTCTAAATATGGCAGGGGTAAAATACAGGGAGCGAAAGGCTATTTACAATTTGTACAGAAACCAGATGTCAGTTATAAGAGTCGAGGGGCATGAAATGGAAGCAGCGGTTGGGAAGGGAGTGAGACAGGGTTGTAGCCTATCCCCAATGTTATTCAATCTGTGTATTGAGCAAGCAGTAAAGGAAACAAAAGAAAAATTCGGAGTAGGTATTAAAATCCATGGAGAAGAACAAAAACGTTGAGGGTCGCCGATGACATTGTAATTCTGTCAGAGACAGCAAAGGACTTGGAAGAGCAGTTGAACGGAATGGACAGTGTCTTGAAAGGAAGATATAAGATGAAATCAACAAAAGCAAAACAAGGATAATGGAATGTAGTCGAATTAAGTTGGGTGATGCTGAGGGAATTATTTAGGAAATGAGACACTTAAAGTGGTAAAGGAGTTTTGCTATTTGGGGAGGAAAATAACTGATGATGGTCCAAGTAGAGAGGATATAAAATGTAGACTGGCAATGGCAAGGAAAGCGTTTCTGAAGAAGAGAAATTTGTTAACATCGAGTATAGATTTAAGTGTCAGGAAGTCGTTTCTGAAAGTATTTGTATGGAGTGCAGCCGTGTATGAAAGTGAAACATGGATGATAAATAGTTTGGACAAGAAGAGAATAGAAGCTTTCGAAATGTGGTGCTACAGAAGAATGCTGATGATTAGATGGGTATATCACATAACTAATGAGGAAGTATTGAATAGGGTTGGGGAGAAGAGAAGTTTGTGGCACAACTTGACCAGAAGAAGGGATCGGTTGGTAGGACATGTTCTGAGGCATCAAGGCATCACCAATTTAGCATTGGAGGGCAGCATGGACGGTAAAAACCGTAGAGGGAGACCAAGAGATGAATACACTAAGCAGATTCAGAAGGATGTAGGTTGCAGTAGGTACTGGGAGATGAAGAAGCTTGCACAGGATAGAGTAGCATGGAGAGCTGCATCAAACCAGTCTCATGACTGAAGACAACAACAAAATCACCTTAGACTGGAACAACTTAATCATACCTATTGCCAGGACTTTGGTTATGCATTGTTACCCCCAATTCAAATGATACAGTTGCTGAAAGGTTCAGAGAAAACTGGTGTTTGATTTCAATCACGTACCTGACTCATACGATTATAGTTGGTGGTGACTTTAATTTATCCTCGATGTGGTGCCAAAAATACATGTTTAATTCCAGAGTATGCATAAAACATCATCCGAAATTGTGCTAAATGCATTCACTGAAAATTATTTTGAACAATAGGTTCATGAGTCCATGCAAATAGTAGGTTAGGTTAGGTTAGTGTTTTTTAACGTCCCATCGACAACGGGGTCGTTAGAGATGGATCACAAGCTCGGATTAGGGAAGGATGGGGAAGGAAATCGGCCATGCCCTTTCAAAGGAACCATCCCGGCATTTGCCTGAAACGATTTAGGGACATCACGGAAAACCTAAATCAGGATGGCTGGAGATGGGATTGAATCGTCTTCCTCCCGAATGCGAGTCCAGTGTGCTAACCACTGCGCCACCTCACTCGGTATGCAAATAGTAAACGGTTGTGAAAACACACTTGACCTCTGAGCAACAAATAATCCTGAGTTAATAACGAGCATCAAAACCAATACAGGGATTAGTGAACATAGGGTTGTCGTAGCGAGACTGACTATTGTAACTCCCAAATCCTCCAAAAATAAATGAAAAATATACTTATTCAAAAAAGCAAATAAAAATTTACTTGACGCCTTCCTGAGAGACAATCTTCATTCCTTCCAAATTAATAATATAAGTGTAGACCAGATGTGGCTTGAATTCAGAGAAATAGTATAGGCAACAGTGGGGAGATTTATACCAAATAAATTAACAAACAACGGAGGTGATCATCCTTGGTACACAAAACGGGTCAGAACACTGTTGCAGAAACAATGAAACAAACATGCCAAATTTAAACAGACACAAAATCCCAAAGTTTGGCGATCTTTAAGCTCAAAATTTAGTGCGGACTTCAATGCGAGATGCTTATAACAATTTCCACAAGGAAACTTTGTCTCAAAACCTGGCAGAAAATCCAAAGAAATTCTGGTTGTTTGTGCAGTATGTTGGTGCAAGAAACAGTCAATGCCTTCTCTGCACAATAACAATGGAGATACTATCGCAAAGAGTGCTGCCAAAGCAGAGTTACTAAACACTGCCTTCCGAAATACCTTCACAAAAGAAGATGAAGTAAATGGTCCAGAATTGGAATCAAGAACTGGTGCCAATATGAGTAACGTAGAAGTAGATATCCTTGGAGTAATGAAGCATCTTAAATCAGTTAATGAAAGCAAGTCTTCTGGTCCAGACTGTATATCAATTAGATTCCTTTCAGAGTATGCTCATGTATTAGCTCCATACTTAACAATCATATCCAACCATTCACTCGACGAAAGATCTGTACCCAAAGACTGGAAAGTTGCACAGGTCACACCAGTATTCAAGAAAGGTATTAGGAGTGATCCACTTAATTGTAGGCCCATATCGTTCATGTTGATATGCAGCAGGATTTTGGAACATATATTGTGTTTGAAAATTATGAATTACCTCAAAGAAAACAGTCTATTGACACACAGTCAACATGGGTTTAGAAAACATTGTTCTTGTGAAACACAACTATCTCTTTATTCGCATGAAGTGTTTAGCGCTATCGACAAGGGATTTCAGATCGATTCCGTATTTCCTGAAGGCTTTGGACACTGTTTCACACAAGCAGCTTGTAGTGAAATTGCATGCTTATGGAATATCGTCTGTTATGTGACTGGTCTTGTGAATTACAATTACGAACAACTTAGATTGGAAGGAACACACAGAAAATGTTCTGGGGAAGGCTAAGCAAAGACTGCGTTTTATTGGCAGGACACTTAGAAAATGTAACAGATCTACTAAGGAGACTGCCTGCACTACACCTGTCCGTCCTCTTTTAGAGTACTGCTGCATGGTGTGGGATCCTTACCAGATAGGACTGACGGAGTTCAACCAAAAAGTTCAAAGACGGTTAGCATGTTTTGTATTATTGTGAAATATGGGAGAGAGTGTCAATGAAATGATGCAGGATTTGGGCTGGACATCATTAAAAGAAAGGCATTTCTCATTGCGATGGAATCTTCTCACGAAATTCCAATCACCAACTTCCTCCTCCGAATGTGAAAATATTTTGTTGACACATCCTAAATAGGGAGAAACGATCACCACAATAAAATAAGGGAAATCAGAGCTCATAGGGAAAGATATAGGTGTTTGTTTTTTCCAATCGCTATACGAGACTGGAATAATACAGAACTGTAAAGGTGGTTTGATGAACCCTCTGCCAGGCTCTTAAATATGATTTGCAGAGTATTGATGTAGACGTAGATGCGGATGTAGATCGTTGTACCCGAAAATTAGGGACATCCTACTGAAGAACTTCCCTTGCCACCTGAATTAGTATTCTATCACCCACGCAACCTACACAACATTCTGATCCATCCCTATGTCACTCACTGGTGTTTCTATTTATATAAGTCATAATATTCCAACTACTTCATGATGTAACATCATCATCTTTAAATAAAAACGAATTTATGTAAAAATCGACAATTAAGACTTGACAAAATCTAGATTTGGCACTTGTATACCATAACAAACAATGTCTTCATTGTTGCTGTTATGCGTTTTAGATATTGCAGTAAAAATAATTACATGTAACTGAACTGACCTGCATGTATTGTAGTTCCAAATACTATCATCAGTTTTAGGCATACAATTCAGCCAAATTGCAATGTCATCACAGCCCCGAGAAAACTCTACCATCTGGAGGTCGAGATGTATGAGACAGGAAAAATACCCTCAGACTTCAAGAAGAATATAATAATTCAAATCCCAAAGAAAGCAGGTGTTGACAGATGTGATAGTTACGGAACTATCATTTTAATAAGTCACAGCTGCAAAACACTAATACAAATTCTTTACAGACGAATGGGTCGGTGTGCGTTTTCTTCGTGTGTACTCCTTGGCCCAGCATGCCGTGCACTCTTCTTATGACCATGACATCCAGGAATGGTAATCTTCCTTCTGTTTCAGTCTCCATAACGAATCTGATGTTCGGATATATGGAGTTCAGGTGAGTACGGAAGTCTAGGAGCTTGGCCAGATCATGAATGTGTCATCCACATAATGGAGAAAACACGATAGTTTCCATTTGGATGGTGCCAAAGCTTCCCCCTCAAAGTACTCCATACAGAAATTTGTGACCACAGGTGAGAGTGGGCTCCCCAGTGTGACTCCTTCTGTTTGTTCGTAGTATTCTCCATTAAAGAGAAAATATGTGGAGGTCACAATGTGCCTGAAAAGGTCGGTCATCTTCTCGTCAAATTTCTGTGCAATAAGCTCAACTGACTCGAAGAGGCACCCTGGTGAATAATGAAACGACATCAAAACTCACCAGGATATCTGAGTCTTTCAGCTTGAAGTTGTCAAGGCGTTTTAAATCCACAAAGTTACAAATGTGATCAGGGCATTTACCCACATAAGGGCTTAGTAATTCTGCCAGGTATTTGGCCAGTAAATATGTAGGTGCCCTAATGTTGCTGACAATTGGGCATAATGGCACCCCTTCTTTGTGGACTTTAGGGAGTCCATAAAATCTTGGCGGTACAGGCCCTTGAGGTGTCAACTTCTTGGCGACACGCTCTGGTAAATCTGCATCCTTGAGAAGAGCCTTATTCTTGTTGTTCACCTTTTTTGTGGGGTCAGCATTGATCTTCCTGTAAGATTTGTTATTTAGCAGGTTCTGCATCTTCTCAATGTAGTCCTTATGGGAAAGAACAACTGTAGCATTACCTTTGTTCAGCCAGTAAGACAACAATTTCAGGGCTCTGTCTCAGGTCTCAAATGGCTGCCCCCTCCCTGCTGGTAATATTTGACTTGATCGGTTTAGTTCTTGTCAGAGCACGGCAGGTTTCCCATCGTACTTCTTCAGCTGTTTCAGGTGGTAGTCGCGCAGCAACCTGTTCAACTGCACTGACAATGTCTGCTACTGGTGTGAACCTAAGTGTGGGAGCTAAATTAAGTCCCTTCTCCAGAACAGAAACTGCATCCCCAGTCAGCTCAATGTCCGTGAGATTGATGACCGTCTTGCGTGGGGCCTCCAACGATGGTTTGTCAGAGAGACAAGAGAATTTAGATATCTGACATCCCGAGGCCTTCTTATGTGCGGAATCAGCTGTCACCCAGGTAACACCATCAATCCAGTCCCAGGTCCTGGAATGAAAATGATTGGCTAGTTGTAGATGTAGTTTAAGTAGTTCCTGGGAGTTGTTCTCAAGGCTGCATCTGGTAAAGTGCACCCTCTCACAAACAAAAGCATGGCTAGCACGCTTCTTAATTCTCTTAGCTGCTGCAGAATCGATGTAATGCGTGACCTTAGCAAAGTTTGGCATGACCTAATTGGCACATATCTCTTCAGAAAAGCAAGAGCACTGAGCAAGCAGCTCCTTTGGTGGTGCAGCTTGTTGAATTTCTTCATGCTGCGATAGGCCTCCTCCGCGTAGAGGTATATGACGTGATTCTTCAGTTTCTCCCAGCGTATTTCTTGCTTGAACAGTCCACGGGTGTGCTGCCGGTCCATAGTGTCCACAGGGCACAATATTTCGGCGATCGGACATGTCACCATCGTCAGGTGCACTGATGAGTTGAGCTCCTGAGGGGGGGGGGGGGTTGTAGCCTTTTTAAATCCCCTCCCCCTGTGAGGCATTCTATCCGCACCCGTAGCCATGTGTCAGTGGTCACTGAGATGCTGGCGTCAGCGTCTGTGGTGGCGTCAGTGTAATTGCGTCGTCCGCCCTGGTCGCCCGTTCGTTTTCTTTGCTGAGAGTCTCAGTTTGCAGAAGGCCGGCATATACCAAATTCCATGTCAGTGTGGGAAGACTTATATTGGAAAGACAGTGTGCTCCATCAAACATCATTGCCAAGAACATCAGAGGCACATGCAACTTGGGTACCCCAACAAGTTGGCGGTCGCAGAGCACTGTTTCTCCGAAAATCATGAAATGGACTACCAACATACCCGGGTCTTGGCACAGACATCTAAATACTGGGACAGTGTCGTTAGAGAGGCTATCAAAATTTGTACCAGGGATGGACTCATCAACCGAGATTGCAGCTATAACCTCAGCAGGGCATTGGAACCAGCATTGAGTCTAATTAAAAAGATGCTCAGCAAAGAGGGCGACCATGGCGGACGAGGCAATTACACCAGCGCCACCACAGACGCCGATGCCAGCATCTCAGCAATTGCTGACGCATGCCCGCTGGTGTGGATCATGGAGACTGGCGACTTGTCTGATCGCTGAAATGTTGTGCCTGTTGGACACTATGGACTGTTCGAGCAAGAAATACACCGAGAGAAACTGAAGAATCATAGATTTCTCTACTGTTCCACTCTCAAACAGTGCGGGGCAAAACAAACATTTAAAACTTTCCATGCAAGGTCTGATTTCTCTTATTGTGTATTATGATGATCATTTGTCCCAATGTGAGTGAGTGCCAACAAAATATTTTCACATTTTGAGGAGATAGTTGGCGATGGAAATGTGAGAAGATCCTGTTGCAATGAAAACTGCTTTGTTTTAATCATTGCCACCCCAATTAGTGTATCATATCCTTGGCACTGTGTCGCCTATTTTGTGATAATACTGAATGAGCTGTCTTTCTTTGAACTTTTCTGTTGTCCTCAGTCAATCCTATCTCATGCAGATTGCACACTGCACACCAATACTCCAGAAGAGGACTAACAAGCATAGTATGTGGTGTTTTAGAAGTGCTCTGCCAATAAATAGCAGTCTTTAGTTTGTTTTCCCCCACAACATTGACTTTGTGATCATTCCAATTTAAGTTATTTATAATTGTAAACACTAGGTACTTAGCTGAATTTGTATGTATTTGAGAAACAATAAAAGAAACAAAAACCACTGAAAATACCCCAATTGTAATGAAAAATGTTTGGGGATTAAACAACAGGAAAAAGAAAGTGTTCTTGCAAGTAGGTGGATACTTTTTAATTCAAAGTATTTTTAGTTTATCACTTATAAATGTGAAATTTTGTCCTTCATGTAGTTCAAATAAACTAGTAACCTGATGACCTTTCTTTAAGATTGGTCACAACAGGAATTTAGCTGGATCTAATGTTTCATTGACATCATTAGATATTTCGCAAATAACAAAAGTGCACCAACAAACTTTGTGGTGCTGTGGAAAGTGTCTTGAGAGACAAAGTGAGGACAAGAACCCAGAACCCATCAACGATTTGACAATGCTACATACCATCAAAATTACAGGGGCAAAAGCCTGCCACTAGACCACTCCTTTGGCTTAAACGTGAAGTGTAATGCTGATGGGTTTGCGCCAATCTCCATGCACTGGTCCTGACAGCAATCAGGACATTAGATGGCATCTAATATGTCTATGTCTGTCGCAACAACACTACAGGTGCTGCTAAGTACAGTGTCGGCAGAGGCATCAGTGTTTGCTGCTAAATGAATGGCTCAGTGGCGTGCATTTTTCCCTGTAACTTCAATGGCCTGTAGTGAAGAGTGCAGTTGCACTCAGGGGGAGGGGTGGGGTGAGTGAGTGGTTGTGACATGCTGGGAGGCCTAGTGGAAACAAAGGCAACAGTGAAGAATGCCTTTATTTCATTCAAATACACAGTATGCCATAATTCAGCAAGGCAAACATATCTCACTCTGTTGTCCCTGGCCAGTGCTGATGCATGGGGAGCAGCTTCCACCTCAAATGATGTGTAGGCACCCTGTGATGCTGATAAAAGGCCCATGGAAGGCTGGTGGACTGTCGAGGCAATGACCATGACAGCAACGTCCTACTTTCCTCAGCGCTGTGGATCCCTTGCAGCCCCTTGACTCAGCACACATCTACTGCAGTGGCATGTGGAGACAGCTGTGTGAGGGCTTTGACTCACTGCTGCCTGGCAGGAGCGGACAATGGCTTGCACTTAAGCACTAAGTCCCACTAGAAACTCTAGTGCTGGTGGCAACAGGCATGGGTGGAAGGGTGGCAAAACTGAGGAACTTAGTGCTGGTGGTGGCAGGCACAGTCTGGCCTCAAACCCATGGCTGCTGCTGGTAATGCCCACTCTTCTTGCTGCCCAGCATGGCCCTTGGCATCATGGTGGTGCTGCTGCCGGGCTCTGTCAGCAAGAGAATGCCTTCTGCCTCAAAATGCAGATATATTTACAGCACTCTGAAGAGCATTTGTTTCACTAATACCAGACCCCTAGTCACATCGACCATAACAAAAGACTTGGGCTGGTGTGGTGACATTGACCCACCTGATACAGTCATTATCTCTGTGTGGTGCACTTTTCCACTGAGTGCAGCTACCCTCGTCTCACAATCCCCTTACATGTATGTTATTCTGACTCACATGTTGCCTTATTTGTAGTTACGAGCCTGTGACTGTTAATGCAATGATCCAGAGCAGATTACTCATTATTTTTGCTAAAAACTGGGTACTGGGATTAGACTGCCCTCCTCCACAGGGTAGACCCTGCCCCTCACGTCTTATTCGACCATGTCTTCTGCTAAGATTACTTCCTCCCCTTCGTGAACAAATACATTTACCACTAGACTTGTTATTCCTACTTATTAAGAAATTATCACATTAATCCTGAACCTAACAGTCTATTCTCCATCCCTCGCTCTGGGTATTCAGTCTGCTGGAACTCAAATTGTCACTGGATCAGGTCTCTGAATGGCTCGTCCTCTCTGATACGTAAAGGCTAAGCCAAGCAAAATGACAATTACTATGATGCTAGGAATTGTGGCTCCCACATCAAGGTTATTTGATATCTGCCATCCAAATATTGTTTTATATGCTGCAACAGTTCTTCTGCTGTGATTCACCCCTCCTGCATGCCAATCATCTGGCTCCAGGATGGGTTCCCAGGTATCTGTTTGGACATCATTTCCACCAGTTCATCTGGCCAATACAGCTGTGGCAGTGTTATATGTAACAGGTTAACATCCATCATAGTGGCTGGTAAATTAAATGTAGGTCCTGCAACATCACACTTAGTGCTGTTGACCAACAACCTGCTACTGAACAACTCTAAGGTAAAAGCAGTGGTACGGGATGAGGTATATGCAAAAAGAGATGATAACAACTAATTCAATTTATTCTATAGTAAATTTATGTCAATATATGAAAGTTGAATTGCTAAAAAATTATCCAAAAGATCAATTAGAAAAAAAAGGGGCGAAGTAAGCTGTGAATAACTAAGGGAATTAAAATCTCGTTTAAGAGGAAAATTTATGTAAAGGCCAGAGTAAGTCAAGATCCAACATTACTGCATACTACAGAAAACACGAGGTGCATTCAAGTTCTAAGGCCTCCTATTTTTTTTCTCCAGACTGGAAAGAGATAGAAACATGCGCATTGTTTTAAAATGAGGCAACGCTCATTGTCAATACGTCCCAGAGATGGCAGCACCGTACGGCAGATGGAATTTTACTGCCAGCGGCGAGAATGAGAACTGTTTTAACTACTTAAAATGGCGACGTTTTCCTTACTTGAACAGCGAGCAATCATTCGTTTTCTGAATTTGCGTGGTGTGAAACCAATTGAAATTCATCGACAGTTGAAGGAGACATGTGGCGATGGAGTTATGGATGTGTCGAAACTGCGTTCGTGGGTGCGACAGTTTAATGAAGGCAGAACATTGTGTGACGACAGACCGAAACAACCTCGGGCTCGCACAAGCCGGTCTGACGACATGATCGAGAAAGTGGAGAGAATTGTTTTGGGGGATCGCCGAATGACTGTTGAACAGATCGCCTCCAGAGTTGGCATTTCTGTGGGTTCTGTGCACACAATCCTGCATGACGACCTGAAAATGCGAAAAGTGTCATCCTGGTGGGTGCCACGAATGCTGACGGACGACCACACGGCTGCCCGTGTGGCATGTTGCCAAGCAATGTTGACGCGCTACGACAGCATGAATGGGACTTTCTTTTCGTCGGTTGTGACAATGAATGAGATGTGGATGCCATTTTTCAATCCAGAAACAAAGCACCAGTCAGCTCAATGGAAGCACACAGATTCACCACCACCAAAAAAATTTCGGGTAACCACCAGTGCTGAAAAAATGGGACAGTGAGGGCGTAATCCTTACCCATTGCGTTCCAAAGGGCACTACGGTAACAGGTGCATCCTACGAAAAGGTTTTGAAGAACAAATTCCTTCCTGCACTGCAACAAAAACGTCCGGGATGGGCTGCGCGTGTGCTGTTTCACCGAGACAACGCACCTGCACATCGAGCTAACGTTACGCAACAGTTTCTTCGTGATAACAACTTTGAAGTGATTCCTCATGCTCCCTACTCACCTGACCTGGCTCCTAGTGACTTTTGGCTTTTTCCAACAATGAAAGACACTCTCCGTGGCCGCACATTCACCAGCAGTGCTGCTATTGCCTCAGCGATTTTCCAGTGGTCAAAAATGACTCCTAAAGAAGCCTTCACCCCTGCCATGGAATCATGGCGTCAGCGTTGTGAAAAAATGTGTACGTCTGCAGGGCGATTACGTCAAGAAGTAACGCCAGTTTCATCGATTTCGGGTGTGTAGTTAATTAGAAAAAAAATCGGAGGGCTTAGAACTTGAATGCACCTCGTACATTAGTATTTTAAGGAAATTCATTACAATGTCCAGATGTATGCATGACCCGACAGAAATAATGCAGGTAATAAGATTAAAACTATATGGGACACTGTCAAACAGGAGACAGGACAGCCCATCAGTCAGTGTTCAAGATTCCATAACAATTAAACTGAATGACAATGTTCAGACTCATAATTCACAAGTTGCAAGTACTTTTAACAATTACTTTCATAATGTTGGAGCAAATATAGGATTAAGTGGTTCAGTTGAAGAAGCAAGAGGATATATTAAAAATGTCATTCCACAAAAATTTAAGCGACTAGAAGTAGCACCAACATCCTTCATTGAAATTAATACAGCTATAAAAATTCTAAAAAACAAAAGCTCTTCTGGAGTTGATGGTATTTCAAACAGAATTCTGAAAAGTTGTTCCAACCGTGATATATGGAATGCCTCCCTGGCACAGGGAATTTTTCCAGGCAGGTTGAAATATGTAGTTATTAAACCATTTGATAAGAGAGGTGACAAAGCAGACTTGAACAATTATCATCCAGTTTCTTTCTCAATAGTCGTCACACACTTAAGTGGAAACAATTTACTTAGAATATCACAGTTTGGATACCAGAAACGTTGCTCGGCTGAGAATGCTGTTTATACATTCACTCATCAAATAGTACAAGCCTTAAGTAATACTAAATTACGTGTGGTATTTTTTGTGAGACCTCCAAGACCCTTGACTGTTAGATCATGATGCTTTCTTAGGAAAACTCAACTTTTATGGCCTTGATGATTTTACACACAACTGGTTTGAATTATACTGGAAAAACAGAGGTTGTGCTGAATGATTCATACCATGTCAGAAAGGCAGAAAATTTTAGTGACCGGAGTAAAATCACACTGAGAGTCCCACAGGGTTCAATTTTGGGCCCACTCCTATTCCTTGTATATGTGAATGACCTTCCACTCAATATTTACTTTGTGCAGATGATATTAGTGTTATAATAAATTCCATTAGAGAGAAGTAGTTTTCTGAAAATGGGCTATACTTAAATGTTGAGAAAAAAAACTCACTACATTAAGTTCTGTACAACAAATAGAGTCATACCAACAACAGATGTAGCACATGAGCAGGAGTCAGTAAGAATGATAGAATGCTCCACATTTTTGGTTGTACGTATGGATAAAAAGTTGAAATGGAAGAAGCATATTACTGAGCTTCTGAAACAATTAAGTTCAGTGACTTTTGCTCTTCATATAATTGCTAATCTTGGAAACAAATGTATCAATCTCCTGACATATCTAGCATATTTCTACTCAGTAATGTCAAACAGAATAATCTTCTGGGGTAACTCATTACTTAGAAAGAGAGTATTGATTGCACAAAAGTGAGCAGTAACAATAATATATGGTGTTCACCCATGGACATCATGTAGTACCTCTTCAAGGAGCTAGGCAGTTTAATTGTGCTGTCACAAAACATATTTTTAGTAATGATATTCTTCATAAATAATCCATCACAATTTGAGAAGAACAGTGATGTACATACCTACACCACTAGAGGAAAAATTATCTTTATTACCCATTGTTAAGGCAGTGAGTGGCCCATAGATGAGTTCAGTATGCAGCAATAAAATTTTTGTCGTTTGCCCAATAACATAAACTGTCTGACAAGTAGCAAACCAAGTTTTAAATCTAATTTAAAATCATTTCTCGTAGATAACTCCTCCTATTCTATTGAAGAATTCCTATTTAAAAACTGGTAGCCAGTAAAAAAATTAAATTAAAGTGTAACTGCAAGAGTAGGAATAAAATGATAATGTGTTTATTAATGTTAACACTAATCAACAAATCCTGTAAACTGACTCGTTTCACTTCATTTCAATAAAAGAATTGTTCAAATGATCTAAGGAACATGTGACTAACTACCTACTACATTGTCGTATGTTGAGAATGTCCAATGTAAAACTCCTCTATGAAAATATGGTTTTGGTTTGATCACCTTTTTTTTACATTGGTGTCCCTCTGCTCTACCCATGAACCAACATTTGTAACCTCGCACATTGGACGTATGTTGGTTCAGGGGTAGAGCAGAGGGACACCAAAGTAAAAAAAATTGGACATCCCCCCCCCCATGAACCATGGACCTTACCATTGGTGGGGAGGCTTGTGTGCCTCAACGATACAGATAGCCATACCGTAGGTGCAACCACAATGGAGGGGGATCTGTTGAGAGGCCACACAAACGTGTGGTTCCTGAAGAGGGGTAGCAGCCTTTTCAGTAGTTGCAGGGGCAACAGTCTGGATGATTGACTGATCTGGCCTTGTAGCACTAACCAAAATGGCCTTGCTGTTCTGGTACTGCAAACGGCTGAAAGCAGGGGAAATTACAGCCGTAACTTTTCCCGAGGGCATGCAGCTTTACTGTATGATTAAAATGATGATGGTGTCCTCTTGGGTAAAATATTTCGGAGGTAAAATAGTCCCCCATTCGGATCTCTGGGCGGGGACTACTGAAGAGGATGTCGTTATTAGGAGAATGAAAACTGGCATTCTACGGATCGGAGTGTGGAATGTCAGATCCCTTAATCAGGCAGGTAGGTTAGAAAATTTAAAAAGGGAAATGGATAGGTTGAAGTTAGATATAGTGGGAATTAGTGAAGTTCGGTGGCAGGAGGAACAAGACTTTTGGTCAGGTGAATACAGGGTTATAAATACAAAATCAAATAGGGGTAATGCAGGAGTAGGTTTAATAATGAATAAAAAAAATAGGAGTATGGGTAAGCTACTACAAACAGCATAGTGAACACATTATTGTGGCCAAGATAGACACGAAGCCCATGCCTACTACAGTAGTACAAGTTTATATACCAACTAGCTCTGCAGATTATGAAGAAATTGATGAAATGTATGATTAGATAAAAGAAATTATTCAGGTAGTGAAGGAAGACGAAAATTTAATAGTCATGGGTGACTGGAATTCGAGAGTAGGAAAAGGGAGAGAAGGAAACATAGTAGGTGAATATGGATTGGGGCTAAGAAATGAAAGTGGAAGCCGCTTGGTAGAGTTTTGCACAGAGCATAACTTAATCATAGCTAACACTTGGTTCAAGAATCATGAAAGAAGGTTGTATACATGGAAGAATCCTGGAGATACTAGAAGGTATCAGATAGATTATATAATGGTAAGACTGAGATTTAGGAACTAGGTTTTAAATTGTAAAACATTTACAGGGGCAGATGTGTTCTCAGACCACAATTTATTGGTTCGGAACTGTAAATTAAAACTGAACAAACTGCAAAAAGGTATTAATTTAAGGAGATGGGACCTGGGTAAACTGAAAGAACCAGAGGTGGTACAGAGTTTTAGGGAGACCATAAGGGAACAATTCACAGGAATGTGGGAAAGAAATACAGTAGAAGAAGAATGGGTAGCTTTGAGGGATGAAATAGTGAAGGCAGCAGAGGATCAAATGGATAAAAAGACAAGGGCTAGTAGAAACCCTTGGGTAACAGAAGAAATATTGAATTTAATTGATGAAAGGAGAAAATATAAAAATGCAGTAAATGAAGCAGGCAAAAAGGAATACAAACGTCTCAAAAATGATATCGACAGGAAGTGCAAAATGGCTAAACAGGGATGGCTAGAGGACAAATGTAAGGATGTAGAGGCTTATCTCGCGAGGGGTAAGATAGATACTGCCTACAGGAAAATTAAAGAGCCCTTTGGAGAAAAGAGAACTACTTGTATGAATATCAAGAGCTCAGATGGAAACCCAGTTCTAAGCAAAGAAGGGAAAGCAGAAAGGTGGAAGGAGTATATAGAGGGTCTATACAAGGGCGATGTACTTGAGGACAATATTGACAATATTATGGAAATGGAAGAGCATGTAGATGAAGATGAAATGGGAGATATGATACTGCGTGAAGAGTTTGACAAACCACTGAAAGACCTGAGTCGAAACAAGGCCCCCGAGTAGACAACATTCCATTAGAACTACTGACAGCCTTGGGAGAGCCAGTCCTGACAAAACTGTACCATCTGGTGAGCAAGATGTGTGAAACAGACGAAATACGCTCAGACTTCAAGAAGAATATAATAATTCCAATCCCAAAGAAAGCAAGTGTTGACAGATGTGAAAATTACCGAACTATCAGTTTAATAAGTCACAGCTGCAAAATACTAACACGAATTCTTTACAGACGAATGGAAAAACTGGTAGAAGCTGTCCTTGAGGAAGATCAGTTTGGATTCCGTAGAAATATTGGAACACGTTAGGCAATACTTACCCTACGACTTATCTTAGAAGAAAGATTAAGGAAAGGCAAACCTACGTTTCTAGCATTTGTAGACTTAGAGAAAGCTTTTGACAATGTTGATTGGAATACTCTCTTTCAAATTCTGAAGGTGGCAGGGGTAAAATACAGGGAGCGAAAGGTTATTTACAATTTGTACAGTAACCGGATGGCAGTTATAAGAGTCGAGGGGCACTAAAGGGAAGCAGTGGTTGGGAAGGGAGTGAGACAGGGTTGTAGCCTATCCCCGATGTTATTCAATCTGTATATTGAGCAGGCAATAAAGGAAACAAAAGAAAAGTTCGGAGTAGGTATTAAAATCCATGGAGAAGAAATAAAAACTTTGAGGTTCGCTGATGACATTGTAATTCTGTCAGAGACAGCAAGGGACTTTCGAGAGCAGTTTACCGGAATGGACAGTGTCTTGAAAAGAGGGTATAAGATGAACATCAACAAAAGTAAAACGAGGATAATGGAATGTAGTCGAATTAAGTCAGGTGATGCTGAGGGAATTAGATTAGGAAATGAGACACTTAAAGTAGTAAAGGAGTTTTGCTATTTGGGGAGCAAAATAACTGATGATGGTCGAAGTAGAGAGGATATAAAATGTAGACTGGCAATGGCAAGGAAAGCGTTTATGAAGAAGAAAAATTTGTTAACATCGAGTATAGATTTAATTGTCAGGAAGTCGTTTCTTAAAGTATTTGTATGGAGTGTAGCCATGTATGGAAGTGAAACGTGGTCGATAAATAGTTTAGACAAGAAGAGAATAGAAGCTTTCGAAATGTGATGCTTTAGAAGAATGCTGAAGATTAGATGGGTAGATCACATAACTAATGAGGAGGTATTGAACAGAACTGGGGAGAAGAGGAGGTTGTGGCACAAGTTGACTAGAATAAGGGATCGGTTGGTAGGACATGCTCTGAGACATCAAGGGATCACCAATTTAGTATTGGAGGGCAGCGTGGGGGCTCAAAATTGTAGAGGGAGGCTAAAAGATGAATACACTACGCAGATTCAGAAGGATGTAGGCTGCAGTAGGTAGTGGGAAATGAAGAAGCTTGCACAGGATAGAGTAGCATGGAGAGCTGCATAAAACCAGTCTCAGGATTGAAGACCACAAAGACAACAACAACATTGGACAATGGTGACCATCCTGTTTTGGCATTGCTGAAGCTCACACTCAGTCATTACCATGTGTCGATATCTGTCTTCTGCCACTAATAACACGCCTTCTTCTCTCACTTGCACAAACTTCCTAACTGCTGCTAACTTCACTGGATAGGTGTGCACCATGTACCATCTGAATAATGTGTACTCGCTCACTACCAGTATCCTCACTGATACGTACAACCATGCATTATCCATTGTCACACCCACTGTTGCACTATGGTAGTAGAATGGGAATTTCTGGCAACCTGGCTCTGCTACCAACTGTAATTCTGGCATTAAGTTCCTTGTATGTTCCTCCACCCCCTCAAACACTGCTCAGGTGACAGCAGGACTGGACTATTTGTATCCATGCTTGTATGGCTTCCAAATCTCGGTTCAAAGTGCCACCTGAGGCCCTGATGTAATTCATAACTTGGCAAGCTGCCAAAGTGTGCATGTGTATGTTGTTCAACACACCATTCTTCAGATGCACAGCATGCTTGAAATGGCACTCTGTTGTTATTATATTTGTTTTTGTTAACATCTTTGCGTCTTCTACTGTTTTATTCAATTTGCTCCCATCACTTGCATTGGCTGTCCCGAATATGGTCTTCAGAATTCTACCTCCCGCATCTATCCACCCTTTTTGTTACCTTCCTGGGTTTGTGCAGTGTGCCAACTGGTGGCAGTACTGTGATTACTTTCTGCATCTCCTCTTTTAATCATGCATATGCTGTAAGTAACTTCTTGTGTTCCTTGGCAACCTCTCTAAGCACCCTGTTACTATTCATTAACTGAAGTACCCTCGAAAACACCTCTTCAAGCCTCCTTACCTCACTCTATAATTTCCAGACATTAAATACTAAAGTCAAAGACCATCTCTCACAGGATAACACTACATCTTGTTGCCTGGAAAATAGAGGTGATGGTCTTGCAGCACCCCCGCTCCACCTCCACTGAAGAGGTACAGCACTGTTAAAACAGCATTCTTCTCCTTTGGCCCTTTCTCCAAATGGCAACCAAGGATAGGGACCATCACCTAACCTCCCCTCACAAGCATGCTGTCTCCGGCAGCACGTCTCAGTCATTATAGATACATCCTACCGTAATGAAAACACACAACCTATCTGTAACAATGTACACAACCTATGCTACACACACAAGAAAAAAATACCTAAAATCACACTACATATTGATTATAGATACAAGTTAGTCAGATATGTCCGATAGGACATACAGCATCTCTATAATTCTATGGGCGCAACAGCTGTACGGTGAAATAGTTTCAGTGCAGATGCACAACCAATGTCCAAACTCTTATCAGAATCAGAAATCAGCGAGTAGGGAGTTAGTAGGCAGCAGTCGTTGTGGTGCAGCAAGCAGGGAGTTGGGAGTCTGGGTCAGACAGAGAGCATGTCCAGGTGCCAAAAGGAATTAAGGCAACTGTTCTAGAGAAGTGGGACATCCGGGTTTGAGTCATTGCATTGACGTTGCATTGACGCAATGTCCTTTGTGCTTGGAAGTCATTATTTCATTCCTATCTCTTTACCATCCCATTTCCTTTCTATTCCTTTCACCGCAATTATTAGTGTGCATATTGATTATTTCCTCAGTGTCAATAGATTTTGGACATGGGGTCTCTGGACCTGCCCCTCCTGTTGTTCATCCCATCGTTTCTTTTTCCCTGACTTTTTCCTCACTTTCATTCCCACTTCCTGTGGAATCACTGCTGGCGAACCTTAGAATGGCTGTAGGCACCCAACATGCACAATAATTGTTGACCTTGTTGGCAATTGTAGCTGTACATTTACTTGTCAAGTGGTTTTAATCACATGGTATGGGCCCTGATAATGTGTTACAAATTTCTTCACTGCTCCCCATCAGCATACATGGACTCGATAACGTCAGCCAGTGCACTACGATAAAGTTCCCACCTACTTCGTGCATTTTCTTGCTTCTCCAACACCTTAGCATTCGCATTCGCTTGCTGGACTTCCCCCCCACCCCCTCTCCCCCTCCCCTCCCTCACTTTTCACCCTTTTGTTGCAATTCATTGCTGCCTGCTTTCTGTCCAGTCATGTAGAATGGTGATGACATATTTTTCCCACACACCACCTTGAATGGTGACAACCCTGTGTTAGTATGTACTTTGGAGTTACAAGCATTCACTACAAAGGATGAATGTGTATCATAACCTGAATGGTGTGAGTTCACATGATAAGCAAGAACTTCTTCTATCTTTCTATTAGCCTTGATGAAGTGGACTTCTCTTTAATTTTTTTATTGTTAATAAGTGGCACAACTCTTTCATCACGTCTGACATGAAGTCTGTCCTCTGCTCTGCAATTATTGTACCCAGCCCACCAAACGTCAGTATCCACCAGTTCACCAACAAATGTGTGACTGTGACTGCCTGTTGGTCTGGAATTGGCACAATATCTTTATAACAAAAAGACAGTCTATTATTGTCAGTGCAAAACGATTACCTGATGATGTTCAGATGAATGGTCGTAACATATCTACCCCAATAAAACTAAATGTTTCCATTGTCTCTGCAACAGTACCTGCTTTTGAGTCAAATCAGCATACATACACATACAATTTCTGACAAATTGCTCAACATCATTCTTCCTTCCCTTCCATAAGTATTTTTCTGCCACTCTCCAATTCATTGCCCTGCATCCTCCATGGATTGGCAAGACATGATACTGCATTCCATGTAGTGTTTCCTCCTTCAGTACTGTTGGCACAACCACTCTTGGCCCCAAATTAGTTTCTCTACACAACAATCCATCATGCATGCTGAACTGCTGCTGCTTGCAATTTCATTTGCATTTCTTCTTAGCACTTTGTGCAGTCCATCATCCCTCGAAAGTCCTGACGTATTGCTTGCATTATTAGAGCCCATGCAGGATGTGGTGGCCAATGCGCAGTGGCCATATTTCTTCCAAAGCACTGGGCAAGTTCATTCATTTGTTTGGAAGGGGAGACCAACATTGTTTGCCCACTTTAGGCAAGTGAGCAACACACCACGATGACAAAATTGAGGCACATGCCATGCAGTCTTTCTCAAATGATTTTACAGAAGCTATTTTGTAAAAAGATTTAATTTTAGTATTACTTATAGCTTTATATGCCAGCTTCGTGATGATGTGCCCATCATTTCATAACTGTCATAGTTATTGTGATATTTACATTTAAGTAAGACACTGCACAAAATTAAAAAAAGTTTGAAACGAAAAATAGTGGTTGCTATGATTTTTGCGTTTGGTGCATATTGCATAATGTATTGCTGTGTATGAAATTTAGCTAGCATGTTGAAGTTTTCTTTAGACTATGACAGGACGTCTCTATCTGTCACCTGCCTCAAGAAAACTGATCTAATGTAACTCACTCATTTGCATCTGCGATAAAGCCAAAATAAAATATCAACAACATTCCACATATTTCATAAACGTTTGAGACATCAAAATGAGATTTTGGCAAATGACATCATGCAAAGAGGCCAGTATCTTGTTGTATGGTTACTATGCAAAATTTCATTATCTACTATGTTACTCCACTAACTACAGACTTTTTTAAAGAAAGAATATAACTTTTAAGGGCATTGATAGATAGTGAAACAAGACATGCTGTGGGTTTGGGAACAGTATAAGTGAAGACATTACACATTTATTTTTGTACCAAGGATGTGCTTTCTCATAAGCTGTTGACCTTACTTTTCTCAATTCCTCAGTTAATAAACCACTGTTTCAGAATTCTAACGCAGCTGCTTCTGCACAACATGTTAGAGGGGTGATGTTATGTAAACTCTGCTGTGTTTCGGCTAAAGAAGAAATGTTTTAACATGGCAACAAGAAAAATGTAGGTGTTATTCAAAATATGCCACTCATGATGCTGCTCTGAAAGTTACAAATGTTTAACAAGCCAGGTGAAAATAAATCACTGCTTTTTTTATGTTCAGCAGAAATGTTTTTAGATATAGCCAAATCAGAGGTGACAGTAGATCTTTTTGAGTAGTCACCATGCATGTGTGGGTGTGGAGGGGCTCCACTTAATATTTACAAAAGATATGAGTATACGGTTCAGTTTAGAATGGCACTTACCCTCTGCTTGGCATTTCCCATACAGCTCCTGCCCGCAGCTCCCACCACTACCGCCCTCATCACGCATAACCTGCCGCTTGCGCATCTAGCACCCACGTTGTTCTGCGAGCACTCAACCACTATCTTCCTGCTCAATTTGCCTGCATTTCTGTGTTTTTTCCCTGGTTTGTGGATTACTTCATACTCAAATTCACTGAGTTTGAGTGCCCACCTAGTCAATCTACTGGACCGGTCCTTCAAACCTAGCAACTACTTCAAAGCAGCAGCAGCCGCCACAACCTTGAACTTTCTACCATACAAGTAACACCGGAAGCATGTTAATCTGTACAACAAGCTAAGCATCTCCCTCTTCGCTGTACAGTAGTTCCATTTCACTCTCTTCAACTGTCTAAATGCAAAAGCAACAGGATAACTCCTGTTCGACAACTGCTTGTGGTGTAAGCACCTAGCTGGGGATAAATGCCGTCAACAGAAAATTATTCAAACTAAACATCTTTACGAAATATTAGTTCTGTAAGTGGTAACTGAAGTAAATGTTCTTGAAATTCGGTGGATGTAACTCAGTTTGTTCAAAATATAATCATTGATGAGAACTTACCTTCATTTCGTTGTTTGCTGCAGTCGATGTTTCCTGCAAGTTTCTTCAGTGTAAGTTTTAGGTGTACAATTCATTAAATCACAGAGTGCTGCTCAAGATCTTACACGATTTCTCATGGGTTTTGTATACTCTTGATAGCAATTGATGTATTATTGTGTATAGTAAATTCACTAACTAAAATTACAGAAGTTGTTGATAGTTACAAGAAATTTTACCATCTGCTGGTTACAATTTAAGTACATGGGATGTGACACAACAATGATTACATATCTCTTGTTTTTATGGAAAAATAAGTGAAATGATACGAATGAGCAATGCTGATTACATTTTTGGTAAATACACTGAAACCAGAGTGCTTCATCATGCCACATTTACCTGCCTCAGCCCACCTGTGGTCAACCGCACCATGTGGCAGTCAGGTGTACCAGAAACAGAGTGCATGAGCTGCAATGTGCTGTCGAAGCCCGCGACTCATTTGCGTACCCCGCCTGGCCCAGGAGTCAACAGGGCTCGGTGCAATGGGAAAATAGACAGTGCTGGGAAGGCGGGAATGACAGGCTTCACAAGCAGAACAGCTTTCTCAATCGTCTGCACTCCTCTGAGAATTTTGGAGGTTTGATATGCTAGGAAGAGGCTGTTCTTGAGCCTTCGTAAAGAAAAATAGTTTGCAATGTAAAATAATGAAAGCAACATAGTAATGCAAAAAAATTGTAACAATAATGAACATAGTACAAGCAACTTTTTTCATTTATAGAATTCATCCTTTCCTTTTTCTGCTTCTCTCGCACGCCTCCACATTTCTGAGCTATTTTATGAAACTTGATCTCAAATTTTGTGATTAAGTTTTTATTACACTTTGGTCTACAGTTTTATATCATTTAGAAATTTTTCAACAAGCTCTTCATACATCCTACTTTCTATATTCTTCTTCATGTAATGTTCCTATGTGATTTTCTACAATCAAGGTCTTTTGTGGTACAATTTTATAGGTTTTTGATGTGGTCAGTGGTCTACTCCTTTGCCATACAGAAAACAACTAGAACTTTCTGTCATGTGCAAGAAATCTTGTGGATTCTGTTCCAACATTTGAATGAGTACAAAGCTTCTCCTAATAATCACATCAATAGTAGTGGCAGTCTTCTGGCATCAGCAAAATCCTTTGTCCTGGAGAAGTGTGTAACAATATGCTCAAGACATATGTGGCTCTTCATCAAAGGGTCTGGAGAATGCTTTCTAGATCTTGCACAGACAATGCCAGAAATAGGACAGTACCCTACTGCAAGTGCAAGAGATGTGGTTCCTCACCCACAAATAATTTCTCGCCATGAAAAAGAAATAGCAGATGATTACCGTGTAGCTGTGGTCCATCAAATGTTGCAGGCTATAGAGGATGGTACATATGCATGTACAACTGAAACATGCTAAAAGGCATTATTTCACTCTTATCACACATTCAGTAATGTCAGAGTTGCAGTTTGAAAGTCAAGCCCTGTTTGTTGCAGAATTCCTGTTTGTTGGAGAAAAGTGCTACAAATCTACAGGATGAAACTGTAACATAATCAAGTCAGGGACATTTACAAGCCATCTCTTGAAGGTTACATTCATTATCAGACGGGGGGCAAATGAGAAAAAGTCCCTGGAGAACTCTTGTCGCCTTCCATACAACAAGCACTCCATTCATCACTGTTCTATGCTACGCCCTTGAGAAAAAATAGTCACAGGAATATCGTCATAATGTTCACTGGAATCAAAAAAACATGCTGTAACTGATTTAAAAAGGACTGGCCATGTGAAAGACTCACGGTTGTAGTTTACCATGAAGCAGCATGTTGAGACTCGCTGGAATACTTCATGTGTCATCCTGAAATCACTATTTATGCAGCATGAACAAATTGCTGAAGTTTTAAGTGAATTCACAAAAATACACTTGTTTGGGAACTGGGATTACCAGGTAATTCAAAATTAATTTACTTTTTTAAAATATATCATTGGGATACCAAGGTTATGGGACCTGACAGTGATTTGATGCTGCAGTTGCTTGTGCCATGAGTGCACCAGCCACAGGAACACTGAAATCAGAATGTGGCCAACAGTATGGTAAGAACTCCCACATATGTAAAATGATGATTTTATCAATGAATTTTATATTTTGGTTAAATATTTTAAATCCCCATAACTGCACAGAAATCGTATTTAAAGAAAATGGTGTGCCTCAATATTGCCAAACATTTGCAGGAAGCAGTGCTACTGAAAGTAAGTGCTCAAAATGTCTTAAGCAAAAAAATGGAAATAAAGTCAATGCATTTGCTTCCATTATTTCTAGTACCACAATTGCGTCGTCTAAAGTAACTCATGATAACTGAGATAGAGGAAGCGTATTTGACAGCACATTCAAGATGTGCTGCACTACGAGGTAAATGCGATGTAAATTACCTATGCTAAGTAAATATTTTATCAGCACTGAAGTCCTCAATGTTTGATCACATAATAGTGAAAAGACATAAATTTATGTGAACAATGCACCAAATTTATTAACAGCTACATGACATTATATATTATGTCTTCCCTGCTGGTATGTTGCACTATTTGCAAAATGTCATACAAAGAATGAAGCCTCAGCATCAAAACCTTGAAACTGTAGAAAGAGTGTGCAATGTGAGAACAGTTCTGCTGTGATGTAACCTTATAACTTCAGTGTGTGTCAACAAAATCTTTTAAACGCTTGCCATTTCCTCATACAGTATTACAAAAAATCGGTAATTGATAGGGTGACCTTTAGTAAAATTAACTGCATGAAAAGGTTTTTTCATGCACATAACAATAAGTTGATTCAACAATTACAAGCAACAGTGGAGATTTAAGTATCCATCTTGTTCCTAATGTTACAGCCATCATTTATTTTAATGCAGCACTAGAGGTTAAGTACTGTGTTGACAAATACTGTACGAAGTAAAGAAATTACTTGCAGACAGGCCGCAGAGATTTCATTCTCTGCCCACAACAATGCCTGTTGGGCATGTGGGGTGAGGAGCAACTGAGCTGCATGAGTGTCCAGGTGGATTCAGGTTCTGGTGGGGCACCGTTCAGCATGGAGTGGCTTGCCTGGCTGACCGGACAGCAGGAGTCGAGGCTCACCCGGCAGTCATGGCCACGATCCTGGGCAGGTGGCACAGGCTTGATGCACACCTCTAATTGAAACTACATTATCCCAAATATTCCTACCACATCTCCAGCTTCAAATATGAGTACATTATCTTTTAATGCAAATAGAATTTCGATATAGAATACAGCAGCCCAAGTGAACACATTGCTTACATTGTTAATCTGGTTTTGTTTTGTGAATTACAGTAATTATGAGGTAATTAGATGTTGTTATGTTAGCCAATAGCATAGCAAGTTGATGATAAATAAGAGTCGTTATAGGTTTCGGACATTATATATATAGTATATTTGGTATCTCTTTTGTTACTCAGTTGTTCATTTATGAAAACCCTAATTGCAACTAAACAAACTGACAATACAAGTTCCTATCATTGCATGGAAGTAATAGCATTGAGTACTTCGACATGAAGTAGTTGAAGATTACATCACAGAGCTTAAAAGGTGAAATTACTAATATGGCTAAAGATGAACATACAGTTAATCATGCAATCCAAATTAGCTTTGAAATCGCACAAAAATGAATTTACACTCCTGTATCACACCAAAAGTATTGTACAACTACAGGTTGGACAAAACTTTTGCAGACAATCCACAAAACAACACTCAAAGTACAATAACTTAGCATTCATACATATGACCGTAAATACAATACAACCTGTTGTAGCAATTGGTCATGTGAAACAGTAATACAATGTATGAAACAAAACTTTTTCAACTTTCCCTTAAAAACTACAAAAAAATGGTTCAAATGGCTCTGAGCACTATGGGACTTAACTTCTGAGGTCATCAGTCCCCTAGAACTTAGAACTACTTAAACCTAACTAACCTAAGGACATCACACACATCCATGCCCAAGGCAGGATTCGAACCTGCGACCGTAGCGGTCGCGCAGTTCCAAATTGAAGCGCCTAGAACCACTCGGCCACTCCGGCCGGCTTAAAAACTACAAAATTAGTCTTTTTTCATGGCATAACTCATTTTTCAATCGTGTTGAAATGAGGCAGACAAAATTAGCATATGCCCTAACTTTAATTTTGAGATAGATAAGCACAACCCATATCTCAATTTCTCATTTAAGATGTAAGATATAGTCATAGTTCGAGAGATCTCGCTATACAAACAGTCAATTTACATTATATGATTTCTTCATGTTTGCTCTAATCTCAGTCTAACAACCATCAGTCTCTTATTTCTAAAAGCACATACAATCGCTGTCAATATTTAGCAAACACAGATAATTTACATTCAAATACATGTTTTCTTTCTGCACAGAGCACATCTGTATACTTTTCCCTGTGTCACAATGTCTCTCTCCAATATGTAACAAATCATCAGTAGTGTGTGTTTCCACTTGAATGATTCCAGTATGTGCAAGTAAATATCAAATAAACAGAAGTTCCCTCAATTTGTATAATCATATGAAAAGGTCTAATTTCAAATTTATATACAAGCTAAGTAATGTAAATCAGTAGTGTTCATACCAGTTGTGCTAGTACATGCCACAGATGTAAATGATAATTCTGAATTCAACAAATCTCACATTATTAATCCAAGAAAAACTTCTGTGAATTGACTTAACAATGTTGAAGCATACCACATGTGTCAAGCAATGAAAAAAATTCATTTCATGAATCTCCAATTTAAGTATATACATACTAACTAATACCTCTTACTTTTAAATCTTTTGGTGATGTTGTCTGCTACTAAATATGGTGATGTGAACTGCATTTAAATCTTTGTGCTGATGCAGCATGGCTACATAATAAAAGCTCAAGCTTCAAACATAAAACCAAAAATAAATCTATGCTTCTCTCCATTCCACAAAACATAATCCAGATAGTATGTGTGAAGAAATAGCAGAGCCTATATTTCTTATCTCAGTATTCCTGCATTGTCAAAGTGCAATGACAAGTACAGAGTGGTGTAAAGACATGAGTGGTTGTTTGGGGGACATGACCAGACAGCGAGGTCATCGGTCTTATTGGATTAGGGAAGGACGAGGAAGGAAGTCACCCGTGCCCTTTCAAAGGAACCATCCCAGCATTTGCCTGGAGCGATTTAGGAAAATCACGGAAAACCTAAATCAGGATGGCCAGACGTGGGATTGAACCATCATCCTCCCGAATGCAAGTCCATTGTGCTAACCACTGCGCCACCTCACTCGGTAGGTTAACTTTGTATCAAAGAATGTGTCAACACAACCAGGCACAGTGTCTTTTTACTAATGTAACAATTTCTCACTACAGCATAATCAATACTTCTCCTCAATACTATACATAGGGAATAATACAGTTCATAAAAGCAAATATGTTTCTGGTAATAAGTGTGTCAATGCATTGAAGTTATTAGTAAGTGCAGAATATGTAATCATAAGAATAATGTCACAATGTGTATGTCAGTTTCATTCTACCATGTTCTTAAGGTGAAACAAACAAAGATAACTACAACGTGTCATCTGTGTTTAAGCATAGCTTGCAACTTGCGAAACAGAAGCATGTCCTCCCATCCAATTGTTAAAGATCAGTGGTCATTCTATAGGCAGGCATTAAAAAAAAATTGAACTGTTGAACAATGCATAGTCTGGTACACTTTAGACTTGGCCAAACATTAACATGAGTGGTGTTGTATCATAATCCATTAGGAAATCAGGTACAGTTTTGAGTTGCTAAGAAATTCCTACAACTGTTAAATTATAATTTCTGTTCCATATAAGAGTATGTATCTCAAAAGGTTGCAGAGTAATTCACAAATACTTCATCAGTGTATTGTGTGTGTTAAACTATAAGCCATAATTCATCATTCTACAACAAAATTCAACAAATTTATGATTTCCTCTTCAATAAAAGGATGTATGCTGGGTGTGAATGCACTGTGCACTTTATTTTCACAATTAATGCACATTAAATGAGCACATGTTTGAACTGCAGAGTACAATGCAGACATATAAGCAAACTCAATTATCAAAGAACAAAGGTATAAAGATAACACACATTTTATAAAAGATCTTTAAACTTAAATGCTCACGTTGTTTTGACTTGTGTCAGTCTTATTGTCTGACGCTGCCACATCTACCCCCCCCCCCTCCCCCCATCATTTTCGTGTTTTGAAGGGTGGAGCCACAAAAAACAAATTTTCTCTTATATGAATCGAGGCACTTCACATTAATCAGCCGAGATCTGTGATAAAACCAGGAGCCCCGCTGAATGTGTGCAAAGCGACGAGAAATCTGCCTGCCAGCCCATGAAAAACTGCGTGGTGGATTTGCAAGAGGGGAAGGAGGAGGAAGTGAGACTGACTGAGGCACTTGTGGCACCTGCAGGGTAACAGTAACCCCAAATGCTCCTCTGTATAAGAGGGCGTTAATTGGTCAATCGACATAGTTTCTCGATGCCCGTGTACATCCAGAACAATGGTCTTGTTTGAATAGTGTAACACTTTAAGGGGGCCATGCAGTGACGGTCATGTAGCCGGGCGTTTTGCATGAAGGTAGGTGCGAGAGTGACCACTGTTGGCTTGACATGGAATGTGCAGTTGATGTAGAAATCTTTGTGTGATGTGAGCCGCCGGCACAACACAACATGCAGTGTGATGTGGTAGAGTGAAAAGGAGAGAGTGGCATTCTAACTAGATGCTGGTTCACAAAATCTTGCAGATTTATGCATGAAATCAGCACCCCCGATAGCACCACTAACATCCACCACAATGAAGTTTCATTTAGGGTGGAAGTTATCATGAAATCAAAATTTATCCTTTCAAATGTGGCAACTAGTGAATGCTTGGCCACTGTGAGAATAGATACTTGTTTGGCAGAAGGTTGCACATCTTGTGGTTTTGGGTACACACTTATCTTTGACCCAGCAGCAATTAGGGAAGGTCACCGGTTAGTCTGTCTTTCGCAAAAAGCCAAGCTGAACCTGTCACTGCAAAAACTTTGTTGTTTCACATTGGCTGTATGTACTTCAACTGGTGAAATTTGGGTAGGCCACCCATCATAATCCCAAAGGAACTGCACTTACATCAACATCTGTATAAGCAATAGCAATAGCATTAGCTTTGCATCAGAGTTGAACTATAGGCAGATCTGTAAAGGATGATAAATGCCTGAACATGCAGAAGTAATTCGCAGAACCAAAGCAGTTTGAGAGATTGTTCTGACAGTAGGTCCTGTCCAGCCAGTACGCACAGTGGACAGAACACTTGGGAGGGGGAACCACTGACACTCACTTCACTACCAATGATTCTCTTCAGCCAAGATTCTGACAACAGCACAAAAAGTTGCAAAATTGTTTCCTTTAGAACCACAAAAGGCTGTTGATGGAAAACATCTGTTAGTTGCTCACTAACACTTCAGTCCAACTGTACAATAATCACCGTGAACTGTTCCACATCCAAATGCTTTGGAAATGGAAGATGGATTCTACTTTTGTTAACCACAGTTGAGCATCTGTGTGCCAAAAGGGAGGAATCTCGATGTTTCTGTTGCCCCTGTTATTGCCATTGCTTGCAGTCATTGAAGTAGAATCTTGCTTTTGAGTTTGAGGTCCTTCTTTTAGAGAAGTAGAGTTGCTGGAAGTCATAATGTGAACAGTTTGACTCAGTACACTTGTAGAAGATAATTGTCCAGTTTTAGCTCATGACTGTGGGAAAATTAACATTTCCTCTTCACTAAAAGGATGTACCCCAGATGTGAATGCACTGTGCACTTTATTTTCACAATAAATACACTTTAACTGAACATATGTATAAACTCGACAGTACAATACAAACATAGAAGCAGACTCAACTGTCAAATAACAAAGGTACAAAGATGACATACACTTTCACAAAAGGTCCTTAAATGTTACTGCTCACATTGTCTTGACTTGTGCTGGTCTTATTGTCTGACACCACCACAATGTAAAGTATTTTGAAGTATCATCATCCATACAGTATAAGAGCTGAATGCAATAGTGATCTGGGGGAAAAAAATCATCTCCTCCTCCTTCACATAATCAAAGGACCAAGGTGCAGTGTAATAAAAAAAAATCCATAATCATCAATGTATCACTGTTCTCTCCATAGTTAAATACATCTCTCACTTGTAACTAACTCTTTGCTCAAGGCATGTCTGTAGAATCCACTCCATTGGTGCTGGACTTCAGGTTGTTACAATTGTAAATATATAATTATCTGAATATGTAGTTTGAGGTGTTTTGAAACACACTGCTGAACAAGATGAATGCAATAAGACTCTATTCATGGTTACTGATCCAGTATTGTGTATCACTATGGTAAAAGGTGTTGAAGCTTCAAATGGATGCACAAAGTAGTTTGCCACACACATGGGAGAATAGTTAGTGCACAAATCAAAAAACTTTTGAGGGGAAAAAAAATATAAGTATATGTGTATAATATAGTGTAAGCAAAATCATCTCATCATAACATGACAAAATTACTGTACTACAAATTTTATAAGACCAGTATATACGTGGGACAACCAAGTACATCTACAAAGTAAAAGTTCCATCTTCTATCAAGTATGTGCCTATCCAAACATCAAAGTGTATAAATCAAATAGTCAAGTGTATATACATAGGTGTGCAAGTTTGAGATAAAGGGCAGTCTAAGAAAATATGTGACATCAGAAATGTGTTACTGTGGAAGTAAATGTAACTTCATTGGGGCCCTTGCATTTGTCACACTTATGATGCACAAACATGTGTGCATCCCCCTGAGGGAATTTACCAATTTTCCACTTCTTTATTAACTGTAGTTTCCTTTCCATCACTTTTCTTTTACAAATTGGTACTCCATGTGGGTTATACTGACTGCAATTCGTATCCACTATTCTCCACTTTTGCATTTGCTGGAACTCCCTTTCAACTGCTTTTCTTTTACAGATGGGTACACCATAAGGCTTAACAAAAACTTAGTCATGAGGTTTCAGCTTTAATTTACATAGATAATTCTACACTCTAACTGTTCTCTCATCAAAAACATCGCTGTATTCTCATAAAAAAAACTCTTACTCCTCCTTATCCTCTGTACTCAAAACTTCAGCTTCCCCTACCTTTTTTTGCTTCAAGTTCACTGCATGAATCATTAGTTATTTCCCCATCACAGAATCCTTCATCTTCATTATAGAATCCTCTATCATATAATTCTTTTACCCCCCCCCCACCCCCCCCCACCCCTCTCTCTCTCTCTCTCTCTCTCTCTCTCTCTCTCTCTCTCTCTCTCTCTCTCTCTCTCTCTCTCCCCCCCCCCCTCCCTCTCCCCCCCCTCTCTCTCCCCCCCCCTCTCTCTCTCTCTCTCTCTCTCACACACACACACACATATACACACAAATCTGACTGCTATTACTATTATTTCTCATCACAATATCTCTCTCCCCAGAGATTCCTGTCATAGGATTAATAAATGAGAATTTGATCTCATTCCATTTAAAACCAACTTTAACCTTGACATTCCAGTTCATTCCCAGTATTAAACTTTCATTTAAACCCTGACTAACTAAATGTCCCCGCACAAAAAGAACATCCTTTACTTTGAAAAAAGATGAATCTTGTCTGGTGATCACTTCACTAGTTTTTTCAGTGGCATCTTTAATTTTGACTCCAGTTACAGGGAACTCAGCAAAGTTCTCCCCCTCTTTTATTTTGTGTCTTAGCATATTTTGTGTTCTACAAATAAAACTTCCAGTATCAACCAGACAATTACCGCACCAATTATCAGTTTGAACACACATACATGGACTACCATGTATATCACAACTATCAATGTTTTCTGTCTTCAGTCAATAAATCCTCTTCTATCTCTTTGAAACCCAAACCTTTTTCTCTCTCTTCTGACTCTCCATTTTCCACTGCCTATAAGCTTTCCAAAATTACATTGTAATCTACGGGCTCTTCATTAGACTCAAAATTCACCCTGCACTCTGGCTGTATATCATGACAAGTTCTCTTCAAACATCATGCATTTCACTACCATTACTAACATTATCAAAAAATTACAAATTACCTTCAAAATTTCATCACTTATGAGCTCACTTTGCTCACTGACATTAGAACAAGTGGACACTATTTCAGTGATATTAACTGGTATAAGCAGATCCTTACGTACTTCCCCATTCTTCAATAAATCACCATCAAGACCTCAATTGTACTCTTATCATCACCTTTCATGAATCTTCCCTCTTTAATCTCAGCATACATAATCCCATCTAATTCTTCACAAACCATAATGGCATCATCATTTTGAACATCAGAAACATAATTACCTTAATTATATCAGTAACATTATTATTCACAGCACAATCAGAATAATAATAATAATAATAATAATAATAATAATAATAACAACCACCGCCTATCCTATTTTCTCCCCCTTCAAATACACAATTCTCAGTCTCAATACATTTAACCTCAGCACAAATATGTTCATCACACTTTTCTATATTTTCACTATTAATTAACCCCAAAAACCAAACTCATCTCAATTATCATCATCAGTATCTTTAATCAAATATCTTTACAGCAACAAGATTCATCAAATAAATTTATCAAGCTGTCATCATCAAGATGAACTTCAGTCCTTTGCATCCTATTTGCTTCCTCTTTCATTTCTCTTGTTATATCTTCCAGAAATTCCCTGCTAAACTCTATCCGATTTATGTGGTCAGAACTACTGTAATCTCTACCGTGGCATCCTCTCTTATAACTATCTCTTCCTCTCCTAAAATTATTAACCCGATTTTGGTATCTATTTCTTCTCACCCCAATCCGACAGGGCCCCCATAAGGTGTGGTCTAGTTTTCTGTTGCATTCATTCTATTTGCAAAATTCCTGTCATCAAGTCTTCTAGCATTACTTTCCTATTGCCTACTTCTTTCCTCGTGACCCCTTTCATCATCCCTACATCTAGCATTCTGATTATTGTTTCTCCTGGCATCATCTATGCATCTATCATTCCACTGATTACATCTCCTGTTGCTGTTATCATGGTAATTGTTCTGTTAGCTCTTCTTTTCTCTCTGTCTTCATGTTGATCATTGCCCCCCCCCCCCCCCCCCCCCCGCCATTATGATAAAATCCATGTTCTCTTGTTCTCTATAAAACAACACACCGTGCAATGTACTCGTGGTAACAGTGTCGCAATTCCAGAAATCTGTCACTCATAGCCTCCAATGCCATATCAAGTTTATCAACAAATCTCATGAATTATTCAGTAGAATCATCTGGTGCATATACTAATCCCCATGGTACTCTGTGTAGCAATTGCTTCTTTAATGCATCTATATGTGTTATCTCATGTAATGGTTTATCTAAGTGTACAAGTGTTTTATGTTGCTGTTCACAAAAGTCTTTTGTTTGACTCCTGCCTTCTCTGAAACATGGTCCATTCGAAAATTCTGGCTTGATCCTAGCTTGCTTTGTTTTAGAGCAAAATTTGTTCAAAAGACATTTTTCAAACTCGGCAAAAGTCATACCTGCATATACATTCTTATTAGCCCATGACTTTACCTCACCACTAAACATTTCTGTACGAATTTAATTTTCAAGTTGTCTGACGCACTGTTAGTAAAATGAAGTCCAGTGGGTGGATTTTGTTTTCCCTATCAAAATTCTTTATATTTACACTATTCCAAGTACTATCACAGTTGCTACAAAAATGTGTAGTTGCAACATTTTCATCAATTTCACCTACTTTTGCCATAATGTGAAATATTACTAACACATGTACCAACATCACCTTTTATATCTGACAATTCTTTGTTCTACATGTTTCACTCAATTTCAAATTAATACTGTCCCATTCTTTTGTAATAATAGAATGTAATACTTTTAGGCTCCTCTATCTCATTGATCAGTCTCTTTTCAACCTTCTCAGCTTTGTTTTTACAGAAGTAAAATTTGCTGTGCTCTATGTCTTCATGTGTTTTAAAATCTTTTTAATCTACTCCTAAGCCCTCAGTTCCCTCTGCAGTTTTCTCTACCTGACCTGCAACATGATCTAAATCTTTTGTGATACATTTTAGTGCTTGACTTTGGCTCTCCAAGTTTTTATCCAAAAGTTCTAATTTTTTCCCTAACTGATCCTACTTTTTGTCTGTCACTTTGTTTTTCATGTTTTTTTCCCAATCCTGCTGTCTAGTTTGTGACTTTGTTTATATAATCTCTCCCCAATGAGATTCACAAGCATATTAAAAAGATTGCCACTATTGCCAACTATCTCCTCATTATTGAAACCTTGAATCAGTGAACAAATACTGTCTGACTCTCCACCTACTTCTTCCCCTTTTGATTCCATGCCACTAAAACTTTTTCAACCATCTCCTCATTATCTAGTATCAAATTTTCTACCTCCTCCACTTCTTGACTGTCAACCCTACTGTCATCACACACCATGAAAATATTACACAAAAAACACACAAACCAAAAAAAAGAAAAATACAACCTAAACAAAAAGTTTTTCACACAGGCTACTGAACTGACAACACTGCAGACAAGATGAAATAATTGTAGATGGTGTACCTCAGTTGTTGCGATATCCAAGTTGATTGTAGGTGCTGTTACATGCAGTTCCACAGCCTAGTTTCCTTATCCCTGCTATTTTTTGGTTCCACAATGTTTCATCATCCAGTCCAAAATTTTGCTTTCCAAATAAATGTGTGTTTCAGCCTTGATGTTAAAAATGATACAGCTGAAACTCACAAGTTGACTTTAGCACCTTGACCCAAAGCACATCACTATCACAGCTCATTCCAGCATACTGCAGTGTAACCACATTGTTGGGAATAAATGTTGCCAACAGAAAATAATTAAAAGTAAACATCTTTAAGAAATATTAATTTTATCAGTGGTAGCTGAAATAAATGTTCTTGAAATTTGGTGGGTGTAACACAGTTTATTCAAAATAATAAACTCTGACCAGAAGTTATCTTCATTTCATTGCTTCACTGCAGTTGATGTTTCCTGTAAGTTTCTTAAGTGAAACCATGGTTCTCAAAAGTCATGAAAAGTCGGTTATTGTTTCAGGTCGCAGAGTGCTGCTCAAATTCTTATCTCATACTGGGCTCCCTACATGATTTCTTGCGGGTCTCGTGTATTTTTGCTAACAATTAATATATTGTTGCATATTGTAAATGTGCTAATTACAATTACAGAATGATAATTACGAAAAATGTTATCATCTGGTGGTTACAGTTTAAATGTGATGTGACACAAATTTGGTTATATATCTCATTTTTGTGAAAAAATAAGGGAAATCATATGAACGAGCAACGCTGATCACATTTTTGGTAACTTCACTGAAATTACATTAGCCCAAATATTCCTACATGTTTCCTGTTTCAAATATGAGTACATTGTCTTTTAGTGTGAACAGAATTTCAGTGTAAAATACTGTAGCCCAAATAAAGACTTTGCTTACATTGTTAATCTGCTTCATTTCCTGAAATACAGTTATTACAGGGTAATTAGATGTTGTTATAGCACCCAATAGCATAGTAAGCTGACAGTATGATAAACAGAGTTGTTACAGGTCCCAAACACAATTACAGTATATGTGGTATCTCTTTTGTTACTCGATTGTTTGTGAAAGCCCTAACTGCAATTAAACGACTTGACAATGCATTTAGTTCTTGAAAATTATGTTATGGGAGCTCAAAAAGTGAAATTACTTATAAGGGCCCTATCTAATGACATAACATTTATCATGCAGCTTCAAAATTGTATGAAAAATGAGCTGTTATGTTACATGTTCCTTGGCATTCCTCCAGCCACACAAACTAGTTACCCTTTTTCAGTTAATGTGTAATCGATTGTGATATAACCACAAACCCCTCACAAACTTTGTATAATAATTTTCAAGACCAAGAAAAGAATGTAACTCCTATGTTGTTCCTGGTACCGGAAGATATTGCACTGCTTGCATTAAGCTACATCAGTCCCCACACCATCCTTACTACTGTTGTGGCCGTAGTTGACTTCTTCCAGTGCGAAGTGACATTTTTCTGTACTTAGCGTAAAAGTAGCTGCTCACAACCCCTTGAACATTTCCGTCAATCATTGTGTACACTCTTGCATGTTCCTTGAAAAGAATCGAGTACAACAGGCACTGTCAGAGTTTTAACCTTTTCAGCACCGTGTCCAGTAACTGTTGATTGTTGCTTATGTGTTTTTTAACCAAAAAAGCCACCCTTCTATTGTTGTTTGTGTGTTTTTTAATGAAAAAAGGCATTCTTCTCTACCAAAATTGTCCCCAAGGTCCCATCTCCCTAAATTCCTATCCTTTTGCAGTTTCTTCAATTTTAATCTACAGTTCATAACCAATAAATTGTGGTCAGAGTCCACATCTGCCCCTAAATATATGTCTTACAGTAGGTGATCAAAAGTATCCGGACACCTGGCTGAAAATGACTTACAAGTTCGTGGCAGCCTCCACCGGTAATGCTGGAATTCAGTGTGATGTTGTCCCATCCTTAGTCTTGAAGACAGCTTCCACTCATGCAGGCATACGTTCAGTCAGGTGCTGGAAGGTTTCTTGGGGAATTTCAGCCCATTTTTCATGGAGTGCTGCACCAAGGAGAGGTATTGATGTCGATCGGTGAGGCTTGGCATGAAGTCGGCATTCCAAAACATCCCAAAGGTGTTCTATAGGATTCGGGTCCGGACTCTGTGCAGGCCAGTCCATTACAGAGACGTTATTATCATGTAACCACTCTGCCACAGGCTGTGCATTATCAACAACTGCTCGTTCATGTTGAAAGATGCAATCACCATCCTCAAATTGCTCTTCAACAGTGGAGAAGCAAGAATGTGCTTAAAACATCAATGTAGGCCTGTGCTGCGATAGTGCCATGCAAAACAACAAGGGTTGCAATCCTTCTCCGAAATTTAATGTTGACACTACACAGGCTGGCAGATGATGTTCACCAGGCATTTGCCATACCCACACCTGCCATCGGATCACCACATTGTATACCATGATTCGTCACTCCACACAATGTTTTCCCACTGTTCAATCATCCAATATTTATGCTCCTTACACCAAGCGAAGCATCATTTGGCATTTACCAGCGTGATGTGTGGCTTATGAACAACCGCTCGACCATGAAATCCAAGTTTTCTCACCTACCGCCTAACTGTCATAGTACTTGCAGTGGTCCTGTTGCAGTTCGGAATTCCTGTGTGATGGTCTGGATATATGTCTGCCTATTACACATTATGACCCCCTTCAACTGTCGGCAGTCTCTGTCAGTCAACAGATGAGGTTGGCCTGTACGCATTTGTGCTGCACGTGTCCCTTCACATTTCCATTTCACTATAACATCAGAAACGGTGGACCTAGGGATATTTAGGAGTGTGGAAATCTCATGTACAGACGCATTACACAAGTGACACCCAATCACCTGACCACGTTCGATATCTGTCAGTTCTGCGGAACGCCTAGTAGGTGGCACCACAATGCACCTAATATGAAAAAAGTATGTTTTTGGTGGTGTCTGGATACTTTTGATCACATAGTATATAATCTATCTGAAACCCTCCAATGTCTCCAGGCCTCTTCCACGTATACAACCTTCTTTCATGATTCTTAAACCAAGTGTTAGCTATGATTAAGTTACGCTCTGTGCAAAATTTTACCAGACGGCTTCCTCTTTCATTCCTTACCTCCAGACCATATTCACCTGCTACTTTTCCTTCTCATGCTTTTCCTGCTGTCAGATTCCAGTCCCCCAAGGTTATTAAATTTTCATCTCCCTTAACTATCTGAATAATTTCTTTTATCACATCATACATTTCTTCAATCTCCTCATCATCTGTGCAGCTAGTTGGCATATAAACTTGTACTACTGTGGTAGTCGTGGGCTTCATTTCTATCTTGGCTACAACAATGCATTTACTATGCTGTTTCTAGTAACTTACCCATGCTTCTATTTTTTTATTCATTTTTAAAGCTACTCCTGCGTTATACTTATTTGATTTTGTATTTATAACCCTGTATTCACCTGACCAGAAATCTTGTTCCTGCTGCCGCCGAACTTCAATAATACCCACTGTATCTAACTTTAAACTATCCATTTTCCTTTTTAAATTTTCTAACATACTTACCCAATTAAGCGATCTGACATTCCACGCTCTGATCCATAGAATGCCAGTTTTATTTCTGCTGATAGCAGCATCTTCCTGAGTAGTTGCCACCCAGAGATCCAAATGGGGGACTATTTTACCTCCGGAATATTTTACCCTAGAGGACGTCATCATCATTTAACCATACAGTAAAGCTGCATGTCCTCAGGAAAAATTACTACTTTCAGCCGTTGCTATCTATCCTCATTATTATTGATTCTCAGAGTATTTGAACATGGTATCTGTTGCATGGATTGATCACTGTGATCTCATTTCATCAACATGCTGTCTGTCACTCATGAACAGATGGCCACATGAGTGGACTTCTACGATGGGCCAAAACCGCAGGTCATTTCTGCGGGTATCTGTAATGGATTGGACCTGCCGATCTGAAACCAATCAGTTCCACTAATGTGCAGCCGCTGACCATCGGATCTGGTCTCACCAATCTGCCTGCAGGCCAGGTCTATTTGTGTGTGGCATAATGCATTTCATGGTTTATCCATGGACCCAGGACTGTGGTGCTTTTCGGCAGGCCAGAGGCTATGAGTGACGGATTTCAGGAATTGCGACACTGTTACCACAAGTACATTGCACGGTGTGTTGTTTTATAGACATTTTATTTGTTCTAGTACATTTTGGCACTTAAAAAGTAGTTAATATGTTAGAAACTATGTACAGTAAGAAGAAGAAAATTTGTGTCGCTGGCAGTTTGTACGCTATATACTCATATATTTCCCGAAATAAAAATCACACAATACCTGTAAAATAATAGATATAACACAGAGGGTTATAACCGACAATAATGAACACAGTAGAACCAATATTTTATTAGTGCTCACCGACAGTGTTGGTTTACACAATTATCCCCACCCCATACACTTCTTTCAAGAGGCTTACTTTTTTCCGATGCTATTTCTGAGATCAGTGAAGGTATTTTAATCTGTCTTGTGACTCCAAGGAAATGGGTAATTTTGTCACCAAATGTGTTTCCGTTTCATTGAAATAAAATAACATCACTGGTCTTAATAAAACACATGTACCATTTGGCTTGCTTTCTCCATCTAAAAACAATTCATTACAAAAGATGTTGAAGTTAGTACTTAAGATTTTTGCTCACATCATAAAACACCATCTGCTTGCAAGGATTTTTTTTTAGATATGTCCTTGTTTGTACTATTGTTTCTTGTACCATAGCTTCAAAGACAGATTGTCAACTTACATCTTAACTTACCCTTCAGATTTAAAAATTTGTCTGGGAAAATTCTAAAAGTTGTCTGGAAATCAGGGAAATATCAGGGAATTTCACTTGAGGAAACTTATGGCAACCCTGATGATGTACTTGTTTTATTCTGTAAATCTTTAGATACTATGTGTTAATTGGAAATGTGACATGTGCTGTAACTGGAAGAAATTATTTTGTATTCTATTTATCATAGATTAATGCCATTAGAGAAAGTTAGAAAATGCAATATCGTACGCAGAGAGTAAAGGCTTATGTAGGAGTGCTGTTTTTGGATATGTGTGTGACATCAGAGCATAGCATGCATGAGACTTACTTGGTTATGAGACATAAGAGGGAACTCATGCAAGTGGTGTGCACTGTGGGCCTACGTGAGGTGCAACTGTTATTTGTGAGATGCAACTGTTATTAGTGAGGCACTAAGAACATGACAGGTGTGATCAGATGTAAGAGACTCCAATAACATCAAGATCCTGCCCCATAATTGGTCATTGCGAATCAAGGTGTGTCCACAGCATTATATGGGCAATTAGAGCACTGAAGATGACAATGGAGACGATGGCTTGACATCTACAACAAATTGTTTTGTAATTTTATTTTCGTTTACATTAAAAATTTTGTGAGGCATTACTCAGTGACACTCTCACTGAATTTTATTTCAGTAATAAGTATTGTATGTAAAATCTGTAGGTACCTGATCCTGTCATTATCCTCAGTTATTGTCAGCTACTTAAGGCTACATTCCTTCCCAGTTATTGAATACCCAAGTGTTGTCATTTAAATAGTTAAAAAATATTATAAAAAACTATCATTGCCAATTTTGTTTGTTTGATAAAAGAATAACTGAAAATAGTTAACAATAAAGCTTCAATTACTTAACAGTGCTGTTCAATAATATTCATAGGCAAAGTCATTGTTGCTAATTGAGAGAAGATAAAGTAAAGTAACTCAGAATTAATGTAATTTGGAAATTTCAGTTCTATGACAAGAATGAATTTTCATATATCAAACAATGGAAACTCCAGGCAGGAATACCAGCAATGTAGGAAGAGACAGATTGCTACTTATTGTAAAGAAGACACGTCAAGCTGCAGGCAGGCACGATTAAAAGATACTCACACTTAGCTTCCAGCAACAGCGTTTGTCAGTAAAGGGAGACATAAAAACATTGTTAAGTTTATATATCGTACTGTGTCTGTTTTAATATGTAATGGTATTATGTACTGGCTTGGTTCATGTTTCACCAATTTTAACATGCTGAAAGCCAACAGTTGCTTATTCAAGCCAGTAAATTTTCATAGTAGTTACAATCCATTCACAGTATGTAATTTGCAATAACCAGGAATCTAGTGAATGTAAGTAAATTTTAATCTGGGGTTACATGAATTATTGTCACAACAACAGAGCTACCTCCAGTCAATCATTTATGACTTTAAATAACCTTCTCCAAATTAACATATCTGATTTTTAACAGTATAAGACAATTGATTTCTTTATTCATTATTATTTCATAATGTGTCATGTTGCCAAATCGTTACACATGCTGTCGTGTAAAGCTAATCACTGCTACAGAGTCGGCACAAGGGGCACAATGTACAAGCAAATGACACTGAGCACAACATAAAGGCACCAACCATTCATCTCTAGCATTATCCCTGTATTGTGACAAATCCACTGGTTCCTTTGGTTTTACAAAGGCAACCCTCATATAACCACATCCTCTAAACTCTGATCCCAGGACTGTCACCACACAAGAATAAAAATGGTGTATCACCATAAATGAAGATATTGTATGTTATGGCTCAGACTACGCACTTTTGCAGGGACAGGGAGGGAGCAGATGGGCGGTAAACCCTCTGCTACTGATAGTGGTGGCAACGGCATCACTCCTGACACTGTTCTGAAGAGAACGGTTGCACTCAGGGGGGCGAGTGAGTGGTGGTGACAGGCCATTAGGCCCAGTGGAAACACTGTTTACAGTAAAGAAAGTCTTTATTTAATTCCAATAGATGATGTGTCCTGGCTCAAAGAGGCAGACTTATCTCACTCCGATGTCCCTGGCTGGCACTGACATATGGGCAGCCGCCTCTGCCTTTCATCCTGCACAGGTGTTGTGCAATGCTGATGGAAGGCTATGGCAGGTCGGCCATTTCTAGAGGCCACAACCATGTTGTCAGCAGCATCCTACTTCCCTCAGCACCAAGGAGTGCTGGGAGGCCCCTTGGCTCTGCATATGTTTACTATGGCAGCAAATGGAGACTGCTGTGTTGGGGTTTCGACTTGCTGTGATCTGGCAGGATCGAGTGGTGACTGGTGTTGAGGTACTATGTCCCACCATGATCTCACTGCTAGCAGCAGCAGACACAGATGGCAGGGTGGTGGGGCTGTGGCACCAAGTCTTGTGAGGAACTTGGTGCTGGTGGCGGCAGGTACAGTCCAGCGTCAAGCAGGTGCTTCTGGACTTTGGCAATGGGATAATGATTTCTGCCTCAAAATCCAAAGGTTCAAAAAGTATCAGGAATTTTGTAAACTTGTGGGTTGTATTAGCCTTATTCACAAGATTTTTTGCTGTGTTGTCAAATGAGTCTTAAATGTGTCTGTACACTGGTTGCCATATTGGATGTTTAGTTGTCATCAGCTGTCAAGAATGTTACATGTGTTCACTTATGAATGATGATTACTGATTTGTTTTAAAAATGGATCAGAGAATTTTGCTAAAAATCGAGTAAAATGGAATAAAGTTTTTAAAAATGTTGAATATTGCTTTTGTGAGTCTGCCGTGAGTAAAACAAGGGTTTATGCGTGGTATAAGCGTTTCCAAGATGGCCGTTAAGACACTTAAAACAGCGAGCATGCCTGACACCTCAGAACACAAAAAATCAATGAAAACAATGAAAAACTGCAGGAAATGATTACGAACAATTGCTGAATCACAAACGTACACGTTGCTGACACTGGTGGCATATCGATTGGCTCCTGCCATGAAACCTTTTCAGATGATTTCGGTATGAAACATATGACAGCAAAATTGGTGCCAAATGATTCTGGTCATACTTCATTGTTTATTCGTGACTTTTTGTTTATTCGTGACTTTTTGGAGAAAAAGAAAACAGTGATGATGTTCCAGCATCCATATGAACTAGATATGGACCTGTGTGGTTCTTTTCTGTTTTCAAAAATAAAGTAAACTTTAGAACGCTATCATTTTACAACCATAGATGAGATTAAACATGCTTTGTTGAAAGAGCTTAGTCCTATCCCAAAGATTGAGTTCCAGAAGTGATTTGTGGATTGACAGAAATGCTGACATAAGTGTATAATATCTAATGGGGACTACTATGAAGGAGATAACATTAATGTAGATGAATAAATAAAATTATTTCCAAAAAATGAAAATTTTCGATATTTCATGAGCACATTTTGTATACTGTTCCGAAGTGCATTTGTTTCACTAAAACCTGGAACCTTGTCACATTGCCCATAACAAGAGACTTGCTCTGGTGTGGGGACACTGATCTCCCTGCTATGGTCATTACCGTTGTGCAGCGTAGTTTTCTGTTGAGCACGTTTAGCCTTTTCTCACATTCTCCTTACATGTATGTTATGACGACGCACATGTCCCTATAGTTGTGGCTACCAGCCCACAGATGTTAATGCAATGCTTCATGGTAGCCTTCTCTCAACTTCTCTTTATTTTAGCAAAAAACTGGGAAGCAGCATTATAGTAGTGTTGTCAGATCAGAGATTTGTTCTTGTCCTCAGTATGTTCCAGATGCTCCCTACAGCCCTACTTGTTGGTATAGTTCTGTAAGACCTTTTATAGCATTTACACAGATGAATGAAGAATGTTGGATGAAGCAATCATTGAGTGATTCAGGGAAATTACGAAAGCCCTAAAACAGTGGCTTATATGCTTATATATATGACACTCGACATTCATGCCAATATCTCTCTCTCTCTCTCTCTCTCTCTCTCTCTCTCTCTCTCTCTCTCTCTCTCCCCCCCCCCCTCTCCCTCTCCCCCTCCCCCCCCCCCTCGACACCTCCCACTCCATGTTTGTCTACCCTAACCCTCACCAGGGAAAAGGGGGGAGGGGGGGGTTCTCATCCTGGGTCTGAGTGAGTTTCCCTTTTTAACCTCGTAAAGGAATTATTAGTTGCACAGGTATCTAGTATGTCAGTTTATCTTTGTGTGCGTCTATGGCAGTACTACACATTTTGCTTTCTGAAGGTAAGTATTGGCCAGTAATTCTTTCTCCTAATTTGTACAGTTTTAACATTTTATCACGTAGCATTCCTTGAGCACAAATGTGTAGTGTATAATCCAGACAATTGCAATGAATAACAGTAGAGACATTTCATTATTTTACAGTCATATTTATTTTTGAAACTCACATGCAGTAGCAGATTGATTGTTTTACCCACAAACACCAAGTTCTCTTTTCTTCACATTTCTGATTTAATCATTTTTATGCACAATATGAAATCATTCATATAGTTGTGGTCTATTGTCTGAAGACTGCTTCGCTGCAGCTCTCCACACTACTCTGTCCTGTGCTAGCCTCTTCATATCCAAATAATTACTGCAACCTGCATCTTTCTGGATCTGCTTACTGTATTCGTCTCTTGGCCTCCCTCTATGATTTTTCCCCCCAACACTTATCTCAAATACTAAATTGGTAATCCCTTGAGGTCTCGGAATGTAACCTATCAACCGATCTGACCTTTTGTCAAATTGTGCAACAAATTTCTTGTCTCCACAATTCTATTCGGTACTTCCTCATTAGTTACATGATCGACCCATCAAATCTTCAGCATTCTTCTGTAGCACCACATCTCAAAAGCTTCTATTCTCTTTTTATCTAAACTGTTTATTTTCCATGTTTCACTTCCATACATGGTTACACTCCAAACAGATATCTTCAGGAAAGACTCCCTAGCACTTAAATCTTTATCCGATGTTAACAGATTTCTCTTCTTCAGAAATGCTTTTCTTGCCATTGCCAGTCTACATTTTATATCCTCTGTACTTTGGCTCTCATCAGTTACATTGCCGCCCAAATAGCAAAATTCATCTACTACTTTACGTGTCTTGTTTCCTAATCTGATTCCGTTAGCATCACTTTATTTAATTCAACTACATTCCATTATACCTGTTTTGCTTTTGTTGTCGTTCATCTTATATCCTCTTTTCAAAACACTGTCCATTCTGTTCAACTGCTCTTCCAAGTCCTTTGCTGCCTCTGACAGAATTACAATATCACTGGCAAACCTCAAAGTTTTTATTTCTTATCCCTGAACTTTAATTAAAGAACTAAACTCTACCTGAACAGGCCATATAGGCTATAACACTCTTTTAATTGAGAAAAATATTATCAGGCTTATTCTCACAAAGGGGGAAAAGTGATTGATAATATTGGAAGTAATTAATAGCATTGAAAAAGTTTTAATTAAAATTACTGATATATAATCTCTCATCAGAATAACGCCCGCAGCAAAGTAGCGCTTCCAGCAAATCAGAGAGGGTTTAACATGGCTACTATACAGGGTGGACAATTGCTCGTGACCGGGCCAAATATCTCACAAAATGAGTGTCAAACGAAAAAAACTACAAAGAACAAAAGAACTTGTCTAGCTTGAAGGGGAAACCAGGTGGCGCTGTGGTTGGCCCGCTAGTGCTGCCATAGGTCAAACGGATATCAACTGCGTTTTTTAAAAATAGGAACCCCCATTTTTTTATTACATATTCGTGTAGTACATAAAGATATATGAATGTTTTAGTTGGACCACTTTTTTCACTTTGTGATAGATGCTGCTGTAATAGTCACAAACATATGCATCACAACTTTAGACAAACAGTTGGTAACAGCTAGGTTTTTTAAATTAAAATACAGAACGTAGGCATGTTTGAACATTTTATTTCGGTTGTTTGAATGTGATACATGTACCTTTGTGAACTTATCATGTCTGAGAACGCAGGATGTTACAGCGTGATTACCTGTAAATACCACATTAATAAAATAAATGCTCAAAATGATGTCTGTCAACCTCAATGCATTTGGCAATACATGTAACGACATTCCTCTCAACAGCGAGTAGTTCACTTCCATAATGTTCGCACATGCATTGACAATGTGCTGATGCATGTTGCCAGGCATTGTCGGTGGATCACAATTGCAAATATCCTTCAACTTTCCCCACAGAAAGAAATCCGGTGAACGTGCCGGCCATGGTATGGTGTTTCAACGACCAATCCTCCTGTCATGAAATACGCTATTCAATACCGCTTCAACCGCACATGAGTTATGTGCCGGACATACATCATGCTCGAAGTACGTTGCCATTCTGTCATGCAGTGAAACATCTTGTAGTAACATCGGTAGAACATTACATAGGAAATCAGTATACATTGCACCATTTAGATTGCCATCAATAAAACTGGGGCCAATTATCTTTCCTCCCATAATCCCGCACCATACATTAACCCGCCAAGGTCGCTGATGTTTCACTTGTCACAGCCATCGTGGATTTTCCAGTGCCCAATAGTGCATATTATGCCAGTTTGCATTACCGCTGTTGGTGAATGACGCTTTGTTGCTAAATAGAATGCGTGCAAAAAATCTGTCGTTGTCCCATAATTTCTCTTGTGCCCAGTGGCAGAACTGTAAACGATGTCTAAAGTCATCGCCATGCAATTCCTGGTGCATAGAAATATGGTACGGGTGCAATTGATGTTGGTGTAGCATTCTCAACACCGACGTTTTTGAGACTCCTGATTCTCGAACAATTTGTCTGCTCCTGATGTGCGGATTAGCCATGACAGCAGCTAAAACACCTACTTGGGCATCATCATTTGTTGCAGGTCAGTGGTTGACGTTTCACATTTGGCTGAACACTTCCTGTTTCCTTAAATAATGTAACTATCTGGCGAACGGTCTAGACGCTTGGATGATGTCGTCCAGGATACTGAGCAGCATACATAGCACACACCCGTTGGGCATTTTGATCACAATAGCCATACATCAACGTGATATTGACCTTTTCCTCAATTGGTAAACATCCCATTTTAACACAGGTAATGTATCACGAAGCAAATACCGTCCACACTCGCGGAATGTTACATGATACCACGTACTTATATGTTTGTGACTATTACAGCGCCATCTATCACAAAGTGAATAAAGTGGTCCAACTAAAACATTCATATTTCTTTATGTACTACATGAATATGTAATAAAAAAATGGGTTTCCTATTTTAAAAATTGCAGTTGATATCCGTTTGGCCTATGGCAGCGCCCTCTAGTGGGCCAACCATAGCGCCATCTGGTTTCCCCCTTCAAGCTAGACGAGTTTCGTTCTTTGTAGTTTTTTTGTTTGATGCTTATTTCGTGAAATATTTGGCATGGTCACTATCAATGGACCACCCTGTATAAACCATGTGCAGATATTGTTAGTTCTCTTGTCTTGTTTTCTGCACTCTGAATAAGTCTACATAGCTGCAGCGTGCGTTGTAGCTGGCATTTCTGTGTGATATGCTATGGAAGGGATCAGGGTAATTTTGTTGAATGGCAGGAAAATTGACTATAGTTAATTTATATGGGACAGACTTTTGCCGTAAGGTCATGGAATAAGAATATCTGAGGAATTGTGTGCGCGAGAAAAAGTAGTGCTCAGTATTAAATTCTATTACATGACAAATAACCGATAATAGGATCTGAGGCCTTTACAAAGGGACGTTAAAATGAATGTAAGAATGGAATTGGTCACTTAGCTTTGTGAAAGTAAAAGCGTACGAAGTTTGAATGACTGTATCGAAGTATAGTAAGTGACTGTAGTCCTTGCTATAATATCTTCGAATGATGAACTATAAAAATCACAGACATTTTAGCTGTCGTAACTACTGAGAGTAATTGTAGGATCAACCCTCCTTTTCCCTATATACAAAATGCGATCACTCATGATCATTTAATTATTATTAAATGTTGTTAATAAAAAAACTAAAGTGATTCCCACTAGAACATGTGTATTAGTCAATGATAATGATAGGCAAGCTGCAAACTGTATCTCTGGATGACAGAAGGTTTGATTGTGAAATATGAAGCATAAGTTGTGACTTGAAAGCTATTTAACATTTCATTTACAATTGGACAGAAATAATACAAAATCAGAAAAAGTGTGGATAAGTAGTAACCTCAGAAATAGGAAGCTGAAATAATAACTAACATCCAAAGACATTGTTAACTATCTTGTCTTCAGTAACATGGCAACAAATGAAGGGTGATGAACTGTGCAAAAAGTCAACATTAATTAGTATTGTGAAAACCCAAAATTTAGTCGCTGTTACAGTGAAGATGTTTGCGGCTGTTCCATCTGATATGTTGATATAACAATGTCGGGCATATACAGTAGATAACTACATCAATATCTTATGTCAGAGAAGTCGATGGCAGTAGATTGAAGGAGGGCAGCTACAAGGCCAAAGAGTACTGACTGGCCGCCATGTTATCCACAGCCCACAGGCGTCGCTGGATTTGGATATGGAAGGGCATGTGGTCAGCACACCGCTCTACTGGCTGTATGTCAGTTTATGAGACCGGCTGAACTTTAATTCCTACTCCAAATTTTTCTTTAGTGTCCTTTACTGCTTGTTCAATGCACAGATTGAATAATATCTGGGATAAGCTACAAACCTGTATCACTCCCTTCTCAACCACTGCTTCCCTTTTATGCCCCTCGATTCTTATTACTGTTGTCTGTTCTCTATACAAGATGTAAATATCCTTTCGCTCCCTGTATTTTATCCCTGCTACCTTCAGAATTTGAAAGAGAGTATTCCAGTCAACATTGTCAAAAGCTATGTCTAGAAATCCTATAAATTCTCCATTATACTAACATACTTTCCCAATCCATTGGAAACTTCTTTTCTACTCATGTGCTTGGTGACAGCTCCTCCCCAACTTCTTCCTTGACTGCTTCTGAATCATCAAACTGGTGTCCTTTGATGCCCATCTTGAAGCACAGTAACAAGAAGAAATCACATGGAGCTAGGTCAGATGAAAAAGGTGCGTGGTGCGTAAGTCATAAAGTTTTTGGCCAAAAACGGCTTGCTGAGATGGCATTGTTGTGATAGAAAAACTCACATCTTGTCTGCCACAGACCAGATCTATTGTGACACTCATTGTTATACAATTTTGTCATAGCCTTCAAATATAAAACTGTATTAATGGTCTGACCCAGTGGAACAAACTTCTTAAGTACACTTTTCCTCTCAAATTAGAAAAACAAATCATTTTAATTTTAAACTTCACTTAATGAAAGGTAAAATTGCCGTCTTCTGTTGGTTTGACTATTGTTTGCTTTCAATGTCTTAACCATAGCATCATAACTCATCACCACTAATTATACAAGAAAAAAAATTTGGGTCAATTTTGAGCTGTTCAAAGGACACTTTCACTTGATAATTTTAGCTGTGCAGTTAGAACATGAGGCACAAATTTGGCAGTGATCCTTGTTGTTGTTGTTGTTGTGGTCTTCAGTCCTGAGACTGGTTTGATGCAGCTCTCCATGCTACTCCATCCTGTGCAAGCTTCTTCATCTCCCAGTACCTACTGCAGCCTACATCCTTCTGTATCTGTTTAGTGTATTCATCTCTTGGTCTCCGTCTACGATTTTTACCCTCCACGCTGCCCTCTAATACTAAATTGGTGATCCCTTGATGTCTCAGAACATGTTCTACCAACCAGTCCCTTCTTCTAGTCAAGTTGTGCCACAAATTCCTCTTCTCCCCGGTTCTGTTCAGTACATCCTCATTAGTTACATGATCTACCCATCTAATCTTCAGCATTCATCTGTAGCACCACATTTCAAAAGCTTCTATTCTCTTCTTGTCCAAACTATTTATCATACATGTTTGACTTTCATACCTTCTATTCAATACCTCCTCATTAGTTATATGATCTACCCATCTAATCTTCAGCATTCTTCTGTAGCACCACATTTTGAAAGCTTCTATTCTCTTCCTGTCCAAACTAGTTATCGTTCAAGTTTCATTTCGATACATGGCTACAAAAAAATGGCTCTTAGCACTATGGGACTTAACATCCGAGGTCATCAGTCCCCTAGAACTTAGAACTACTTAAACCTAACTAACCTACGGACATCACAAACATCCATGCCCAAGGCAGGATTCGAACCTGCGACCGTAGCAGTCGCGCGGTTCCGGACTGAAGCGCCTAGAACCGCTTGGCCACCGCGACTGGCTGGCTACACTCCATACAAGTACTTTCAGAGGCAACTTCCTGACACTTAAATCTATACTCGATGTTAACAAATTTCTCTTCTTCAGAAACACTTTCCTTGCCATTGCCAGTCTACATTTTATATCCTCTCTACTTCGGTCATCATCAGTTATTTTGCTCCCCAAATATCAAAATTCCTTTACTACTTTAAGTGTCTCATTTCCTAATCAAATTCCCTCAGCATCACCCAACTTAATTCGACTACATTCCATTATCCTCGTTTTGCTTTTGTTGATGTTCATCTTATGCCCTCCTTTAAAGACACTGTCCATTCCATTCAACTGCTCTTCCAAGTCCTTTGCTGTCTCTAACAGAATTACATTGTCATCGGTGAACCTCAAAGTTTTTATTTCTTCTCCATGGATTTTAATACCTACTCTGAATTTTTCTTTTGTTTCCTTCACTGCTTGCTCAATATACAGTTTGAATAACATCGGGGAGAGGCTACAACCCTGTCTCACTCCCTTCCCAACCACTGCTTCCCTTTCATGTCCCTCGACTCTTATAACTGCCATCTGGTTTCTGTACAAATTGTAAATAGCCTTTCGCTTGCTGTATTTTACCCTTGCCACCTTCAGAATTTGAAAGAGAGTATTCCAGTCAACATTGTCAAAAGCTTTCTCTAAGTCCACAAATGCTAGAAACGTAGGTTTGCCTTTCCTTAATCTAGCTTCTAAGATAAGTGTAGGGTCAGTATTGCCTCACGTGTTCCAATATTTCTACGGAATCCAAACTGATCTTCCCCGAGGTCGGCTTCTACCAGCTTTTCCATTTGTCTGTAAAGAATTCACGTTAGTATTTTGCATCCTTGACTTATTAAACTGCTTTCTTTGGGATTGGAATTATTATATTCTTCTTGAAGTCTGAGGGTATTTTGCCTGTCTCATACATCTTGCTCACCAAATGGTAGAGTTTTATCAGGACTGGCTCTCCCAAGGCCGTCAGTAGTTCTAATGGAATGTTGTCTACTCCCTGTCAAACTCTTCACTCAGTATCGTATCTCCCATTTCATCTTCATCTACATCCTCTTCCATTTCCATGATATTGTCCTCAAGTACATCACCCTTGTATAGACCCTCTATATACTCCTTCCACCTTTCTGCTTTCCCTTTTTTGCTTAGAACTGGGTTTCTATCTGAGCTCTTGATATTCTTACAAGTGGTTCTCTTTTCTCCAAAGGTCTCTTTAATTTTCCTGTAGGCAGTATCTATCTTACCCCTAGTTAGATAAGCCTCTACATTCTTACATTTGTCCTCTGGCAATCCCTGTTTAGCCATTTTGCACTTCCTGTCGATCTAATTTTTGAGACGTTCGTATTCCTTTTTGCCTGCTTCATTTACTGCATTTTTATATTTTCTTCTTTCATCAATTACCCAATGATTTCTACTAGCCCTTGTCTTTTTGCCTACTTGATCCTTGACGAGGATGGGATCCAACTTTTGTGGACTGGCAAGACAGCCAATCCACTAGGACGGGAGGCCGAAGGGCACGTTTAAGCTCACGCAGGCTGGCGTGAGGTCTGGAAAATGACAAGGTCTTTATAGTAGCAAAAATAGTACGTAGCTTCTGGAATACTTAACTTTAATCCATAATTGGTGAACATCGGTCTGACGGTACATGCATCACAAGATAAATAGCAATTGATAATGGCGCCTTGCTAGGTCGTAGCAAATGACGTAGCTGAAGGCTATGCTAACTATTGTCTCGGCAAATGAGAGCGTAATTTGTCAGTGAACCATCGCTAGCAAAGTCGGCTGTACAACTGGGGCGAGTGCTAGGAAGTCTCTCTAGACCCGCCGTGTGGCAGCGCTCGGTCTGCAATCACTGATAGTGACGACACGCGGGTCCGACGTATACTACCGGACCGCGGCCGATTTAAAGGCTACCACCTAGCAAGTGTGGTGTCTGGCAGTGACACCACAGTAGCTTAACCGCACTCCTATTTTTTTATTCATTATTAAACCTACTCCTGCATTACCCTTATTTGATTTTGTATTTATAACCCTGTATTCGCCTGACCAATAGTCTTGTTCCTCCTGCCACCTAACTTCGCTCATTCCTACTATATATAACTTTAACCTATCCATTTCCCTTTTTAAATTTTCTAACCTGCCTGCTCGATTAAGGGATCTGACATTCCATGCTCCGATCCGTAGAACGCCAGTTTTCTTTCTCCTGATAACGACGTCCTACTGAGTAGTCCCCGTCCGGAGATCCAAGTGGGGGACTATTTTACCTCCAGAATATTTTACCCAAGAGGACACCATCATCATTTAACCATACAGTAAAGCTGGATGCCCTCGCGAAAAATTACGGCTGTAGTTTCCCCTTGCTTTCAGCCGTTCGCAGTACCAGCACAGCAAGGCCTTTTTGGTTAGTGTTACAAGGCCAGATCAGTCAATCATCCAGATTGTTGCCCCTGCAACTACTGAAAAGGCTGCTGCCCCTCTTCAGGAACCACACGTTTGTCTGGCCTCTCAACAGACACCCCTCCATTGTGGTTGCATCTACGGTACGGCTATCTGTATCGCTGAGGCAGGCAAGCCTCCCCACCAACAGCAAGGTCCATGGTTCTTGGGGGGAGGCAGTGATCCTTCTCATTCCTAAATATCTGTTAAAATTCACAGAGCCATGCTCCAAGACATTTCAGTTCCCTCAAGACATGTTTAATAGTCCGCTGTCGGACTTCATGTACCATTTCTCGAATTTTCTAAAGATTTTTAGTGTTGATGGATATCCAGAACCCCGGTTTTGACCAATCAATATGACACCATTTTTGGAATGAGAAAAAAAGCCAAGTATATGGGTTTTTAAGCAGTTTTGAACATCACAAGAGTTCGTGGCATTTTTCCTGAGCAGCAAGCAAAACTTTACAGCTGCAAATTGTTCACTTACACACCTCTATAGAAATTAAGGAGAGAGTGAAACATATGCATCAAAAAAATTTGCTACTGACAGACAAAGAATTTCCAGGTGACGTCAGAGGCAGTACCAAACTCACAAGGAGGTGCACAGCAACCCCTAGCAAAAAAAAAAGGGTACTTCATAACCTCTTCTACGGGCAGTGCTATACTTATGAGTAACCACATACAAGAAATGCTTGACAGTTAAATACGGTCAATCAAATCTGTGTTGTCAGTAATTAGGACTGTGTTTCAATATCTTGACATGAGTAATATAATTTAGATAACATAATATAACAACTGAGTTACCTGCATTGCCTTTATTTATAAATATATTCACCATTAACCACAAACTGCTGCTTGGTATTTTACTTTGAATAATCAGTATTAATACAATCTGACAAGTGGATCTGACAATTTGCTAATATTATAAAATAGTAATACATAAACATGTATTACTACAAAATTACTGTACTCAATTCACTGAACTATTTGCTGCATTCTATCTTGGATATACTGAAAATCCATTTTTATTGTTATTTTTTAACAAACATGGTCACAGCTGTGGGTGAATATTGAAACGTAGCTTCCAGCTAACAGGATGCTTTCATTGCTCTTTGTAAATTTCTTGCTTATAGGCTGTCAAGTATGGGGCATGTTCGGAAAGTAAGTGACCATACAAGGCTGTGTGTGTTTTGAGGGATGGCAATGCTGATTGGTAGAGGGGGATCCCCTTATCAGAGTGAGCATCTAAGGTACACGGTGGTACATGTTGTAGTGTCCAGTTGTTTGAAGGGTGCTGTTGAGAAATCCCGTGAAGTGTGAAAGACATGTTGTGATCTGCTTCCTACTTGCAGAAAGAATAACACCTACTGAAATTTTTTGGTGAATGAAAATGGTTTACCGTGAAGATGTTAAGAACAGAACAAGTGTGCTTGAGTGGTGCATGGAGTTTAGCGGAAGCAGAACAAATGTTCATTTCGAACAGAGGCATTGAAGACCTATTCTAACTGACGAGATAGTACAAAAAAATCGAGTAAACTGCCTGTCAAAACTGCCAATTGACAGTGGATGAAATTTCTGCAATATTTCCCCCACTCTTCAGAACTCTCTTACATGGGGCACTCATGGAAATGCTGTGTTACTGGAAACTGTGCAAGATGGATCCCAAAACAAATGACAGTGCAGCACAAGAAAAATTGGCTCAGTAGCACCCACGAGTTTCTTGAGTGACTTGAACTGGAAGGTGAATATTTTCTGAGTTCTATTGTGACTGGAGATGAAATGTGGGTGGCTCATTACATGCCTGAGACCAAAAGCCAGTTGTCACAGTGGCGTCACAACAGTTTCCCATATGCCAAAAAATTTCAAATCACAATTTTGAGCAAAAAATAAATTAATTAATTAAATAAAAAACATCATGGCCTCACTATTTTGGGACCAAAAAAGCATCATTTTGGTAGAATTTCTGCCTCACGGGGAGACCCTAAGAAAAGCTCACAGGGAGCATTCGAAACAGGAGGCAGGAAACGCTTATGAGAGGAGAGTCCTTGTTGCACAACAATGCCCACCTTCAGATGATCATCTTTTCACCTCCCTGGAGCTACACATGAGTGGAATTAAATTTTCAACCAAGGAGTAGACACAGAAAGATGTTCTGAAGTGGGGGAAGGAGCCAGCACGAGAGTTCTTCGACAAGGGCATAAAAAGGCTTGTGCCACAGCTCACCACATGTGCTGAATGAGATGGTGATGATGTGGAGAAATAGTTAACAGCCTTATCAACAATGTGCTGTAATTCTTTTCAAACAAATACACTTTTTCTTTAAAAAAAAAGTATAAAAAAATCTAGTACACTTTCTTTCCGAACATGCCTCACATATCTGAAATTGCAGTCACAATAATCAGAAAAGAATGAACCAAAATATCGATTAAAAATCTTGGGGTATGCATACAAAATTATTTAAAGTGCAATGACAATGTAAAAATATTTGCAGGGCGGGTCAAAAGCTGCAATGGTAGGATCCTCAGGAAGCATAGTCCTCCAATGAAAGACAGCTTACAAAACCCTTGTTCAACTACCACTTTATTAGTTTTCCCAGTCTGCAATCCTTGGCAGGTAGGGTTGATGGAGAACTTCGAGAATGTCTAGAGAGCAGCATGTTTTGTCACAAGTTCATTTAGTAAGTGCAAAAGTCAATGGAATTCACCCATTGCTATTAAACTGCTGAGAGCATATGTTTCTAGTCAAACAACATAGTCCTCCTTCCTACATATCTCTCACAAAGAGATTACGAAAGCAAAATTGAAGAGATTGTAACTCATGCAGGCTTACCTACAGTTGTCATTCCCAAGCACTATAGCAAGTCGAACAGGAAAAGAAGAAGGGACATTCTACATAAAGTACCTACTGCTACGCACTGTAAGGTGACTTGTGGAAGACAGTGTAGATGTAAACTTCACAGCCCAAAAATTGACTGCCCCTCATAATTCTTCGGCCATCTGCATGGTTTGGCATCACTGCAGTGCCTGGAGGAAGTTTCGTCTTCTGCTTGAGCTGTTACAGAGTTATATATGCTCAGTGTTGAGTGGTAAACATCGGGAAATGTGCACACAAATTCATGAGTCCAGTAAAACTGGTTTTAACATTTTCACTAAAATTATCAATAGCTCATATACGGAGGTTGAATGAAAAGTAATGCCTCCACCTTTGTTAATTAGGTTTGGATGGGAATATTTTAATAAATCAAATGCAGAAATAATCCATAGAGCGCCATCTTTAATTACCAGTATTCACTTTTCCACATAATAACCAGCCAATTGGATACATTTTTGACTATGACGAACAAGTTTTCTGAAGCCATCATGGAAGAAGTTGACATACTGTTTCCGCAACCACAGTCTCTCAGTGTCTGCATCAGAAGGATAATGATGTCCCCACATATTGTCTTTCATTATCGGGAACAGATGGAAGTCAGACGGCGTTAAATATGGACTGTATGGAGGATGCCGTACGGTGGTGAGATTCAGTCTGTGAAGTTCTGTTGTGGTGGTACGTGAAGTGTGTGGTGACAGTCATGCTGCACGAAAACATTTTCCTTATCCTTTCGGACCCTTGTTAGCTGTCGCTTCAGAGTCAGCAGTGTTGTGATGTAACAATCTGAATTTATTGTTGTTCCACAATCAAGGAAATCAACATGGGTAACACCATCTGCCTCCCAGAACACTGTGGCCATGAGTTTTCCAGCTGAGGGCTGCGTCTTGACCTTTTTTTCTGGGGGAGAATCTTTATGTCGATATTCCATAGACTGACGTTTTGTCTCCGGGTCGTAATGGTGCACCCATGTTTCGTCTACTGTCACAATTGAATGGAGAAAGGTGTCACCTTCATTCTTGTAACAAGAGAGTTCCTGGCAAATTTCAAGTCTGTACACTTTCATTTCAAGAGTCAGCATTCGGGGGACCCATTATGCACAGGTCTTCCGATTGTCGAGCAAAGCAGTAATGTGACCCGCATGTTCTTGTGAAATGCCGATTCAGCTTGCAATTGATATGACAATCATCCTGAATCAATCTGTCAGCATTTTGCTTGTGAAACTCGGTGGTTGCTGTCACAGGACGTACAACTCTTTTTTTGTCACGCAGGTTAGATGTTCCCACCTCAACATTTTTAAACTTACTCACCCAATGATGCACAGTACTCACAGTAACACAATCACCACAAACTACTTTCATTCTCTGATTAATCTCCTTAGGGGTGACACCCTCTGCTGTCAAGAATTCAATGACTGCACGTTGCTTAAATCACATTGACCGACTGTCTGCACAGGGTTCCATACTTTACACTGCAACAACACAACCATTCAATGCTAAGGCTTCCCACTAACTGCAGCTGTGGAGAAGAGGTTATGGACCAAGCCAGTACCTGCCACATACCAATGCTGCCAACTGTTGAAGAGTTATGAAGGTGGAGGCATTATTTTTCAGTCAACCCTCGTATATTTGATCATAATCAATGCTCCAATTTTATTTCATTTGTAATAAATATACTTATTCATGTTTATGACATGGGGAGTGCCCACAAGGAATTATGAACTAATAATCATAGCCACATATTTGCCCTGATGTCACTTTAATTGAGTTTCTATCATGCAGTCATTCATATACTATAGATATGGAACCGAAGGATTACTATGGCACTCTTCAATGAGTTCATTGACCACTATGTGCCACAGTAGTGGGGACAAAACTCCTCCTTGCAGACATACTCTGGTGGTGTTGATCATTTTCTCATTCATTGATTATGATGGCTTCTGTCTTTCTTTTACTTAGCATGGTCTTCATCCACCAACATATGGAGATGTCACTGCCGCACTTTTCTGTAGTTGTAACCATGAATTCAGAGATTGCATTGCTAAAAGCCCCCTCGATATCCAGGACTTTGTGAAGAACAATTTCTTCAGACTGCAGAATTTTTTTTCACCTTTCCAACATGTTGAAGTGCTGTTTCACATGACTTGTCTGGTTGATGTGTTGCTTTACAAGCAGACCAACATCAGTTATCTTCTCCCTAACATGCACATTAACCTATTTTTCTAACATCTTGAGAGGAAAGAAGGACAGACTGATCAGTCTCATGTCCATAACATTGGTATGATCAATTCTCCCTGGCTTTGGAATGAAAACAACTCTCACTATACTCCAGGCATTAGGAATGATCCTGCTGTGAGGCTGACTCTAAACAGCCTACATAGGAAGCTAATTAAACCCTCTCCCTCTTATTGTAGTAGAACTGTAAAGATTCCATCTAGGCCACTAGCCACTGGAAATTTTTTAATCAACATATTTGCTGGCAGATTCCCAGTTTTCCTTCTGATTACCTGTAAATAAGTGCCTCTCAGGGGCTGACTCTTGGTATGTGCTATCTGCCAGTGTGCATTAAGGGAAGTGAGTCTTGAGGACATCCAGTGTCTCACTCACGATACTTCAACACCCACCATGCTCTTTCCTTAGAGTACCTCATGAATTTGTTGGTACTCTAGATTCTACTGAGGGTTTTATGAAGTCTAGTGCAAGTACGTGTACCTTTCACCTCCTCACAGAATACCTTCCAGGATGATAGTCTCTCTTGCTTGATCTCAAAGTTGTATTTGACAAGGGCCTCTTAATACTTTACCTGCTGCCCTTTCTTCCCTGCAAGGTTAAACATTCTTCTTACCAGCTTTCTTTGCAATTACTGATAGTTAGTCAACCAAAGTACATTTCTGTTTGTGAACTACTTGGTGACTGGCTGTTAAATTTGAGGTTGCCATTGTCACTGTGCCTGCCATTTCCTGAATACCAAGGGAGTTCCTTATAAAATTCTGACATGAGATGAGAATGCATTTGGTCTTTCCTACAGGGGCTCTATTATGTTTTTGTAGGATTTCTATAGGACAAATTTGTTTAACACCCACTTCAGCCTTAATATACATGTGGTCACGTAAGGATGGCTCCAACACTGCATGCCACTGTTTGACAAAACCGCCCATTAGAGTGGACCCAAAAGTTATGGCAGTTACCTCTTCCTTTCATTACTGAAGGTATGTTCCCTACCCCACTTCAAGAGTTCCAAATTACTATTGACTCAGTATTCAACTAGGTGCTCACCTTTGCTGATGGTATAGCTGTTCTCCACTAGGCTGTGGGCTTGGCATCACAACCGGCTATTCATTCTGCTGTTAGCAGATGTCTACCACTCTCCCCATTTCCCAGGGAGGATGAATACTTCCTCATAAGGAAGGTAAGCCGATACCAATACAATTTCCCTTGTGTCTCCTTCCTCATGATGTTTCATCCCCATGGTCACTAAGTCCCTGGAACTAAGTCTGCCACTGGCATGAATAAAGTTACATTCTTAATGTAAATGCATGTTCTGGAGCCCTTTAGATATCTAGAGCAAATCAAATTGCCTCAAGTTGCTCTGAGGCCTGAATCACCCCTTTTATATAGTTAGGGCTCCCGGATCAGGGCCACGTCCACTTCCTCTTTTCACAGAATACAACACAGGGTGGCAGTTTCCCCTTTACTGTGTTGAATATTATCTGCAACACTTGAAGCCTCCAACTTTCCACCATTGCCAGTTCCAATGACTGATTATCCTGACAGTACATTGCCAGTTCCAATGACTTTGATTATCCTGACAGTAACCTGCAAGAACTTTAAGTACAATTTCAAATCCTGTTCTCAGATTACTTTCAGGGATTTTCATAGACTTTCATCACAACTGGTAAAACCTTTTGGTTATTATCCTCCATTCCTCTGTTGGGACTTTCGGGTTCTCAAAAATGGTTCAAATGGCTCGGAGCACTATGGGACTTAACATCTGTGGTCATCAGTCCCCTAGAACTTAGAACTACTTAAACCTAACTAACGTAAGGACATCACACACATCCATGCCCGAGGCAGGATTCGAACTTGCGACCGTAGCAGTCGCACGGTTCCGGACTGAGCGCCTTAACCGCTAGACCACCGCGGTCGGCTTTCGGGTTCTGCAACAGCACTTCCTCAAATAGTCTTTGGAGTAATATCCTTAAGATGTTTGTTACCTGAAGAGATTGGCTGTTGTCTTGACCAGCAGCTTCACCTCCTCTCATTTAGATACTCTGGGCACCAGCTCTTTAACCCAATCCACTGTTCCCATACTCATGCAGACAAAGAGCACCCTTCACTCATCTTTCTTTGGAAATGAGGAGAATGTATCAAATGAATGTAGCAGGATAACTGTCCCCTCTGGGAAGTAACTCCATGATCACACAGTTTCGAAACATATTCTGTATTGTTGCTGCCAAGTTTCCATTATACTATCAGCATGAGAATATGTTTTCAGGGTGATGCGTGCCTTGAGCAAGCTCATAAGTGAGCATGGTTTGCACCTCAAAGAAATGGGCACTGGTGGCTGGAACACCTAAAATACACTACAAGGAATTCCATACCTGTTTCTCTAAATAGGAGTACAGCATAGTTACTAACACCAACTGCGAACTAAGCACCATAAATTAGTATGTGTTAGAAAATCAACAAGAAAGGTGTCTTAAGTGTACTGAAGAAACTCCATCACCAGATGTAATTCACATTTTTTGAGCACCTCGAATGGTTATACCGTAAACATTACGAGTAGGCAACGTATCTTTGATCATTATGGCTGTAGAAATGTTTTTCTTAAGGACGCTGTCTCCAAAACAGAGGATCACAAATGAAAACCCAACATAGCATTGATTACAAAACATGAATATCCACAGAGAGACTTCATAATCTACGAATAACACCAAGTTCCGCGTCCAGTAAGGTCGACTGTCCAGAAAACCACAGGCCTACACAGTGAACGAAAAAGTCATGTCCAAAAGCTATGAAGAAAATGAAACAACCAAAAGAGTAATATACATCAATTCCAAATTCTGTCTACATAAAGGCACGCATCACCCTGAAAAGATATTCTCATGCTGATAGTATAATGGAAACTTGGCAACAATACAGAATATGTTTCACAACTATGTGATCGTGGAGTTACTTCCCAGAGGACACAGTTATCCTGCTAGTTATCAGGCTGTGCAAGAATGAATATAAAACACTGACAGTAATGTTCTTAAGCAAAACTGTCGTTCGGTCTATAAATACTGTAGGAAAGCAAGTACCACTGACCCAGAGTCTCCAACACAACCTCTGCTGATGCTTTGTCAATGAAAACAAAACATGCTTATGTTGAAGAGCTTCTCAACTAGCAGTACACTTAAGGCAGAGAGAACCTAGCACAGACTGTTCAGCTCTTAATGCACGAATGAGCTGTTTCACAGAACATTTTGCTATAACCGGTGGGTGAGAAAGTGAAGCAAATTATCTTTGAGGTTCCATCAGACTGATAACTTCAGCAGCCTCACACTTTTTTATCCTACAGTGTTGCCAGATCATGTGTACAACTGGACTTAGAATTCTGTGGGCAATTTTTGTTGCATAAAGAGTACCTTTATCATTGCCTGTAAAATCTATGTTCCGTTGCTGTTTTCTGTTAGAATACTTGCAGGTTATATGAGAATGGTTGAACCACTCTAACATTTTTTTTTTTGACAGTTCTCTTTTTAGTATGGTAAACCATATGCTACTCAGAGTGTAATCTATTTTTTTTAATGTTGTCAGTTATGATATTTGTTTTATAATATTTTACATTTTGTTTTGTAATGATTCTCACAAGATGATCATTCATCATTACAAAGTTCAAAATTAAGCTACTAACAGATAAATAGAAAAGTTATCTGTTTGTGAGAATTCTTAAATACTGGAAATGAGGTTATTTGATTTCTCATATTCAATTCTGGATGCACAACTGTGGATCACCACGTGACTGTATTAGGAAAGTTTTGAAGCAAATGAAAAATGCAACTTGATATTCATCAAACAATTTTATGGTAACATTTTAAAATTCAACATTCATAACAATTTTATTTCAAATTCCAAGCACAGATATTACTATAAAAGTATTTACCGTGCACCAAAAATATTCCTAAAATTTTTCTAACATGATTTGTCACAATGATAATATGAAAGACTAACATTGTTAGGAAAACCGTCCACATGAAACAATGGACAATGACTGCACACAATTTTTAAGTTAAAATAAAAGACGTAACTGCAATAATTTATAAATTATCAATTGTACTTCTGCACTGTAATAAACCACATTACTTGATGGAATTTAAAATTGCACATGTTGTGGCAGTAATACTTTAAGTGGCTTACATTTTATCATGTTTTACAGTAACTTGCTACACTAAAAAGAAAAGTAATGTATGGCCACACGTATGACTTGTTACATAGGAGCTGAAAAAGCACATGATATAAGCTAAAGGCAACTGTTGCATTTAATTTGTTTTCTCTTATTTCCAAGTAGCAGTATTACAAAAAAAAAAAAAAAAGAGAAATAATATTTCGCTTTCAAACTCACTTAAAAACCCTTTTTAGAAGCAAACCTATTTAATACCCACATTCTCCAACATACTATCTAAATCAATACATAAGCTAGTAAGTTCTGACAATAGTAAACCCTTAAGAAATACTTTACAATCTGAGCATTAGTGCCATCAAAAATAACAACCAAGATTTATTATGCATTATACCCCACACAGTATATACTTATTCATAAATAAAACTTCTTTCTCATCTAAAATATACAATTTATTGCACAAATGGATTATATCATATGCAAACTGGATTCTATTTTACAACTGTCTTAGAAAGTTATATAAAGGCTTTAACACTTAATATATATGTACCATTAAAATTTACATTTAATTTCTTTTTGTTAGACTAGTATTCTGAAGCACAAGTATTAGGAATATTACTACTGCAGCAATAACAATAATTATAACAGCAATAATCACAAGATCAGTCTAAACTACTGCATCCATTGCAGTTTGTTTCTGGATAATTTTAGTCTGAGCAGGAGTAGCAATACTGTAAATGTTGTTACATTTTGGTAAATATTCAGTTTCAGTCTATAACAAAATCACCAACAAAAATAATTTTAAAATACTTTCTTGCTCTTTGTTAATATGTTACTTATTAGATACAAGCATGCCCAACAAGTAAAACCCTTAAAGGTGAGGTTAAGTGTTTCTCAGGTATGAATGCAGATAAAGATAGCCTGGATGATAATTTCAAATAGACTGGCTAACACAGATAGTAAATTACTTTTGTCTTAACTAAAAGCATATTGTGTTAAAGATGCATACAAAACTGTTAAAATCTTTGCATGGACATATTTCATAAAATCTTAAAAGAATCTTTAGTGGCAAATATTCAGACAATGAAATAATGCAATCAAATTTACTTGAAGAGCCTTGGTATATGGCATTTAAGTAATACTGGAACAAGAATTTCTTCAATGCTGATATGTATTTTCTCCAAAACTAACACTTGTCATTCAAGTCAAATTTTAATTAATCTAAAAACTTTTAACTAAAGTTAATACCAGTGTTATTGTATTTTATAACATCAGTTCAAAATGACCAGAGGAAAACAATTGGAATGGAATCAAGTAAAAACACAACAAAACATAGTCTCTCTACAATACATTTGTTTATTCATTGACCTCTGCACTCTTACGATGAATAATTTTAAAATATTTGGCAGTCCCTGTTTCTGTGAAACAGCTGTGCACTCTACAGATTAAAAAAATGGACAATTTCTGGACCAATGCCAGGTTTAAGAGTGCCATTCATGTAAGGAAACAAAAGCAATCTATGTTTACAACTGTGAACAGCTCATAAATACTGTGATTTGAATACTTCAATATGTAAAAATTATATAATCCAAAATACTTTGCTATTAAATCAAGGACTCTCAGGTGCTTGCTCTTGAGGATTACGGTACATATAAAAAATTTATAAATTTAGTCATTAAATGTGTCCTGGTTTTTCTTTAATATAAAGGCATAACCATAAAATACACTGCTTCATAGTCCCAGCATATGTTTCATTAATATCCGACATTACATTTGGTCTTGTCACAAGCCTGCTTAAGAGAGAAGCTAAGTATGCACAACTTTTACCATGATAGGATGGCCAGTTAGTGATGCCACACAGCTAAAAGACCATGCATGTGGACTGGTAAAATCTGATGTGAATAAAACACTGCATTTGGACGTGCCAAAGCAAAACCATCACTGTACAACAATTCAAGAAATTTAAAAACTATAATCACCACAAAGCAGAAGTTGAAAAAATGTTATATCTCAAAGACAATGGATTTTTTTAAAAGAGAGATTATGTGCCTAGCAACACACAGATCCATAGATCTCTAGTGATGACTGAATGTACAAAACTACACGACTACTGCAGTGGAAACATTATGATAGAATGTAAATTAAAAAGGTAGTTATGTAATGAGCAGTAGTAGCAACAGCAGCAGCAGCAAGTAATATTTATGAATCTCTGAGATCATATACCTTCCATCGTGTTTGACAATGAGGAAAAAAATTACACTGGACCAGACAGATGGAAATAATACTACATTAGGTTGTTTGTCTAAAAACATACCACAGTGAAAATGTTAAATTAATTAATTTTAGTTCTCTGGAGGAGTCTAAAATTTAAAGGAAGAGAGGTTCTGAAACTATTAAAAACAGTCGGCATAAACTTACAACTGTACATCTCCTACTGACAAAGACAGGAATAGAAAAAACAGAACCGAGTATTTCGATGAATATTGTTCAATGTTCTACAAATAATTGCAGAAAAATTATGCACGATACCTGACTTCAGAGAGTGGTGAGAATTTAGCTTAAATATGAACCAAAAAGTAATAATATAAATATGCAGCTTCACTTTCAATCACAGTAACCACATGCTTGCCATTTTAACAGTGCAGCCTATATGTAAATGTTAGTCAATCACTAGAGAGACAATTAAATGCTCAGAAAATTTGCACAGCTTTGATATAGAGCCACTTACTCCTTTGTTTCTATCTCCGTTTGTCTAATGACACAAAAAATAGATTTAAATGTATGTATGAGTGTGTGTTTTGTTTGGCGGCAGCGGAGGGGGGCACCTGGTACTACAGTGATTACATGGCGTAATGATCCTGATGTTGAAACTGCCTTAACGGCATTTTGCAGAAAAAATATCCCAAATTTACAATATTTTCCTACTTTGTAACTTGCTACAATGTTATGGAAGTCTTGAGACTAAACCAGTACTGATGCTGCAATAGCTAATGAATGTGCACAATATGCTATAAACAGGACTCAATATGCTTTTATGAGCATTTCAAAATATACTATTCTAAGCTGTTAACTCATATTAACATAGCAGTTCAATTCATTATAAATGAATGTTGTAGCACGTAAGTTTTACAAATTTTGGTATAAACTGAAACAAGTCTTCAACTACCTCACGAAAACTAATGATATTTCTCAAGCAACTGTTCTTGTTACACTGGATGTGCTACTGGCTACAGAAAAATGTATTGCAAGAAAAATTATACCACTCTTTTAAGTACCCAGAAAATATCTGCCTTACTCTCATTGCAATTTTTTTAAATTTATGAATAGTGACAGAAGAATGCAACCTCACAGGCCAAAACATGAAGAAAATTTCCTGAATTGGATTAATATTACCACTAAACAATATTCAACAATAAAATAATCTCTGTGGCGTCACTCCCAAAGTATGTCATTTTGTGCAGAACGTAACGAAAAAGGTAGAAAATATCTAGTGCATCTTTTATAACAACAGAAAGATTTAACTGAAGCCTCTGCGATAGATTGTTGAATGAATATTTAGCAGACAGAACTCTTCAGTGCATTACCACTATATATAAATGACAGAATGAGAACAAAAACTGAAAACATTTCAAGCTGACAATATCAATTCTCATCCCGAAATAACTGACTAGAAGACATAGGTAGAATAGTAAACAACAACTGAAACAGAATTCAACAAAGTGAAGCAGGAGCCGCATTCACTGCACACAAAACAAAATCACTGAATGGAAGGAAAGATGCATATATTGCAAAACAGGTAAGGCCTTTTCCTCAAAGAGAGGCAGCTATGGGTTGTGAATGTCTATTCAATAATTTGCACATTCCTTGTATCAATAATCTGTAATAATCCACACCAAACTACTTGTTTTATGCAATGGTATAATATAATATTAAGATATCACTATTTACCAAGTGTAGAAGTCACAGAGCAGTGGACAGGGACATTATCTTAAGCTATTTGTCAAGTAGTGATTTATTCTCATTACATATTATGTTAGTTATTGTGTGTGTGTGTGTGTGTGTGTGTGTGCGTGCGCGCACCCAATTTTCCAAATGTTATTCAATTCTCTGAGAATAACAGCCGATTCTGGCTTATATCCCCAAGTTTTCTTGTAAGCATGAGCTTCCATAACATGAAGTTTCAGTACATGCACAAACAACATAAATATTATCCTATTAACAACAAACTACAAAAATAATTACTATACTGTGAGTAATTTATGAGCATATTTTCATTCTTGGGTGCAAAATGCACCACCAGTCCACTGCAGGATCTACAGCATATCAAGGTCATGCCAAGGAATTAAAAACACTTGCAGTGACAGGGGAAAACAGTAATTAATTTACAGAAGTGCACAAAAATGACACAATGCAATATTACCTGGGTTCCAATATTACTTAATGTCTTGGAGACAGATGAAGCCAGAAACTGTTGTATCACAAACTATTTCAACAAAATTTTTCACTAAATAAAAAATTAAACTCTTCAATAATTTGAAGCTGTTATTTCAAACATGTCTGACAAACTGTGTTAATACTCCAATTAAGTGTGTGCAGACTGTCAATACTAATGTCCAACATTCCATTTAAATGCTGTTTTACTGTGTTGCACAATAAGAACAATTTACCTCCTCCTCATATTCCTAACTGTAAACATAAAATAAAATTTTATCTAAAATATAGTGATAAAAGTACGGAGTTTATTGGAAAATATTCCAGTAAACGAAGACATTGACTGTTTTCCCTTAACTGATGCATAAATATGCACTTTACATAAAATTTGACATTGGGTATGACAATGAGTACCAGAACAGAGAGAAATTTCAATTTTATCTCAAATATTTAACCAAAGAAACTTGATGCACGACTGAACGGAAGACTGAAATAGTCTCAAGAAACATATATATATATATTAATAAAATTTATCCGCAACGAAAGAAGTTCAATTTTTCGTTTTACATTAGATAATATTAATTCTCTAATACACATACATCTCAGTATAAATTTTAAGTCAATAGATTTTTCATAAATTTAAAAATGTATTGCACATACAAATAATGTAGAACATTCCATAATGTTTATATTTTAGTAACCAGTGAGTTACTACTGACAGGCACAAGCTGCAGAACAGAGCCAACTTTAACAGCTGTGTACAGCTCTCCAGGAACCACATGTGGGAGCACAATTTTCTCCTCACCAGCTAGGCCAGAAGTACAATCATCAGTCTGTAAGGAACTTTTATCTCCTTGCCTATTGTAACAGTGATCATCTGAGACAACAGACATATACTGTGAAAACTGTTTTTGATTTGCACTATAATTTCCTTGTTCCCCTGAATACGTTAGTGTTGTATATTGCTTATTGTCTACACTAGATTGGCCTACTACAGTGCCAGTCTCTTTTTGAACATAGTCACATTTTACGTCAATGTTTGGACTTAAATGTAACCTGGTATGTCCATTTGTGTCATTTCCAGTTACCACACTGTAAGAACATTTGTTTTGAGCAACGAAAGAACTACGTTTGTTCACTTCACTGAAAAAATCCTTTGTCACAACGTGCGAGTCATTCTTAACATATGGTAATTTCCATTTTGGCTGGTACGGAATATAATCTGTATTTTTCGCAGCAACTGGTGGTGATTGCAGGAAAACTCTTTGCTCATTATTAATACCTTTCGGCAACAACTGCCGTTTGCTACTAAATGAATCACTCTTTCCAGGTATATTGATTAATCTTCTGCCATTCCTTAGCATTTCTTCTGTCAGTATTATACGGGGCTGGTTTACTGTCGGCATCACAATGGTCGATATGACAGGGGAAGAGGTAATTTTATTTTGATCATTGGTTACAAAGGAATCATTAGATGGGCGTACGGCATCTGATGTTTTTATACAAGGATTGTCAACAATGTACAATCCATCTGTACAGCTGTTTGTTGGAGCTGTATACGGCACTAAGACTGAATGATTGAAGTTTGTAGCAGGCTGCACACAAGAGGCTTGTTGTGCCATTAATTCTGATTTTTGTGGTGCTGTAGTGAACGATTTATGGATGCTTGCACCATGTTCAGGAGAGTTGTGCTCCATACTGCTAATTTTATGCATACTCAGTGGTGCTACTTTAACCAATCTCCTTTTCACACATATCGATGTCTTACCAACACATGATTCTGAATGATGCCTGATCAGTTTATTTCCATGAGGCTCAGTTCCAATTTGACAACGATTTGTTACTTGGGAAATAGGATCAGTACATTGCACAATGGCCTCTTTCTCACAAGTCACTGCACCACCAACATGTGTGGCACCCACAATTGACTTAGACACACCACCTGCACCAGTAGCCATGTAAGGAGTGAATACTCTACTTGTGTTATTCTGGTCCTCTGTCTGAACAGACTCGGCAGATGAAAATCGAGTGGCTTTATTGTCAACTAAATGCAATGTAAGGACCGCCTCACCGAAGCATTCACCATCTGCACTGCTATCAACACCCGACTCCTGAAATTCCTGACATTCACTGAATGGCAACAACACAGAATCACTGTAGGTGCGTTTCAATTTGCGTTTTCCTCCACCTGTGAAACAATATGAAGAATAAAAATTAAATTAATGAATGAGACACACTGTGTGACAATGAAAAATTAATACACAGAAATAAAATTATACAGTTGTCTCAATATGTTACTGCAATGGTGTCAATGAATGAAAATGAGACATATCCCAAAATGACAGTCAACATCCTGGAATGTTATAGTCAGATAGCACAAAAGTGGACATATTCTGAAAGATACCTCTGCCTGTATCTTGGCACTAATGTGCAATAAAGCTTTCCAGTATCTAGTGCAATCTAAACACTGTTACTTGGTGCAAACTAAAAGCAACTACTGTTTACAGTTCTGTCAGGTGGCAAGGAGGTGGGGGAGGAATGAGCAGGTGGCAACAAGGGATTGCACCTGTGGAAAAGACTAGACACAGACAATGCAACTGTAATTAAAGTCCAATAATACATGTTGTCTCCTCAAATCATCAACATTGCTTCATTACCTGCAGGGCATCAATTTGCAGGCAATTTACGAATAAACTAACTAGTACAAAAGTCACAGCAACTGTGTGATCTCTACCTCATGTAGATAAGAAGTACATTGACAGAGCCCTTTAGGGAGACATCGTCACACACAGGAAGGAAAACATCACAGTGGCTCCAGCATATGGCATGACAAAATGCCATGATTTCATTCCTATGGCTTCAAGCCCTCAAGAATCCACCTGAGGTGACACTGAAGCCTGTGTTTGTAGCAACTTCAATTAATCATTACCTTACTATGATATTTTTACACACAATATTTTTGTTCCCATTATGCACATTAAAACCATATCATGAAAACTACTGTTCAGGCTGCATCGACACTCATGGAATGTGAACAAGAGGTGATGACTGTTTCTGCCTGTAACTGCTTGCAGAGTAACGTGGAAAGCTATAATGTATATAGTACAGAGAGACCTGCTGATCCAAGTATTTATTCCTGGGCTGGTGAAACATGTCACTTGACAGCCTGCGTGTAGTTGGCTATACTGTGATTGTGAGGTTGCAATAGCTGCCATTGCACACACCCACATCTCCAAAGTATACTTTTAAAATGTCAGCAACAATCATGTACAAAAGCAGTCACTTAATATATATGTAAGTACAACAAAGTACATTTTTCTAACAATTGAGAGAATGACTGAGAAGAAGTGTTTGGTGGTGTATGAAACCAAGAAATAAAAACACCCGAAGTTAATGACAATGTCTATACAAAGTCATTATGAATTGTTACCGTAATAGCTGCATATAAAATGTCGTACAATAATGTAAACCTAAGCACACATCATCATAAAACACGCTATCCACAGTCGTAAAACGAAATAAAGCAAAAGATCCTTAGCCCACTCAGTTGCAGAGAGAAAGAATTAATTCACCAATTTATGACGTCAGTGTCACAATTCCACCCAGTTCTCCTTCACTATCATTGGAATTGGCACCTAAACCACCACCATCACGAGAAATCATTAATTGTTCTTTCTCACTCTTATTTCTGTGTATAATCTGTGCTTCTCTTATGAGTTTACCAACATGGTCTACTTCTTTCCTCCATGAGGTGGTGTCTACATTAGCAAAACGACATAGCAGCCTGTCCACTTCTGTTATTGTAAATGTCGTGTTATTCCTAATGTATGCCTTGACATCATTCCAGATCAGTTCAATTGGGTTTAAATGGCAGTAGAAAGGCAGTAGCCTAATTACCATATGAATGGTGAGATGCATTGTCCAACACAAACACTGTCAGAACACTGAACTGGAGTAACAAAATTTTAAACCATGGCAGAAATCATGGGTGGTCCATATCCTCGTGATAGTCGTAGGTTTTCTAAGTTGAAAAACTGAAAGTTCTTCATCCACAAAACAGTTTGCAGAACCTGCATGGGCCACAATTAATTGGGATCCTCCTCCTGTTGGCCGATGACAGCTGCTATTTGGAGTATCAACTGTCCACTAGCATTTATCAACTGATTCTCCAATGTTGATATCAGTTTCATCTAACCATATAATTGTGTGTATATCCTTTACTACAATATTGTGTAAAAAAAATGCTATGAGCTGCAAAGACATGAGCTTTTCTGAGTAACAGTTTTCGTCCGTCTTACTTTTTAAAGCAAATGACAATACTTTCTAACATCGTTTTAAGTGGTGTTTTCTCCCCTGAGGAAAGTTCACATTTTTTTAAAGAAATTAGCAACTTCGCTATTGTGGAGTATTCTTCCCTGCTATAACATCTGTAAATGTGCTGATGAACTGCATTGGTGTGGAAAGAATCAAGATCAATTACTGGACAAGGCTGGTTTTTTCCTTTTCCGGAATACTTAAAACCACACTTTTTCTCCATAGGGGCTTAGTTAAACACTCTTTACCTCAGTATCACAAATTTTGAAATAGCAACCCTTTCCTTATAACTGTTCTTTGACCAAGCCCTAGAGTTTTTGAGAAACGCTGTAAAATTTATCAGCAGGAATTGACATGTTGATGAACAGATAGAAATTCTTTTTCTTGCTCGTAAAATTCTTGCACCCAAAGTCTGATTAACAGCACTCCACAGTGCAACGGATTTTCACTTTGTGAATAACCATTTTGGTGACAGTGCCTTGTGTTCCTCATTTGTTTGTCAGTTATATCACCAACTTTACGGTGCTTGGGTAATGACATGTTTCAGTGGCCTGAGTATATTTACCAGACCAAGCAATTCTTACACCGAGATCAATGGACACAGACCTGATTTCCTCATAATACCATGCTCTTGGTTATACATTCTAGTTATTTCAATTGTTCACACTGGTTGCATTAGTGATTTCTCCATGCCAATCTCTATATGATGTTCCTACACTCTGCTGCTCATAGACTGGCCGCACAATGAGTCTTCCCTCTTCTGGCATTCAGCTCCCCAGTTTCCTGCCCTAGAACCATTCATTGGTCGGAATATGTGCATTGGTGCTGACATGACAGTTTAGTGGCACTGCCATGTCTGTGCAGATACACAAACAATAATAATAAGTTCTGGAAGAGTGACTTCATTATTTCAGCCTTATCTGTCATCTTCTGTTTTGGTGTCAGTATGGTCACTGAGGGAATGAATAGGCAATTTGGATCTGCTTACTGACATACAATCTTAAGACTTTTTGGTATGATTAGTTAGCAAAATCTTACACTTACATTCGTAGAACACTTCTCGCATTGTTCTCTTGATGTTTGTTTTCACAATGTTTAGCTTATGCTTCTCTGATAGGCTTAAATCTGTGATGCTGCTCTCTTTGCTTCTGTAGTAACTTTCTACCATGGCTATTGAAATACAATGCTTATTTTCTATGCCTTGCTTGGCACATAGTTGTCTTAAGCTGCATTATACAATGCTTTTGAGTTTTATTCATCTACGCTAAACATATTTATCCTCCAAGCTGACCACCACTGGCCAGCCACAGCTTGTAAATAACTGATTTATCAAGTTCCAAGCCCATCAGTGGCCCACTGTACTCTGAAGTACTCTCTCCACAAAACCCCAACCTGACAAAGGACAGCAACTTCGTTTCATCAACAGATTCACCTGAAAATTCCAGGTTAATTCAAGCTGAAATTATAAATTTCTTGAAAATTTTTGTACATGAGAGTAAGTTTTGCTTTACTAGTTTTCATGGGAAGTTCGAAAAGCACTAGAGGGCTAAATATTCAATGTTGAGCTACAAAATGTGTTTTTAAATGTGAATCCATATTTATATTTCAAAAATGCGAATGCAACAAATTCTCTCTCTCTCTCTCTCTCTCTCTCTCTCTCTCTCTCTCTCTCTCTCTCTCTCGCATGTACGCAAGCACATTGTTTCTGAAGCGGGATCAGTGTCATTTGTAACAGAATTCAATTATTTCCAATACAAGTAGCCACTCTTAGGCAGCATGTGTAATTAAGGCAACAACAGACACATCCAATAAGCAGATGAATAAGTAATGATAAATCGCTTATATGATTCTCAAAGCACTATTCAGCAACAGCAATAGTGCTTGTTTAGTTAATAGAAATGACACCTCAAAGGCATCAGTCATTACCTATCATGATTTTAGCTCTCTCCTCTATACTAGGCACCACACGTTGTGATCGGAGAAGAGAATGTCGAGTTGGGTAGAGTGGATTTCTATCTGTAAAGAAAACCATATTTATAACATTAAAAGAACTGTGTAAACTGTACCATCTGGTGAGCAGTGGAATTAGCAAATATTATTATAGAACTATTTCAGCGAGTGCCAAATATCAGGGAAAAACATCAACACTACACTTTTAAACTGCACATTTACATAGCAAAAATAATTAGAAGTGACACACACTAAAATAAAGAATGCGCTCTAAAATGCGCACTAACACCTGAATGTTGACACTTCACATAAATTCTTAGGTAAAGACAATAACCTACAGGGGATAGGCAAAATAACGTGAACAGTGGTCACAATGGGATGTATGGATGGCAAGTAAGGCACGTGTTGTGCTGGACTGTGCGTGTTCAGTATGGACAAGGCATCAGTGCAGGTTGCTTACGAGTATTGCACATTTAATGTTTGCATTCAGAGGCCAAGGTTGATGTGCAATGAAAGACCTAACAGAGTTCCAAAGAGAGCAGATTGTGGGGGCATCAGTAACCAACACAGCAAACTTACTGAATATTTCAAGAGAAATTTTTTCAACACTCATGACAGCCTACACAAAACATGGAAAGACATAATCGAGTAAACATAATAGTGGGCACAAATTGCAACTAAATGATAGCGATCGCTGTACGCTAACATGAATTGCATCAAAATATTACAAAACTATGGCATCTTAAGTGACTGCAGAACTCGGCAGCCATCTCCGAGACCCCGTATCTATCGTCACTGTCCACCAAAAACTCCATAAAGTAAATATCCATGGACGAGATGCTATACCGAAATCATTAGTGACGACAACCAACACGAAGTTTAAAACGTGGTGTTAGGAGCATAAATCCTGGACGGCTGATCAGTGGAAACATATCATATGACCTGACGAGTCAACGTTTTTGTTATTTCCAACTTCAGGCCGGGTTTATGTCTGGAGAATGCCAAAAGAAGCCTATGATCCTGATTGCTTCATTCCAACGGTTAAGCATGGACGTGGAAGTGAGTGTGCCGGCAGCGATACCATGGTATTCTGATGGTCCCATCATTATTATCAATGGCAGTGTTACAGCCAATGATTATGTGAACATTTTAGGTGACCTAGCGCGGTCCACGATTCAAATGTTTTTCTCCAAAAATGCCATATTTTAGGACGATAATGCACCCATTCACACAGCCAGGACAGTACAATTGTGGGATGAGGAGCAAGCAACTGAACTGAATTGTCTTCCCTGATCACCACAGTCCCCGGACTTTAACATTATTGAACCCTTGTGGGTAGTATTGGAGCTAACATTTACGAAGAGTCACTGATGTGTACAAGAATAAAACAAAATGTCTACAACAAATGTGGATTAATCCTCAAGCAGGTGTGCTGTTGTAGAAAGTACAACAGCAGCAGTTTTTATGCCTAATCAATGCCTAAATCTTGAGCTATTGCACCATTGCTGACATGTATTCCATAGCTGATGTTTTCTTGACAGTGTTAAAGTGGCTTCATTTCATTTGGTTAGCTTTGTCAGTTTGTTTTCTGAATTGAAAACAATGAGTTGCAGGCTTTGTTCCAGCAGTCAATGTCCAGAGAAAAGTGAACAAAAAAATTAACTATACTTGCTCGTTGTTTATAGATGCACGTTAAACATTACTTTGGTTACACCGACATATGAATATACACTCCTGGAAATGGAAAAAGGAACACATTGACACCGGTGTGTCAGACCCACCATACTTGCTCCGGACACTGTGAGAGGGCTGTACAAGCAATGATCACACGCACGGCACAGCGGACACACCAGGAACCGCGGTGTTCGCCGTCGAATGGCGCTAGCTGCGCAGCATTTGTGCACCGCCGCCGTCAGTGTCAGCCAGTTTGCCGAGGCATACGGAGCTCCATCGCAGTCTTTAACACTGGTAGCATGCCGCGACAGCGTGGATGTGAACCGTATGTGCAGTTGACGGACTTTGAGCGAGGGCGTATAGTGGGCATGCGGGAGGCCGGGTGGACGTACCGCCGAATCGCTCAACACGTGGGGCGTGAGGTCTCCACAGTACATCGATGTTGTCGCCAGTGGTCGGCGGAAGGTGCACGTGCCCGTCGACCTGGGACCGGACCGCAGCGACGCACAGATGCACGCCAAGACCGTAGGATCCTACGCAGTGCCGTAGGGGACCGCACCGCCACTTCCCAGCAAATTAGGGACACTGTTGCTCCTGGGGTATCGGCGAGGACCATTCGCAACCGTCTCCATGAAGCTGGGCTACGGTCCCGCACACCGTTAGGCCGTCTTCCGCTCACGCCCCAACATCGTGCAGCCCGCCTCCAGTGGTGTCGCGACAGGCGTGAATGGAGGGACGAATGGAGACGTGTCGTCTTCAGCGATGAGAGTCGCTTCTGCCTTGGTGCCAATGATGGTCGTATGCGTGTTTGGCGCCGTGCAGGTGAGCGCCACAATCAGGACTGCATACGACCGAGGCACACAGGGCCAACACCCGGCATCATGGTGTGAGGAGCGATCTCCTACACTGGCCGTACACCACTGGTGATCGTCGAGGGGACACTGAATAGTGCACGGTACATCCAAACCGTCATCGAACCCATCGTTCTACCATTCCTAGACCGGCCAGGGAACTTGCTGTTCCAACAGGACAATGCACGCCCGCATGTATCCCGTGCCACCCAACGTGCTCTAGAAGGTGTAAGTCAACTACCCTGGCCAGCAAGATCTCCGGATCTGTCCCCCATTGAGCATGTTTGGGACTGGATGAAGCGTCGTCTCACGCGGTCTGCACGTCCAGCACGAACGCTGGTCCAACTGAGGCGCCAGGTGGAAATGGCATGGCAAGCCGTTCCACAGGACTACATCCAGCATCCCTACGATCGTCTCCATGGGAGAATAGCAGCCTGCATTGCTGCGAAAGGTGGATATACACTGTACTAGTGCCGACATTGTGCATGCTCTGTTGCCTGTGTCTATGTGCCTGTGGTTCTGTCAGTGTGATCATGTGATGTATCTGACCCCAGGAATGTGTCAATAAAGTTTCCCCTTCCTGGGACAATGAATTCACGGTGTTCTTATTTCAATTTCCAGGAGTGTATTTATTCATTTCATTTCTTTGATGTTTTGTTCCAATTCAAATGCAAAGAAATTGGCAAACTGCTCAGAGAAGGTGATGGTAAAGTCTATCCAGACTTTTCAGACTTGGAGGAAAATAAAGTAGATTTGAGTGATGAAAACACTGAATAGGACCATGGCAGTGAATTCGAACTTGAAGGTGAGGATGGTGATAATCTCTAAGAGAGAGCAGATGTACAAGTGTTCTTTATTGAAAAGACAAAGTTTCACTTTGGTGTACAAGCGAGTGTGCTAAAACATCAAACCCAAGAAAAAAACGTTTTATAAATTCCACCAGATCCAAAGCGAAAGGTGAGGAGTATAACTGACTAAGTTAGTGCTTTTTCGAAAGTAATCAACCTTGACTTTATCAATAAATCGTAAACTATACAAATATCTATATAAATAAACAGCGAGACACACATCAATTCTTGCGCCAAAGAGGTAATAAAGTGACGAAATAATGGCTGTGTGTGTGATTTTTTTTTAAGATGAAGAAGAAAATCCCATCATGCTAATGCACTGGAACTCTGGGCAGCTGGTGGAACAGAATTGCTACTGCTTAGGACTGCAATGAGTTACAATAGGTTTCTATTTTTTTCTAATCTGTATGCGGTTTGGACAATATCGGGTATCTAATGCTCCTCAGGACATAATTAAAAGATATGTGGTGCCCATAGAAAATTCTAACAGGAACCTTACAACTGACAACTGGTACACAAGCTATCTCCTTTCTGAATATTTTCTGCAGAATACTATCACTTGCATTGGTATAATGACAAAGAACAGACCTGAAATTCTTCCGGAATCCATCCCAAACAAAACAAAAAAATTGAAGTGCAATGTTTGTATTTCAGTAGGATAATACCTTAATTTCATATGTGCCTTGTAAAAACTGTGCTATCATACTTTAGTCTGCTGTGCATGACATGGCGACAGTGGATGAAGAAACACACAAACCTACAATTGTAATTGAGTACAACATGACAAAAGGTGGAGTTGACGTTATAGCTAAAATCTGTGCCTGATATCCCATTTCAAGGAATTACAAGATGGCCATTGCCTACTTTTTCACTTTTCTGAACATTGCTGGAATTAAACTGGAAACAAAGTGTCTGTGAAAGGTGTTATGAAATCGAACGTATGTTAGAAAAACTGGCTAAATTGTTATTTAAAGAACTAAAAGAACAGAACTTTTTGTTATAAATGTTGAAGATAGTGAATATGAACTGCTTTCTTCAATAAATATAATAGTTTAAGACAAGTTTGTTTTTACTGACAAATGACCATGTTGTAAATTTTAAAACACACCTGCTCGTGTGACAACAGTGGGCTTGCCTGCTGGAGGGTTAAATATCAAATTTTGTGACACAAAGAAAGTTTGAAACCATTTATTTTCAGTTACTTGAGTTAAATTTAAGTTTTTAATATTCTTACTATAGGGCATAACTATCAGAAATATTTTTACTAACATTGGAACAGATTTGTTGCACCAAAACAAAGGAAGCAGGTGACAAATTTAAAAATCCTCCATTTTCTGGTTATTAATGACAGTTTGTTCCAAAAACTGAAATCTGTCAACCATAATTAAGATTCATTTTATCTAAATAGTCCTAGCTATTAGCATATAACATGCTGCAAAAGCATTTAACACACTTTTTAATAGTACATGAAGGAAACTGTGTATAGTTCACATATCCATAGGAGGTTTATACAACTTTTTGAAGTGTTTTACTGACAGTGGCTAAAAAGTTGGGGTTGCTAGTTGGCAGTGAGTAGTTTTAATGCAAACCTAGTGCAAAATATGTCAATATAACTGTGTTTTTCCAGTATTTACCGAAACAGACCACTGCCTGCAATTTATTCCAGTTTTTTTTTTTTATTTTGATATGAGAGACAGAGGGATATGTTTTGTATGTGAATAACAATAAAACCAGGTGAGTACCTCCTCCATCATGACCAGTGACTGTTAGTGCTCAACTTATAAGTAAAACGGTTTTGCCAAAACTAACGTCTTATGTAAATTTTATACTGGGATATTATAGAGACAGATTTTGTAATTGTCTAAATACAACTCAGGTTAATCCAGGTAAGCTTTATTCTAATACGATTTATGGGTAGACTCCAGTTTTAAGCATCTTAGGACAACCCATGTACTTGACTAAAAGTTGTGAGTGAGGAGTATCATCTTGTTCAAATAAGGTGTTAACCCTCTGACAGCTACGAATATGCTTGCCGCTTTGTGTTAAGCGTGGCTTTGTTAGCCCCATACACTGCTACCTGCACTGAGAGACAATGTTCCAACTGCTACCTGTCAACCAGTTTTGCTGCACTGTGCATGATAATTTTGGTTGCCACTCTGGGTTTTGCCAACTCGGATACAAGATACAGTTACTCTGACACCTTACGTTTTTCCACTCTGAGGTTCCTACAAAACGAATTACTGCTTAGACAAAATTGAAAAACAGAAAATTCAGGAGGGAATAATTAATTACAGCATAGACAAACGCACAGGTGTGTCAATATGGTTTCAGACCAAAGAAGTACGTCTGTAACATAGCTTTTAGTAGGATTGCAGAAGCCTATGACAAAAGCGGTGTGTCACTTCGGGTTCACCTCAGTAACTTAGTGTTCTTTCACATTTACTATTCCATAATACCTCTACTTCTCCATTAATTCATAAATATAACAATTCAAGGAAAGGATGAATCTATCTGTGACATCACTAATGCATCAGCAGCTGCTGAGAGCCACAGTAATTTCTTTTTGCTCCATGTTCATCGATTCTGTTTCATTAGACGCCTTCAATAATTTCATGTACAATAGCAAGCTGAACACTTTGTCACAGGAGGAGGACACATTGACAAGTGATCCATCAAGAAGCAGTGTGATGTAATTTCTCTGTCTGATGTGCGCAGCACAATCATGTTACAAAAATTGTCAGCGAAGCACCTGAGCAGAAATGCCAGCTGCTATGAAATACTAATCATCTGATTTTAAGAAAATTATTTGGTTCAGAAATTTAATTATTGAACAACTTACAGTCTGATATCTTTGCTCAATCAAAGACTGAATTTTGTTTTGTTATTCATCTTAGTTACTTTGCCGCATCAAATTAGGTAAAGCATTGCACATTTTTTTTAGAATTTTTCAGAGGCAAAAACACACTGCATGGACTCTGCATATATTTCATTTCAGATCACTCACTGCTGTGTATGAAATGTAGCTAACACATCAAAATTGTAATTAAAGCTGACAGCAGTGCATGTGTGTCACCATTCTCGAGATTTGATTTTTATATATACAGTAGGGGTGCATGCAGTGCTCCTTCCATGTGCAATGTGGATCATGAGGTCTTTAAGCCGACGATGTTTCATAAAAAAGATTCAAGATACCTAAACAAGTTTTTTCTCCAAATGATAGCACACGAAAGAGATGCATATTTTGCCATATGATTGATACTCTAAACTTTGTTATCTATCAATGTATAAAAGTAACTTTAGTTTTTCTCAATGAAACAATTTACCTCTCAACAGCGTTTAATATCTAGTCAATGCAAGAGTACTTTGGCATTTCACTCATTAATATTTATTTTCTTTAAATGTCATCTTTCTTTCAACTGTTAGAATTTTATTTTTCAATTGCAATTTCGGCATTAAGCCATTTTCAAGCATATGATTTCAACTTATAGGTTTAATACCAAAACTGCAATCCTAAAATAAGGTTCTGACAGCTGAAAGCAAGATGAGGACATTTAAAAATTGATAGAAGCTGTGGTCCCCTGTTACAAGAAAGTAATTAATATTTATGATATTCTATGTGGGCTAATCAGTGTTAATCACACCCCATTTTGTTGTAGATCACAATATGCAATCACTAAGTAAGCATACATTTTAATTATTTCAGTTTCCATCAAGATCCTATGTTTAATTACTGTCTATAGAAGGCTTTATGCCTACATGTAATGATATTGGCATGTCAACTAGTCTCTCCATCAACACTTTATTTCAAAAGTGTTTATTTCAAAAGTCTTTACATGGAATTGTCTGGTTCTCTGCTTGTTGTTATTGTTGTGGTCTTCAGTCCTGAGACTGGTCTGATGCAGCTCTCCATGCTACTCTATCCTGTGCAAGCTTCTTCATCTCCCAGTACTTACTGCAACCTACATCCTTCTGAATCTGTGTATTCATCTCTTGGTCTCCCCCTACAATTTTTACCCTCCACACTGCCCTCCAATGCTAAATTTGTGATCCCTTGATGCCTCAGAACATGTCCTACCAAACGGTCCCTTCTTCTCAAGTTGTGCCACAAACTCCTCTTCTCCCTAATTCTATTCAATACCTCCTCATTAGTTATGTGATCTACCCATCTAATCTTCAGCATTCTTCTGTAGCACCACATTTCGAAAGCTTCTATTCTCTTCTTGTCCAAACTATTTATCATACATGTTTGACTTTCATACATGGCTACACACTATACAAATACTTTCAGAAACGACTTCCTGACATTTAAATCTATACTCGATGTTAACAAATTTCTGTTCTTCAGAAACGCTTTCCTTGCCATTGCCAGTCTACATTTTATATCCTCTCTACTTCGACCATCATCAGTTATTTTGCTCCCCAAATAGCAAACCTCCTTTACTACTTTAAGTGTCTCATTTCCTAATCTAATTCGCTCAGCATCACCCAACTTAATTCGACTACATTCCATTATCCTCATTTTTCTTTTGTTGATGTTCATCTTATACCCTCCTTTCAAGACACTGTCCATTCCATTCAACTGCTCTTCCAAGTCTTTTGCTGTGTCTAACAGAATTACATTGTCATCGGCGAACATCAAAGTTTTTTTTTCTTCTCCGTGGATTTTAATACCTACTCCAAATTTTTCTTTTGTTTCCTTTACTGCTTGCTCAACATACAGAATGAATAACATCGGGGAGAGGCTACAACCCTGTCTCACTCCCTTCCCAATCACTGCTTCCCTTTCATGTCCCTCCACTCTTATAACTGCCATCTACTCAACTCTTATAACTGCCATCTGGTTTCTGTACAAATTGTAAATAGCCTTTCGCTCCCTGTATTTTACCCCTGCCGCCTTCCGAATTTGAAAGAGAGTATTCCAGTCAACATTGTCAAAAGCTTTCGTTAAGTCTACAAATGCTAGAAACGTAGGTTTGCCTTTCCTTAATCTTTCTTGTAAGATAAGTCGTAGGGTAAGTATTGCCTAACGTGTCCCAACATTTCTACGGAGTCCAAACTGATCTTCCCCAAGGTCGGCTTCTACCTGTTTTTCCATTCGTCTGTAAAGAATTAGCGTTAGAATTTTGCAGCTGTGACTTATTAAACTGATAGTTCGGTAATTTTCACATCTGTCAACACCTGCTTTCTTTGGGATTGGAATTATTATATTCTTCTTGAAGTCTGACAGTATTTCGCCTGTCTCATACATCTTGCTCACCAGATGGAAGAGTTTTGTCAGGACTGGCTCTCCCAAGGCCATCAGTAGTTCCAATGGAATGTTGTCTACTCCCGGGGCCGTGTTTCGACTCAGGTCTTTCAGTGCTCTGTCAAACTCTTCACGCAGTATCGTATCTCCCATTTCATCTTCATCTACTTCCGCTTCCATTTCCATAATATTGTCCTCAAGTATATCGCCCTTGTATAGACCCTCTATACACTCCTTCCACTTGCTTTCCCTTCCTTGCTTAGAACTGGGTTTCCATCTGGGCTCTCAATATTCTTACTAGTGGCTCTCATTTCTCGAAAGGTCTCTAATTTTCCTGTAGGCAGTATCTATCCTACCCTTAGTGAGATAAGCCTCTACATCCTTACATTTGTCCTTTAGACATCCCTGTTTAGCCATTTTGCACTTCCTGTCGATCTCATTTTTGAGACTGTATTCCTTTTTGCCTGCTTCATTTACTGTGTTTTTATATTGTCTCCTTTCACAATATTTCTTCTGTTACCCAAGGATTTCTACTAGCCCTTGTCTTTTTGCCTACTTGATCCTCTGCTGCCTTCACTACTTCATCCCTCAAAGCTACCCATTCTTCTTCTACTGTATTTCTTTCCCCCATTCCTGTCAATTGTTCCCTTATGCTCTCCCTGAAAGAGCTGTACAACCTCTGGTTTAGTCAGTTAATCCAGGTCTCATCTCCTTAAATTCCCACCTTTTTGAAGTTTCTTCAGTTTTAATCTAAAGTTCATAACCAATAGATTGTGGTCAGAGTCCACATCTGCCCCTGGAAATGCCTTACAATTTAAAACCTGGTTCCTAAATCTCTGTCTTACCATTACATAACCTATTTGACACCTTCTAGTATCTCCAGGATTCTTCCATGTATACAACCTTCTTTTATGATTCTTGAACCACGTGTTAGCTATGATTAAGTTATGCTCTGTGAAAAATTCTACCAGGCAGCTTCCTCTTTCATTTCTTACTCCCAATCCATATTCACCTAGTATGTTTCCTTCTCTCCCTTTTCCTACTCTCGAATTCCGGTCACCCACGACTTAAATTTTCATCTCCCTTCTCTACCGGAATAATTTCTTTTATCTCATCATACATTTCATCAATTTCTTCCTCATCTGCAGAGCTAGTTGGCATATGAACTTTTACTACTGTAGTAGGCATGGGCTTCGTGTCTATCTTGGCCACAATAATGCGTTCACTATGCTGTTTGCAGTAGCTTACCAGCACTCCTATTTTTTTATTCATTATTAAGCCTACTCTGCTGAAGTTCCTTTATCTTGTGATGTAAAGTAGTATAAGAGATAATTGCCTGTCACCATTTTCATAATTTCTTCCTCTGTACAACCACAATGGCATGCTGTTTTCTCAGTCAACAACAAAGGTGAAAACAGAAACCCAAACAATAGCACAGCAGCAAATGTACATAGGATGAACATTAGGAAACTACTGAGGACTTGGGGGCAAACTGCATATTAATGCCCTTGCCGACAATATTAATAATAACCTCAGACTTTTTGCAGGTGATGCAGTTATGTATAACAAGCACTGTCTCAAAGAAGTTGCATCTTGATAATATTTCAAAGTGGTGCAATGATTGGCAACTTGCTTTAAATGTTCAGAAATGTAAAATTGTGCATTTCACAAAATGAAAAAAACTTGGTACCCTATAATTATAATATCAATGAGTCACAGTTGGAGTTGGAAAACTTGTACAAGTAACTGAACATAACACTTTGTAGGGATATGAAGCGAAATGGTCATTATGATCATTCAGTTTATTGACAGAATACTGGGTAAGTGCAGTCAGTCTACAAAGGAGCTTGTTTTCAAATCACTTGTGCAACCCATTCTAGAATATTGCTGTATGGGACCCATATCAAATGGGTGCAATAGGGGATATTGAACATACACAGGGTGTTACAAAAAGGTACGGCCAAACTTTCAGGAAACATTCCTCACACACAAAGAAAGAAAATATGTTATGTGGACATGTGTCCTGAAACGCTTACTTTCCATGTTAGAGCTCATTTTAGTTTCGTCAGTATAACATGGAAATTAAGTGTTTCCGGACACATATCCACATAACATCTTTTCTTTATTTGTGTGTGAGGAATGTTTCCTGAAAGTTTGGCCGTACCTTTTTCTAACACCCTGTACAAAGAACGGCAGTGTGAATGGTCACAGGTTTGTTTTACCTGTGAGAGTGTCACAGAGATGCTGAAGAAACTAAACTGACAGGCTCATGAAGATGGATGTAAACTATCTCGAGAAAGTCTACTAACAAAGTCCCAACAATTGGATTTAAATTATGGCTCTAGGAAAAAACAACAACCCCCTAAAAATCGCTCACACGGGGATTCTGAGGACAAGTTTAGAATAATTACATCATGCACAGAGTCATTCAATCTATCATTCTTACAGCACCCGACATGGAGCAGGAAGAAATCCAGTAACTGGTACAATGGGATGTACCCTCAGCCATGCATTTCCTGGTGGTTTGCAGAGTATAGATGTATATGTAGATATTTGGCTACTTTGACGCTCTTTCTGCCTTGTGCGTTAACACGTCCGAAGTATACAGACACATGAGTGGCCACCCATCTGATCGTGTTAGGAGCCCGAAGATGTTAGCAAGTGGGCACACATATACACATCTAAAGCACCTCATGGAATGAAAAATAGCATGCACAGATGTGTACAAATCACCTGTGAAAGGTAGCAGCGGTGTAATGAAATCACCAGCCTACTGCAATTTTGAGGTATTTATTCTTTTCGAGGTATTTGTTATACATCTGATGTCTACTGCTTTGTGTAGCCCAACATTGATTTACCCATTCCTCTTTGACATCCTGTGAGTCTTTTAATGATGAACTCATGGCATATCCATGTTTCACAGCCCTAAGTTATTACCGGTAGTAAAAACTGGTCAAATTTTTCAGCTCAGACAAAAACTTAAGACTTGAAACCTGAAAGTATCTTCTGCAAGCTTGTCAGCCCAATTTAATAGGTTAAAATATTTCTGGTTTTACGTCTCCTTTCCTATTTACAAGTTGCCAAATTGACAGATTCTTCAAAGATAAATTAATGTCTATCCTTCATCGAGTTTATACTGACCAACAGACTTACGTATCAATGTAGGTAAGTGCTACTGCAATGTAGGCAAGTGCTACTGTATGGCAAATATTGACAATATTCTCTGCTGTTGAATGGGGATCCTAATGGAACACAATAGAACATGTGCAAATACAATATTACATATCAGTAGATGGCTTCGTGAGAGCTAGGTTTTCATCACAGTTGTGAAATTTCGAACACATCAACAAACTGAAAAAGTGAAAATATTGTACAAATCATGTAAGTACCAATAATGTAATAATGGGAAAACAAATTGCTGCAAAAGTTTGTATAATATACAATTGTTACTCACAATTTACTACAAATTACGTTATACACAACACTAGCAGACTTCCTAAAATTATCAATGTTAAACCATTCCACACCTAAATACTGAATTAAATTAGGAGGAACCTATTCTGTATGAGGATATTCCTTTCAAAAGATCTAAGAAGGATGATCAAAGTAAGAATTTTTTGTGGCTCACACAAACATTCAAATACACTATAGAAGGGTTGTTTGTAAGTGTGGTAAATTTCCATTAAAGAGGGAAACATTTTTGTTGCACCTTCATGGTTGATAAACTTGATTATTCTAAGGATTATACAAAGAATTTTAACAATGGACAGCATACAATTAATTGCTAACAGCTGTCTGAATCTGTCAATGTGTTGACTGTGACTGAAAATGGAGGAAACCAAGTATTATGCTATTACTAAACATTTTCATTTGACAGGTTGGACTGCTGCACACATCAAAACAAAATTGGATAAAATTCACGTGGACTCTGCACCATCACTGACGACCATTTACTTTTGGATAAATGAATTTAAATGTGGTCGGACAATCACTGAAGACTAAGCATGCTCTGGCTGCCAACAGAGGTCACCACAAAGGAAACCACAGACCAACTCCATGATATGGTATTGGAAGATCATTGAGTAAAAATTCATGAGAATACCGAGACTGCAGGCATCTCTAGTAAGTGAGTGCATAGTAAGCTGCACAGAGAATAGGCTAAGAAGAAGCTGTGTGTAAGGTGAATGCCGCAATTGATCAGTTGACAAAACGCGCATCCAGCACAACATTTCCACGCAATGTCTGGCGATGTTTAATCATAATATGGAAGACTTTTTGTGATCATTTGTAACTGTTGATGAAACCTGTATTCATCATTACACACCAGAGTCAATACAGCAGTCAAAACAATGGACAAAGACTGTTGAAAGTGCACCAGATAAGACAAAGACCATTTTGGCAGCTGGTAAGGTGATGGCCACTGATTTTTTGGGGTTCCAAGGAATAACCTCCACAGATCACTTGGGAAAAGCAAAACTATAACTGGACTCTATTATGCTTCACTGCTGGATCTTTTAAACTTGAGTTAGCCAAAAAAAGACCAAGGTTGATACGCACAAATGTACTCTTTCATCAGGATAATGCACAATCCCACACATCATAGATAATAATGGTCAAAATGCATAAACTGAGCTTTGAATTGGTACCTCATCGACCCTAATTGTTGGACATAGCTCTAAGTGACTTCTTCCTGTTCTGTAACTTGAAACTTTGGCTTGCTGAGAAGAAATTTTCATCAAATGAGGACATGAGTGGCACTCAACGAGTATTTGAAATAACATGTTTTTCCAATGGAATTAAAAAGCTGAATGATCAGTATTATATGTGTATATATGCTTCAAAGGACACTATGTCGAGGAGTAAGACGAGTTGTTTATGGAACAGACTTTCTTTTACCAGACTTATCAGGTCAACGGAGGCATCTGATCCCACCCACAGGCACGTAAGGCTCTTGTGGTGTGTGACATCATAATGGTGCGGAGTTCAGTTTATGAGTGAGTTGTGTTTGTAGAGGTCATCTTGTTGCAGCTGGTGGTGTCCTCTAGTAATGTGTGTATGGCCGCATGTTATGTGGTTTGTAGAGGTCATCTTGTTGCAGCTGGTGGTGTCCTCTAGTGATGTGTGTATGGCTGCATGTTATGTGGTGTATTGGGTTCATTTGGGTGTCAGTGCTTGAGTTGTGCATTTATCGGTTGTGACTGTTACAGAAGAATGGAAATTGGTTTCATTGAGTTAAGAATGAAGTTTCTGTTATTGCGGTGTCGTTTGCTGTTTGTCGCGCGGTAAGTCATTTAATTCAATCTGAGGCTTCTTTTATTAGGTATGGATATGACTTCCAAGTTTAATAGTGCATGTCTGCAGGCTGAAATGTGGGACATATTGCCTGTCATTCAGTTTCTGCAACTTTTTGGGCTTGGGGCAAGACAGTGAAATGCGGTGTATGCAAGTAAAATATGCGGTTGGCCCGAGTTTCTGCATCTCGGACCAGAGACTGTTGGTGGTGGTGGTTTTTTTTTTTTGGGGGGGGGGAGGTTGGGTGGGTGGGGGTGTTGGTAGGTTGTGAGTTTGTTTTGGTTGTGTATGTGTGTGTGAGTGTGTGTATGTGAGTGTGTGTGTTTTATGATGATGTTCGGTGTGGTTTAAATGTGTTGTTGGGTCAGTGTTATTTACTGCATGCATTGGTGGCTGATGTTTTGGTATCGGCACTTGTGGCTGATTTATGTATCTTAGGGGAAGTACTCAATCTGGATTTTATTGGTACTGTCAGCTGTATTTGAGCTATATAGGTCATAGGAAGTGCCCGATTCCAATGTGTCATCGTAAAAGTGTGTGTTTTGGTATCGAGAGCTGCTGCTGACCTATATAGGTCAAGGGAAGTGTCCAATTCCAATTATTTGTTATTTTAGGGGTTGGTTTTTGTGATATCGATAGTTGCAGTGCGATTATAATTTTTGGAGCAGTTGGTTTTTATTTTGTGGTATCAACAATTGCAGTTGAGCTATGTAAGTAAAGGGAAGTGATCAATTCATGTCAATATTGTGAGTGTAGCAGAATTTGGGAATTTTGTGGTGTTTTTATGTCGTCATCTTGTGTGGTTTGGGATCATGGTGTGTGTCTGTATGGGTTTATATTTCCACTCAAAGACCCCCAATTTCCTGCGCTGATCCCGTTAGTTTATATTTTTGGAGAGAGGTGTGTGTGAGGTTTTTATATGTATTTTCATGTTTGTTGTCGTGTTTGTGTATTGACGTCATAGACACCATATTGGAGACCTTGAGAATGGTCGTTTCTGCCATATTGGTGACATCATGGGTCAAAGCAGACAGTTGGAATCGGATGCTTCGGTAATACAGACTTATCAAACCACCATCGTACATCAAGATACATATCAGCCTTATCCAGTCAATGAAAGAAGATGGCACGAACAATAAAATATCACTGGGTAGAACTTATAATTGGAACTTTCTGGCAAATGTGACCTCCAACAAATTGAAAACAAGAAATCTGCTTATATATGTTAATAAATATGAAAAAAAGTGTTCATTTAGTCAAATTTTTAATACTTTCTACACTAGCATTCCAAAGATTAACCCTGTAGCACCTCCAACTCAAACCAGGAAATCAGAGTACTCACAAGACTCAACTTCCATTTGTGGCAGCTAACAATGCAAATTTTACTTGTAGAGTGATGTACAGTACTGTGCATCAGAAATTGACATTAATGACAAATACAAATCATTTAACAATATGGTTGAAAATTTAATGATTTGAACCAGAGATGGTAATTTTATGGAAGGACACTTTGAAAAAATGTGCCTCATTAACTTACTTATTGACCTACCAATCTGTAATCGAAAAGACTGCCATTGTTTTCCTATTCTTCTCCTGAGATCAGATAATGTCTATCTTCAGAAAGTACTACAAGAAAAACCAAAGACCCATTAATTCAGTTGCTCTCATGCGGTACCAAAGAAACTGAAAATTAAACACCAAGGAAAAGCTTTTCAAATGAGTTGAAAAAAATGATGTCCTGCTGCAATAAACAAATTTTTTTATGTGCAGGTCTTCCACTTACAGGAAAAGAAAATTCCCTGTTATAGCTGATCCGCTCAATGATGGTACAAATTCTGTACATTTTAAAAGGCATACATAAAGTTTAGACCATATTTTGCCCAATATGGTCCACAAATGGTTGACAGATTGATTAGGAGTAAACCATTAGAAGTCCAGAAATGCCCTCCAACATATTTCCGAACACTCAATATTCTCAGGTGTAAGGACAGCTAGGCTTATTCCAGCTCATTTACGTACAAAGTTATTAAACAGCATTTGCCCTGATTAAGCATTCCCAAAATCATCCCTGCAAGTTAAAAATTGACTTATGTATATAAATTAATGGTTGTATTTCACTGGTTGCTATAATAATATCCAACAGGTAAATATGTTATGCACTGGCAATGTAAACTGAAAGAACATTATAAAAATGTGTACTTTTAATATTAACAGAAAATTCAAATCAGTCAACACGTAACACCCATACAACACATATTTTAGAAGAGTGTAATAACTTGCCTAACGATGTTAGATGCTTCAAGGGCTCAACTTTAGGTCCACAGTAGGTGAAAGCTGGCTTCCGTACGGAATCTGAACAATGCACTTTCTGGATAAGTTTCAGGGAACTTAAAACATTTGCAATATCATATAAACGTCGCGCTTTTGCTTTTAGTTGCGTGCTCCCCATTCCCATTCCCACATGTAATGGAATAACATCCTCCATGTCACTTGCAGTTTCAGATTCCGATCCAGCCAACACAACTCTAGCAGCCACTTCCAAATTCACAAGGTCACCCTGCAGAATACATTACATATAATTTTAGATATACAAGAGACATCTGACCAATTTACCAAATAAAAACTGTATGTAACACATTATCGATTAGCGGTGGTTGCACAGTCAGCACCAATTGACGATATGCAAGACAAAATAAAACCCGCTATATTCTTATATAAACCTTACAATCAGTAGTTCCCAATCCAAGTATTTTTTACAGAATTCCACAATACATTTTAATTATCTGTGAATTGTCAGGTTCAATTTAAAGTGGACAGCAGTGGATTTATTTATGAATTTTTTGTGCATAAAAAGACACCAGCAAAAATGATACACACAAATAAGCAACATAACGCAATAAATAGGTTATGTTAAAAGCAAAACAATGTTTATCTTCATTCCTGCTTACTTCCACAAAGGATCCATTGATTTTTGCCCAACATAATATTACTGATACCTTTAAGATATTAGCCCTACAGTTTGAAAAATCTTTTATATGAAACTGTCATTTTTGTACATCTAAGTCTCATTCAAAATTTAAAATACTTCAATGAAAACTGCTATATATCTTATGAAGTCAAAGAAACTGCTACATATACTTCCATGTAATTCACATTTCAGTTAGAAACTAAATGACTAATACTAACCACTAGTGCAGAAACACACACAGTTCAAGTGTTACTCAGACATTTCTCACACATTGTAATTTATGTTTAACACATCTGATTCTCTTTGATAAAGTTTCTCTTATTAAATCAACAACTCCTGATATGCTTGGAACAGTGGTTAGATTGTGGTGTCTATTTGACACTGAACTAAGTAAGAGACTGAGCAACATCTCAGCTACACAAAGATACAGAAGAAAATCAGCTATAGGCCCACCACAGAAATTATTCTTGCCCTTCCCTGAAGTGATCAAGGGAAACTAGAAAATCCTTAACCAGAATGGCCTGAAAGGGATTTGAACCACCTCTCCCTGCCCCCTCTTCCCCAAATTAAAAAACAGTGTCTATCAGTTCATCACCTTGCTAGATACAAATACCAAATATAAATTACAAACCTTTCAATTAATACAGTGATACAGTACATTACTGCAACACATTTAGAAGAGAAGCAGGACTAAAAAGCCAAGAAGGAATGAAACTTTTGAAATGCATGCTATTTCTGTTACAGTACAGTATGTCGGCAGCACTGAAATAGCACATTTTTCATCTGTTTTCTTTGTTGAAAGCAATGGAGCACTTCATTATGGAACAGCGCGTTGGCATAGTGAAAACTTACAAATGTAAGAAATGTATTCGCAATTGCGAATATGGACAACCATTAGCTGTATAATAGAATGACAACAATGAAAATTTGTGCCGGATCATGACTTGAACCCAGACTTCCCACTAATTGCAAATGGTCGCCTTAACATTAGGCTTTCGAGCACATTCGACGGCCAAACCGAAACTTCCACATGTCAACCATATGCCTACAAAGCTTCACTTGTACATTCATTATTATGTATATTCCTGTGCAAGGGAGACAGTTTAACTGAAAGTCACTTGCCCAGTGTCGACAAATAAATACAATACTGCAGTACCTGTGTTGTTCAGAATTACAATGCAGTGTTCCTTCGGACATGTATTTCGTAAGAGCTGTAGTTGCCACATTGCCTGTTCCCTTGAACATGCCTGCAAGTGCGAAAGATCATTGCATCAAAATTCTGTACAACACAGGCACTACAACACTGCATTACAGATGTGGTGAATGTTGTACAGAGGCTGTTTGCACACTCTGTGGAATTTTTGGTCAACATAATGCACCAAACAAGTTGATTGTGTTGAGACCACTTGCTAAATTTCAGAAAACTGCTTTGGTTGTGGACATTACACTCTTTAAGCATATTCGTTAATAATTGTTCTTCAGAAAACATCGCCATTGTGAATAAGTCCAATGAAATCTATTCAATGGCATTCACAGTAATTGGAGATTCCCAGAACCAGCATGCAAAGAATTGTGAAAGAAGAACTGGATCTTTGAAACTATAAAATTTAGCTAACAGAAGAATGGAAGTTAAAGAATGACAAAAGTGCTGAGCATTTGTCCAATGGGTGCCTGTAAAATAAAGAGCAGACAACAATTTTATCAAAAAGAGTAATATTCACTGATGAGGACACTTTCTGTTGAATTGCTTAGTGACAAGCAAAACGGAGGATTTGGAGCACAGAAAACTCACAATTAATTATCTAAAAGCCATTACTTGTTAAAAGCAAGCGGTTTCCTGGCTGGGTATTTCTTGCAACAGTAACATGACTAGGCCATCCAGATCTTACAATGTGACACCCTGTGATTTCTTTCTGTGGGAGTATTTGAAATCTTTGGTGTATTCCAACAAACCACGATTACTTCTAGAGATCAAGGCTGAGATTCGACACGTAATTTCAGACCTTGAGGTGCTAGTATACCGTAAAGTTATAGAAAATTTCATCAAAATAACAACAGTGTGCCTGCAGTCATGGAGGGCATTTGAGTAAGATCATATTGCATACATAATTGCCAAGTAGCATACAGTGCAATAATATATAAATTACTTAATGTCACGAATAAACTTTTATGTTATTAGGCACTATAGAGTTTTTTTTCTTTACAAGAGAAATTTGTATGTAATCAAAAACTAGCTTAAATTTATCGAGAAAATGGTGGCAAAGCCTAGTACCTCTAAAAAGGAAATCACAATGGCCCCGTACAAAGTATCTGTGACTACTTCTCAGAAGTTTGGGTTGCTACTAAGCTGATGATACATGACAAGCTCAAAGGAACAGTTCAAGAGTTGTAATGGACAGCTAAGCCCACTTGCACTTAGCAGCTGAAGGAACTTGCTTCCGAAAATCACATAAGAATGTTTAGACAGGTACTACTGAAGAAAGTTCAGAAAAACATTATTTTCATCTCTGTTGTGTATTGCACATACAAGCCACAAAACAAGAGGGATTATGTTCCAGAGGCGGAAACAGGAAGATTAAAGTTTAAAGGATTCATAGAGATCCTAGAAAGCTTTGGTCAAAGCTCAGTGTGCAACCATCTTTTCATTGTGCCTGTCCAACTCTGTACGTCATCTGTAAGGTGATTAGCTTTCTATCCTTTTCATAACTGTTGATATTCCAACCTGGATTTTCCACTGTTTTACTTTCAAATATTGGTGCGTAGTCTGCATGAACTTCAGTTGTAGCCCAAGTAGCTGTATAAACTTCAATACAAATTTTGTTGACAGAGTACATTATTCCCTCCAACTTCTTTGCCCTTGCGTGCCACTGTCAAATTCAGAAGGCCAACACTTGAAGTGTACGTCACAAGATGGCAAGGAATTTTACTGGGGAATGGTGGGTTGGACAAACTAGAGAGAGAATGAGACAATATTCCAGGGTGCAATTACCTTGCTCCTTGTCTCTGTCCAAAATACACATTGCAATTGTTCTCCAGCATCTAGAACAATGTGTGCAAACATCCCGTGCAGCCATAGTACTTAGTTCTCTTGAAACGTTTTTATACACAGAACACTATTGCTTGTTATCATTATGTTCATGGTGTATACTTTATGTCATTTATAATGAACATCAGAGAAACCAAAAGGTTGTTAATGAACGTGGACTAACATAAAAATCAACACCATCTGCGCACTCCAAAGTGCACACTACAGAAGCAGGTGGGAGAATGTCACTACTGACTGGTGCATCATAAAGCAGGGTACACATGTTTTGCTACTGTGCAACTCACCACCAACTGCCAACTAACATGCACACTACTGAACAAATGTGTTACAACATCTGGAACAAACTTTCAAGAAGTGTAACAAAAATCATAGTAGCTGACAATGATAAAACTTCTTCCCCTTTTGCATAAATTTACAACACAAGTAGCATTTGCTTTTGTGACAATTCTTACTGTCAGTTCAAGTCCATCTGAGCAGACATATTTTTATGTACTTTCAGTGTAATGTCCATGGATACAGTGAGGCAAATTCCTTGTGGTCATATTGAAAGAAGTAAATAAATAAAATTTGTGGTTGCCAAAAGGCCAGGACCACAAAAATTATTTCAAATTTGTGTTCTTCTATCACCATGCAGTGACATGTAATAATGAATTTCTCTATTGTGACTGCAATTCACCCATCACTCTCCTCAAAGATATTTCCAATTCTGCAGAAAACCAAAAGAAAAAACCCTACACAGCAACCGATGGAAGCTCCAAACAGCAAACTCTCCATCAAGTTTGCAGACAGACATAAGCAACGGTAATGAACCTGACATCCCATTCACATGTTTCTTCAGAAAGCTAGGATGGAGAGTTAATTTTTCCACTGGTATGGTTTAGTGTTTGTGATGTTGAATGCACATAAAGTACACATATTTCTAGAATGCCATGGGATAGCATGATAATGAATGAAAGTTGACAAACTGCTTTCCATGCACGACTGGGCAGAACGCTGGGACAGCCCTAAAGAGGAACATGGAAAATCGACTATCAGGTTCACATGGTGATGAAAGGTAACAAAGGCAACTGTGTGGAGCAGAAACAAGATGAACACAGTGAAGAGACAAAAAAGAGAAAAAGAAGGGAGATAATGTCTAACAACCCATTGTCAATTAGTTTATATATGAGACTGGAGAACGGCAGATGGAAAATAAGGCCATGTCCTTTTACAAGGAAATATCATGGTATTTGTCTTCAAATTCTGAGTATGAGTGGTTTCTGCCTGACATCACCATTTTATTAATTAATTTTAAAGTACCAGTGGCTTCGGCATGAAACCATTGATGCTACTGCAAGACAGAGACATTTAGTGATACACTGAGGTAGTTCTAAGAAAATGTAATACATTGAAGCAGTTACAGCATTCAAAGCAATAGGTTGAGCAGAGATTGTGCCACAAGACCGTAAGAGATGGTGGCATTTTTTTCCAGTGATCATACTGAGGAGATCAGTGACAGTGTAAGTGTATCTCAAGTTAGTGTAACATAAATTCGAGTTCATATAACTGCTGTTAGGAGAGGTTTCTAAATGAATCCACTGGAGCTGTATGTACTTCTAACATAAATGCACTACATTTCAGCCCACTTTTGCCTGTTATTTAGGACTATAATTTGTTTTAAGCATTATGACTTTACGGAAGTTTCGAGATGTGGGAAAACTGTATTCCCTGTGGTTCCAAATTGGAACTACAACTTCAAAAAAATTATTGTTTACTTTTTGCTAATTTTTTCCTTGTATATTTATTACCTACTACAATAATTAATGACAATTCTGTGAATAATTTTAGAATTATATTTTTTTATACATTTTTGGAACTCAAACAGTTAAGCTGTTTAGAGAAACCGGTGGAAACCTAAATTCGGATAATTGGACACGAAACTGAACCATCATCCTCTAGAAAACGGGTCACACACAAGCACTGCAGTGCCTCGCTTGGTCAGGACAGCAACATTAAACTGACGTAAGGAATACTGAAAGTGAAAAGCTAAGAAGCATGAAATAGATATGGGTACAGATACTGAGAAGGTCGCTTTAAAACACAAGAACTGTGAAAAGGAAATAAGTACCTATAGAAGTGGATAAAATATACAGTGATGAACCTGTACATTATGATCATTGCACACGCCAAGACTGAATGTTACATGATGGCATTGTTGGCACATGATGAAGGAAAGTATACAAACGGGTAATCATTCTCGTGATGATACACACCACAATATGGAAATTCACTGACATAAGTGTCTGACTAGGGACAGGTGACTGGCAATGAACACCACAAAAAATGGCAAAGTTAGGTGACTGTTCACATGCCTCTGCTGTGAGTGTCTACGAAAAATTGGTAGAAGGGTACTGAAATCACTAGCAGGCCACAAGGTGGTGGATGTCCGTGCCTCAACACAGCACGTAGCAGAGGCTGGGCTGCTCTATAAAGCAGGATAGGCAGCTATCTGTGGCAGAACAGAGTACACTGCTGGTGCAGGCACAAGTGGTAGAGAGGAAAACCTTTCAGCACGCATTTCAGAACAGGCAGAGTCATCAGACATCAACATCATTAAGACTGCAGTGAGCATGGGATCATCGATGTTTCAGTCTGGATCAAGGGAAACATGTCGCCTGGTTGAATGACTCATTTCTTATTACACTGGATGGATGGTTTACACACATCAAAAAAAGTTTTGCAGCACCCCAGTTTCCAGAACTCTGGTAGATAGATGTTGACTGTGGGTATTGTATCACAGACACAGTCCCTTTGACTGTTCAAATATGTTACTAAACCCACCCAAAGATGTGAACAACCATGCATGGGCAGCGCCTATTAGAAAGAGGGGGTCCAACAGCTGATCAGTTCCAGTCATACCACCAGGAAGGAGTACACGGCTCGTGTTGTCTGTAGTTAAACCACGCCTAGACGGTCAGTACCGCAGTTCGATCATGTCCGCATTGTTACTTTGTGCCAGGAATGGCTCTCAACAAGGACAGTGTCCAGGTGTCTTGGAGTGAACAAAAATGTTGTTCGGACATGAAGGAGATACAGAGAGACAGGAACTGTCAATGACATGCCTCGCTCAGGATACCCAACATCTACTACTGCATTAGATGACCGCTATCTATGGATTATGGCTCAGAGAAACCTTGACAGCAACGCTATTATGTTGAATAATGCTTTTCGTACAGCCACAGAACGTAATGTTACAAATCAAATTGTGCGCAATAGGCTGCGTGATGCGCAACTTCACTCCCAACATCCATGGTGAGGTCCATCTTCGCAACCACAACACCAAGCAGCGCAGTACAGATGGGCCCAACAACATGCCAAATGGACCGCTCAGGATTGGCATCACGTTCTCTTCACCGATGAATGTCGCATATGCCTTCAACCAGACAATTGTCGAAGACATGTCTGGAGGCAACCCTGTAAGGCCGAATGCCTTAGACACACTGTCCAGCAAGTGAAGCAAGGTGGAGGTTCCCTGCAGTTTTGGGGTTGCATTATGTGGGGCCGACGTACGCCGCCAGTGGTCATGGAACACACCATTACAGCTGTACAATACGCAAATGCCATCCTCCGACCGATTGTGCAACCATATTGGCGAGGCTTTCGTCTTTATGGACAACTCGCTACCACATTGTGCACATCTTACGAATAACATCACTCGACTAGAGTGGTCAGCATGTTCTCCAGACATGAATCCTATCTAACATTCCTGGGATACATTGAAAAGGGCTGTTTATGGACGAAGTGACCCACCAACCACTCTGAGGAATCCACAATGAATCGCCTTTGAGGAGTGGGACAATCTGGACCAACACTGCCTTGATGAACTTGTGGATAGTACGTCACGACGAATACAGGTGTGCATCAATGCAAGAGGACGTGCTACTGGTTATTAGAGGTACCCGTGTGTACAGCAATCTGGACCACTACCTTTGAAAGTCTCACTGTCTTGTGATACAACATGTAATGTGTAATTTTCATGAGCAATAAAAAGGGGAAGAAATGATGTATATGTTGACTCTATTCCAATTTTCTGTACAGGTTCCGGAACTCTCGGAACCAGTGTGATGCAAAACTTTTTTTGATGTGTGTATTTGGATAACCGTCATCTAGGTGAACAGCTGCTTGAAACGTGCACTGTGCCCCAAATGGCAGTTGGTGGGAGCATTATTATGCTCTGGGGGAAATTCACCTGGGCCCCAATGGGACCTGTGGCAGCACGCCTGATCGAAGGCACCAAGACAGCTATGGATTATGGACATTATTATGAACCACCTGCACTCTTCATGTATGATTTACTCTTCCAGTGGTGTACTATGACTGTCACAAGGCTAGATTCACGCTGCATTGACCTTAGGAGCATGATAGTGAAATCACAATGTGTTGGCCAGTGAATTTGCCTGATCCAAACATGAGAAACACATCTGGGGTGCTGATGCACAAATCACCAGCCCATGGTTTACAGGAATTTTGTGATCTTTGCATGCATATCCGGTGCCATATACATCTGGAAACCTACCAAGAACTTAGCGAATCGTTGGTGCACCAAAATCAATGCTTTATTGCATTCCAAAGATGGACCAGCATGCTATTAAGCAAGTGTTCATGATGGTATGGCTAACGGGAGTATGTGTTTTGTGACTGCGTCCCATCCAACAATGATAATGTGGACTTGTGCTCTATGATAAATAGCTGCATTCAACAAGGAAAAATTGAGATATTACTCATTTTGATCTCTGTTCCCGAGTCTGAAAACTGAAGTGATGTGCAAAATTAACACTTATAATCAGACGAGAATTTTATTTTGTTTTCATTCTTTCAGATCCTGTGGCTACTACCACGGTCTGGTCAAATGTCAACTGTATACAGATTTCAAGAAGTTATCCTCTTGAATAAACATTCAATGCATTTAGAAGCTGACAGCAAAATAGTCAATCATATGTTCATGGCAACTTCAGTATGTTTATGCGCATTTACCCACCTCTACTTCTACAATGCAGGGTATTTAATGAACATACCGATGGGATTGAGAGAGAGGACACACAATTTGAATGAGGATTACAATTTAATGTCCTGTCGATTAGGACACAAGAGAGTGGCTATATTATTCAGTGTAAATGATTGGTCAAAATATAGATAATCAATAAATGTAAATCTGGGACAATGATATACATATCTTAACCAAACTTTCATCATAAATGTTTGTACTTCATCAACATAGCATCCCTGCTCTTATCACAAATCAAAAGAATAGAAGAGTATTTATTGCACTGGTCCTTTCAAATATTTAACAAAAAATGGTAGAACTGCTGTTATTCCTTCTGTAATATCCCCTGTTCTCAACCTAACTCCAGCCAGTCACTACAGCATTTTGTGTCAACATACTTATAGAAACATCCACAGCCTCTTACGTAATTCTGCAGTAATGGAAAAAATTAAGCAATCATCATACAAATGGTATGGGGTAATAATAAATGCCTATTATAATCAAACTGCTTCATAGTCTCAGTTATAAGTATGAAAATTCAGAATGCCATGGGAATGTATTACCATGTAACACCTGTCATGTTTACCTCATCTGACACTAGAAACAGCATCAGAAATTTCTGACACAAAACACCAAGCGAACGCTCATCACGGTTACCATCTGCCTGTTGACTATTTGGAGTAAGAGGGAGTTCCTTCTCTTGATATCTCGGCGAGCAGTAACACAACTTTTGCATTGCTTTCACCTGCAAATTAATAAAAGTGTATGTATAACAACTTTATAAAATTACAGAAATACCGAACAAAATATTGTCTGCATATGATTCAGTAATCAATAACAATTATGAGTACGGAGACCCACAAGTAAGTCAACTAAAACTAGTTATGCAACTCTTAACAAGTCAACCACATGAGAGCAAACTTGACTGTTGGGACGACAATTTTAGCAAGAGGTGAGATACAGATATGTCCTTCATTTGAGAAGACAGAATGACCTTTAAGAATAGTTTTGTCTGTAAGTCTTTACAGGCTTACAATCTACATTATGAACTGTACAACAACCCAAAATTTGTTAAAAACATGTGCAATGATGTACAATAGTGGTTTCAAATAACAATATTTAAAGTTAAATTAAAATATTTAAAGCAATGACAACACAGCTTGTTACTGATGCCTTTCCCTCCTCCAGTATTTCTGTAGATACCAACAGCATTCTGCTTTAGACACAAACATTATATGTACATTCAGTATACTATGCAAAAGTTTTAGGTGGAGGCGGGAGGTTATTTTGAACTATGGTTGCATGAGACACTTTTACAAACAGGGACTAAACTATATCATTTAACTACTTCGTTGTTACCAAAAGCTTTGTGTACCAGCTTTGCTTTGGATTGTGTATTCATCATCTTTTCTCTTATTTTGAAATGAGTACAGAGACTAATCCTGGTCCATCATGGGGGTTCGAGTACAAGCCCCATGACACCACAGCGATCAGCGATCCTTATGACTACGTATCAGTTCTGATGCTGAAGAAGCACAAATCATGGTTATGGACTGTAAGCACTTTGAGAGAGGTGTGGCTTGTTCCCTTGGGCAGCCCAAGTTCTGTATGCATCTCCTCCTGACTGCTGTGTCACAGTGTCTGCACTATACTTTACATCACAGAATTTATTTTACAAATTTAGAATTTACTGAAGTAGGCCTATGTAACAACATATTTTGAACTAAAGTTGTCTTATGCAGGTTTTATGCTTCTGACCATTTCTTTAAACAATATCTCTAGTCCGTGAACTGTTAATCCACTAATAAAACTACTTGCTCATTTTTACTACTTTTACAGAGCACGAAAGGAATTACCTTCTTCTGATAACCCATTTCTTCTGCCATTCCTTTCAGTTCAGCAAGTGTTGTTAGGAGCTGCTGATTTCCAAACCACTGATAGCTATTCTTACCAATCTGAAAAACATATATTATTAACACAATCTGCACTGAAAGAAGAACTAAATTGTAAGTGGTGGTGTACACACCCAAAGGCAGAAGCAGTGAGATGGGGGACGAAAAGAGTAAAGGAAATATCTGGCAAAGAAACTAGGTGTTCTCAACACACCCTGTATTGATATCATTAAACTTCATAGCCATAATTTAACATAAGGCACTAGAAAGGTTTACACTATATTGGGACACTTTAAATATATATCCTTCACATCCACACTTATGTAATAAAAAGTTCATGTAAAATGAGCAGCTTTGAGTATAATGTAAGAACTCTGAATCTCTCCCAGTATTACTAGCTTCATAAGCTTTTCCCACAGGCCATTTACCGAACAATACGTCATGGGCTCATGAACGAGCAGAACATTCAAATACCTTTGATGCCATCTGAAGGCTCTCTAGAACGTTGATGATGTCATACAATCGTCTCCTTTCAGTATGAAGCTGAGCGGCAGCTTGGTCCAAGGATATAAACAGATTACTATCAGGGGGTACCTCCAGCGGGAAAAGTTCCAAAAACCTGAAATACAAGTAACATTCGACGCAATTCAGATACATGTAGCTGAGTAGTATACAAAACATTGCTTCTCTGCTGATAAATAACCTTAAATCTACCACTTACTTGTCACATAGAAGACTTAAAGACTTTTCTTTGCGCGGTTTGATTGCGGTTGATGCTTTTTTCCGGAATTCACTCAACGAATCAACGTTCTCATCGTAGTCGTTTGAATCAATTTTCTGCTCGAGTAATCCTGCACAGTCTTCACCGAAATCTCTTTTTCTGAAATGACTTGCAACTCTAGTTAACAATTTCAAATTAGCTGTGGGTGAAACTGGACTTGGAGGGTCCTCATTTACGTTCTTTATATCACCTAAAATCTTCCTGGCAGGAGATTTCATAATATCCTGCTGACCTGAATCTAAATTTCTGTTTTCCATGCCTATGATATAAAGGTAAGCAGTTTACCGTCAAAATCAAAACTAGCTAACACTGTGGTGTTTCAGAAAATCCATTGGCGTCCTTCGATATCTCAGTAATAAGCGCATTTCACATACCACAAGAACTTTCCACCCTGTAAAATGTAAAACATACTTCTTCCTCTACGCATTCATTTTCTTCCGCCTGTGCTTAGTGCTTACACACTGTATTCAAACATTTCCCTCCCACCCTAAACATCCAGCCCATCATTGGCGGAAATTTCTTTGCTCTTTGGACTACGAGGGAAAACATCACACACTTTTGGCGCGATTTTATACAGAGGTCAAGGGAAATTGAAGCTCTTTGGTGATAAATTCGTCAAAGTTCAAATGTGCCTTAAAATACGTTTATATTAGCTATATGACGGCAATAAACTACTGCCAGTTGTTACAAAACGACTTTATAGGCAGTTACAACTACAAAGAACAATTTAATAACAGTGACTACTTCATTTTCCTCAGGAGTCGTGGCATTCTTCAACTCAAATCCACCGAGACAGAAGTTGAAGCTTCATGTGGAATTGTATAGGCAAGACTTGGTATCACAAGTGGGCATAAAATTGTAACTTGATCCTTTCCTCGATCACTAAACTCACCTCCTGATGTAGGCCCTAACCGAGAACCTCAGAGGAAAACGTCAGTTCACTTGTACGTAAGTTCCCTAATCATATTACACTCAATGAAGGAGACTTTAATATCCAACAATAAATTGGTATAATTATAGTTTTCTTAACGGTGTGTATGACTTAACATCCTGTGAAATATTACTAAACACTTTGTTAAAGGATTTCACCTTCCTTTCGGCTGTTAGAATTTTGACAATCGCAAAGTAAAATTCTAATAGGTGAAGTCAAGACGATATCCTTGAAAATTGTAGAAGCTGAGGACACGTGCTCCTAGAAATAATTTCCAAATGTCATTTCTGAAAACTAGACAAAGAATCAGTAGTGCCTTATCTCAGTGGCGAACTTGGAAGACTTTCTGGTCAGCACAAGAGCAGGTAGGGGAACTAGGGCCTAAGTGTAAAAGGATAGTTGGCCAAACGATATGTACCCATCAGAACAGTTCATGATGAGAAAGTTCCTCAAGGGTTATAGTTATTGCAAAGAAACTTCTGAAGAACTATTGCATAAGAGGTGTAAAACAAGACAGATGCTGAATAAAACGCATTTGAAAGTTAGGAGAGCAATGTGTGAAGCGTTCAGGGACTACCATACGAGAATATTGTCGAAAAATCTATCACAAAATCCAAAGAAATTCTTGTCATTTGTAAAGGTTACAAGTGGCAAAAAAGTAAGCGGTTACCACACACGTAATTAATGTCGTGCCACAGCTCGTGGCTTTCTCTAACGTCTTCGTGAGCTATCATTCACACAGAACGCCACAAACTCTACCTAGTTGCCCAGCTTTCAGTATGGTGGCAGGTGAAAACATAATGGTGGGTATTGTTGGTTACGCCATTAGGGCTGCGACATAGGTTAAATACAAGGGAAATGAAGCCCAAATGTTCGATGCAAAAATAGATTTCACACAGGGAGAAAACAGGGGCCACGAACACATTTATAAAACAAATAACATTCTCAGATGAAAATGCTGCCTGCAGTGGCAAACTAACCAACAGCTGGCATGTAAATGTAACCTGCAGACACGCCAGTCTTTTAGAATCTTATTTTATTCTAAATAAACTGGAAGCAGCCTTGATCACTTAACTTTTTTAATGGTGACTGGTTTCAATCTTTTTATCAGATCAACTTTGGACCATGAATGTCTGCCGGAGGTGGTGGCGCATTGCAATCCTCATGTTTGTGGCTGGTTCAGCAGTACACCACCAGCGACTGTACATCACCAGCCACATACAAGAAGATGCCATGCACCACCGCCTCCAGCAGACATTCATGCTCTGAAGATGATGTGATAAAAAGATCGAAACCGGTCACCACTAAAAAGTTAAGTGATCAAGACTGCTTCCAGTTTATTAATAATAATTATTGCAGATCGCTGTTTTCCCTTATAAGAACTATATTCTTTAAAATCTTATTTTATTCATTGATGTAGGTGTTCTGAATAATTATTTTTTTGTGTAACAGCTGCTACATTACTCTTGGAAGCTATTTCCTGCACATAATACATAATTTGCACAATTCTTGCTCTCACATATCATAACATTTGTACGTCTCCCTATTTTTGGTTATATACATTAAGTTTATTTATTTATTCATTGAAAATCTTTTAATGTTTTGGGCTTCATCACACAGACACACACACACACACACACACACACACACACACACACACACACAATGTTGCAGAAAATCAAAAATAGGTAGCTGTTCTTTTAATTCCAGAAGCTGCGAAAGTGTATCTGCTGACCACTGTATCCACTTTTTCCAGTAATAAAACATAAACACACTGAAATCGAATGGAATACAGCAGTAAAACTCCTGATAACCGTAACAGAATGCTCGTGTTTTGAAATATTGTCACCAAGGAGCTGAAGTGGAAGGAAAGTGGCGCAACAAAGTACAACCAGGCTAAAGTTTTTGTGGCATGACAAAAGTTGGGTCTCTTAAATTGCGTCACTAAAAACGAGTAGTTCACACATGCAACTGCAGTATGCCACTAGCTGTGGCGACACTTTCGTTGCGTATGTGAAGCTGGTTTTATAGTCTAGTCGCTCATAGACAGTACAGGAACTGAAACTGAGAGTAACAAAATAAAAGCAAAATGTTGAACTCTGTTTTCTAATGTGTCTTTACAAAGGAAAACCCAGATGTATTGCCCAATTGAAACCTTGTACCAATGAAAAGATGAGTGAAATATTAGTGTCAGTAACAACGAGGAACAGCTGAAATCGTTAAAACTGAATGAAGCCCCAGAGCCTGATGAAATCCCTACTAAATTCTACACCCAATTTGTGGCTGAGTTAGCCCCTCCATTAACTATAATCTGTCAGAGAACCCTTGAACAAAAAACTGTGCCAAGAAGCTGGAAGAAAGCATAGGCCACACCCGTCTACAGGAAAGGTAGCAGAAGTGACCCACAAACTGTCCAGTGTCCTTGATATCCATTTGTTGTAGAATCTTAGAACATGTTCTGGGTTCGCATGTATTGAGGTATCTAACAGAATGACATCCTCCACGCCAAACACTGAAAGCCAAACATCAGGACAGTCAGGTAGATACAGAATTTCTCAATGTACAAAAAGCATGTCACTCAGTACCATATCTGCCCTCAATATCAATAGTATAGTCACATTGGGATATCTGGCGAAATAGGAAACTCAACTGCGGAATTCTTGGGAGGAAGGATGCAGTGTGTTACCTTGTGTGGAGAGTCATAAGAAAATGTTGAAGTAACTTTGGATGCAACCCAAGAAATGTGTTGGAGCCCTTCTATTCATATTGTATGAGAGGCGTTCAGTAAGTGATCCAGCATATTTTTTCCTGAAAGCAGGTTGGTTTTATTCAGGATTCCAGTACACGAAATAATTCGCCACTCTTTTGGCTACAAAAGCCTATTTTTCAATATAATCTCCATTCAATGCAGCGGCTTTATGCCACCTTACTTGGGCCTGTACACCCACATGATACCACTCTACTGGTTGACATCAGTCAATGTCTTGTTGCCAGAATGAGATTTTTACTCTGCAGCGGAGTGCGCGCTGATATGAAACTTCCTGGCAGATTAAAACTGTGTGCCCGACCGAGACTCGAACTCGTGACCTTTGCGTTTCGCAGGCAAGTGCTCTACCATCTGAGCTACCGAAGCACGACTCACGCCCGGTACTCACAGCTTTACTTCTGCCAGTACCTCGTCTCCTACCTTCCAAACTGTACAGAAGCTCGCAGGAGAACACTCACCATCGAGGACAACGTACTGGGTTCTATTACATAAGAAGTTTTCGAGCCACTCACATATTTGGGAACCAATCCCATAGGCTCTTACCTTAGTTAGGAGTCTGCAGTGGGCACCGAGTCAAATGCTTTCCAGAAGTCAAGGAATATGGCATCTGTCTGATACCCTTCATCCATGGTTCGCAAGATATCATGTGAAAAAAGGGCAAGTTGCGTTTCGCAGGAGCGATGCTTTCTAATGCTGTGCTGATGCATGGACAGCAACTTCTCTTTCTCAAGGAAATTCATTATATTCGAACTGAGAATATGTTCGAGAATCCTGCAACAAACCGATGTTAAGGATATTAGTCTGCAATTTTGAGGATTCATCCTTCTACCCTTCTTATATACAGGCGTCACCTGCGCTTTTTTCCAGTCGCTCAGGACTTTACGTTGGGCAAGAGATTCGCGATAAATGCAAGCTAAATTAGGAGCCAATGCAGTAGAGTACTCTCTGTAAAACCGAATTGGAATCCCATCAGGACCTGGCGATTTATTTATTTTCAACCCATTCAGCTGCTTCACAACCCCAGGGATGTCTATCACTATGTCCTCCACACGGGAATCTGTATGAGACTCAAACAGCTGTATGTTTGTATGTTCCTCCTGATTGAAAGATTTCTCAAATGCTAAATTTAAAATTCCAGCTTTCGTTTTGCTGTCTACCATTGCCAGGCCAGATTGATCAGTGAGTGACTGGATGGAAGCCTTCGACCCGCTTACCGATTTTGCGTAAGACCAGAATTTCCTTGGGTTTTCAGCATGATCATTTGCTAAGGTATAACGGTGGGAGTGGTTGTATGCTTCGCGCATCGCTCTTTTTACAGCAGCACGAATCTCTACTAACTTTTGCCTGTTCTCATTCTCCCGATCTTTCTTGTACCGCGCGTGCAACTGTCTTTGCTTCCTGAGCATTCTCCGAAATGAGCTGTTAAACCACGGTGGGTCTTTTCCGTCCGTAACCCACTTTTTCGGCACATACTTGTCCAATGCGTGATTTACAATGTGTTGAAAATTTGCCCATAATTCTTCCACGTCCATCGTACCAGAAGTAAATGAAGTCGATTCATTTACTAAGTGGGATGCTAACAACTGCTTATCTGCTCTTTCTAGTAAGAATACTCTCCTAGCCTACTTGACCGACTTTTTAACTTTCGTAACCATAGTCGTAATGACAACATCATGACCACTAATACCTGTCTCAACACTGACACCGTCGATATGGTCTGGTCTGTTCATGGCTACCAGATCTTAAATATTTCCATTACATCGTGGCTGTCGATTTAGCTGCTCAAGACAGTTTTCGGATAATGTGTTCAAAAGTAATTCACAAGACGGTTTGTCTGTAATGAAGCCACAGACATCCCAATGTATACTAGTTACGTTGAAGTCGCCTCCGACTAATATAGCATGATCCGGGTACTTCTGCGATACAGAGTGTAGTCTCCCTTTGAATGATTCTAGAACTGTCACGGTGGAACCCATGTGGCCGGTAATAACACCCAACAATTAACTTTATTTCTCCTAGCCCTGTTAAACGTGTCCAGATAACTTCACAATCACACTCTACTTTGACCTCAGTAGACACAATATTTTTGTCAACTGCAATGAAGACACCACCTCCTACGGTGTCTAATCTTTCTTTCCGATACACATTCCAACCCTCACTAAATATTTCAGAGCTTCCTATCTCAGGGTTCAGCCAGGTCTCAGTCCCAAGAATAATTTGCGCGCCACACGCTTCCTGGAGGACAGTAAATTCAGGAACTTTATTCTGAACACTCTGAAAATTTACTGCTAATATCTTGATAGCTGAAGTGCCTTTACACTGAGCACGTCCTGATTTCCGTGCCTGCACGTTGACTGGTGAGTGTTCATCAGGACACCTCGAACTACTGCCTAGCCTAAAAAACCCCTATGTGCACGCCACAAGTACTCTGCTATGCGAGTAGCCGCTTCCTTTGTGTAGTGCACCCCTCACCTATCTAGGGCATCCTACAGTTCCCCACCCAATAGCGCAAGTCTAGAAATCTGCAGCCAACACCGTCACAGAGTCAACGAAGCCTCTGGTTGAGACCCTCCACTCGGCTCCCAACCAAAGGACCCCGATCCACTCTGGGAACAATGCTGTAAATAGAGAGCTCTGCTTGCACTCCACGTGCAAGGCCAGTGGTCTTCACCAAATCCGCCAGCCACCCGTACGAACTGAGGATCGCCTCAGAACCCAAGTGACAGGCATCATTGGTGCCGACGTGAGCAACTACTTGCAGACAACTGCACCCCGTATGCTCGATAGCCGCAGGCAAGGCCGCCTCCACATCTTGGATGAGGCCCCCCGGCAGACAAACCGAGTGCACGTTGGAATTCTTTCCAGCCCTGTATGCTATTTCTGTAAGGGGCTCCATCACCTGCCTGACGTTGGAGCTCCCAGTAACCAGCAAGCCTTTGCCCCCATGTGCCTGCTCTGGCCCTCTGAAGGAGCAGCCACCTGCCCACTGACAGGATGAACAGGCGAGGCCAGCGGGCCAGCCTCCACATTGACCCTCTGCCTCGAGCGACGCGACACGTGGGGTGTCTCCAGCGACGCGCCAGGCCCTCCGCCGTCGTTGCACCTCGAGGCAGCAGCCTGAAGGCGGCTGACCATGGCCAACAGCACACTCAACTGCTTGCGAACTGCGGCCAGTTCCTCCTGTGCCCGCACACAGCACTCACATACCCCATCCACCCTACTGCTAATATCAGGACATATAGAGTTGTGACAAATAAAACAGCAATATGCGACTGCACAATTGCGCCACCAGCGCCAGATTGAGCTGCGATATATGAACAATTACTTACGAACTAAGCAGTCAAATGACCACAACTACGCCACTATACAGATATTACAATGCGATCCTACCCCTGTCTTAGTACAAATGACACCTGCCTAAGCGATGTTATACTTTACCGTTATTAAAATTTGATACTACCCCTTACTAATTCGAAAATACGCAAAGATCCGAAAAATTTCACCACGTAAGCACACAAAAACACAAAGTAATTTGAATTAAACCTGCGGAACTAATATGAAAAACTGAATATACGACTAGTGTCTGCTACTGCTGCTCGCACACTTCACTCTGCAAGCACAGATGAAACTACACTGGCCTCTATCTGCTGCTACCTTACTCTACGAAATAAACAGAAAGCACTGGCTGTCCAAAACAACTGACTAACGACTCTTCGAATTTATACTTTACAGCTATCAATAAGCAATATAACTCCTCTCAAATACGAGAATACGCAAGGATTTTATGTAATTAAATATGCACGCGCACAAACACTAGGAAGGAAATTAAGAATCAAACTAAAAAACAAATATGAAAGCTAAATATGCGGCTCCCAACTCCACTGCTGCTGATCTTACCCAGTGATATAAAATATCTGACACAACATCAAAGTTCAATTTAAAAAAAAAATGGAAGTTTTTTCTTGACAAATCCTTCTATTCTGTAGTAGGATTCCTATTTTTGTAATGTGCAAAAGGAGGTGGGTAGGAGTTACTAGTTCACATCTGCATTAAAAAAAGTGTACGAATGTCACCAGAAGTAATTATCAGTATGTACAATGAATGAAAAATGACTCATCAGACATCATTATGATTAATTTTGCAAATACACCAATGAGCATGAAACTAAATAACGGACAAACTAGAAGTTGATTCACAATTGATGGAATGGAGCAGAATGGAATAATTCAGAAGAAATCTCAAATCATTCCACAATGCCATTCAAATTTTGACTGGAAGGAATGGGAAATAAATGACAATATTTTCTGGGAAGCAAATATTGACACTGTTGTTCGTGGGAGGACAGTGACTTCATCTGCTAACATCGGAAGCCTATGCAAGCTACACTAATGTGAGTTCAGTGTTGTATCCACTTAAAACATTCTTGTATACTGTTTGTGTTTACATATCTTCACTGTACTGCGCCGACAAAGTCCGTATCATCAGCAGATGATCCATGGATGAATGAACGAATAAATATAACTGATACTAAATTTCATGCTTTTGTGTCTTCTTATTCCCTCTTTCTTTTGTTTTTTAGTTTCCTTTGTTTTTGTGCATGTAGCTAATGTTCCGTGATAGATATTTTTTACATGAGTGTTCTTCCAATAAAGAGATCAGACAGCTGAAAATCGTAAATGATTTAGCTTTATTAATATATAGATTAACACAATATGCATGCTGTGCATAAATAAGAAAATTAAACCGATTTCCGTAAATAAGGATATTAACCACAAAAAGTCTAGAGAAGGAGAGAAAGACAGACATTTTGTGGTTATTTGATACTTAGAAAGATGATAACACAACAGATAAGGTAAAAATTGTTCCACATCAAAAATGGCTCTCAGCACTATGGGACTCAACTGCTGAGGTCATAAGTCCACTAGAACTCAGAACTACTTAAACCTAACTAACCTAAGGACATCACACACATCCATGCCCGAGGTAGGACTCGAACCTGCGACCATAGCGGTTGCGCAGTTCCAGACTGTAGCACCTAGAACCGCTTAACCACGACGGCCAGCCAAAATGTTCCATATATCACCTTCACCTAATTTTTTATGCATATGCATATATGCACTACCTTTTCTACATAAATACCAATTTTTTAAATGTTTGGACCGAAATTATCTTATTTTACCTCTCAACAGCTTAGCATACAAATTAGCGAAGGACATCCGTTTTGAACGAATTTATCATGTGTAGTTTCTAAATTATTTTACTATCTCCTAATTTTATACCACTAATTTTGTCTCATAACATCATTACAACCTTTCGCTAGTGGGCTAAGCAAAATGTCGTCTTGTTAATGTTGCATCTAGTATAAACACACCATAATTTGATGGTGATATCACCTTCTGTTCTGTTCCAGTATGTTGATGTCTACTGTGAGTTGGCCTTAACAACATTTTCATTAACAAGATCAAATGTCCCAATATAACAATGACCCTGTGTTAAATTGAGCTTTCTGAGCATGTTGACCAGTTAATTACAATTCACATAATAAAGTTCATTTATGTTGCAAAACTTTGTGGCTTATTGTTAATGAACCTCTTATCAGTTTCAGCAGTTCACTACAGTGTAAAAAACTATCTAGATAAACTACAGTGCCCATAAAAAATTATCAAGTTATCTAACAGATCAAAAACTTGCACATAAGAAAGAGAACTGATTGTCTCATTTGCAGAACACACTGTATCTTAAAGAGGAGCAATCTACAATTTATATTTTATTATATAAGAAAGGTTTAAAAGAAAGACGACGAGCACCTGTGTTAAGTTTGAAATCGATGTTCAAATAAGAAAACAAAAACTAGTGAAAAGTATCCTTTGATGGCAAATGACGCGATAACCATTCTTTTTATAATGTGTCAGGTGACTGGTGTTAATCTTCGGGTCATCTGATTGATTTTGTTGGCTACACAATGACAGAATAACGGACTCTAACTTCCTTATAGCTACATTTCACCTGTAATTCATTTACCTTTGTTTGTTTCTGTTTTCGGAGCTCAGTGAAGGATTTTTTGCAGGAAATAAAACTAATACTTCTGTTGTGAAACATTTGAAATGGTGCACTGTTAATTGTTTTCATAAAAGGCGAATATGAATAACTATTGTATGGGCTGCACTGATGGAATCTGTAGTGAAAAATTGGCTGCACTATCACTTTGGAAACAACAATATATTCCTTGGTGCACAACATGGATTTAGCAAAGAGAGGATCACTACTACAGCAGCGTCTGTTCTTGTTGGAAAGATGGTGAAGGCATATGAAGCGAAGGAATTCACAGCATTAATACTCTTTGACCTTAGTAAAGGATCTGAATGTATATCACACAATGCTGCAAACTGAAGTGCTACTATGTTGTTGGAATTGTCCAGAGAATGTTACTGACCTACTTAGAAAACAAGTGACAGATCCTATTTACCTAAGGAGAAATGTTATGAGCAGAAGCTAGAATATGGGTTATCTTAGGGAGCCTTGCCTAGCCCTTTCTTGTCCCTAACATTTATAAATTACTTGGACTGAAAGGTTAGGCCTTAGAATTCACAGATGATGTGGTTTTATTATCTAGTTGGAAAGACCATAACGAGGCAATTAAATAAGCAGGTGAAATATTCAATCTGGCCAAAGTCTGAATTATAGTACAGAAGATGAAAACAAAGATAAAATGCAGCAGATGTTATGGGGCCTTTGTGACACTACCTTCTTCAATAACGTTGTTGATGGAAAACTTCTTGATTTCATGATTAACAGAAATCTGCATGGACCAAAAACATTGCACATGTTTCTGGAAAATCTTCAGATTTCGTTTGCCTCTTAGAAGAATTAAAAGTTTCATAAAAAAACACGACATTTAATTAGCACTTTACCAATCAATGTTTCACAGCCATATTGATTGAGAATTAGCGTTGTGAGGCCTCTCAGCAGATTACAACACTATCTTACTCCACCAGAGTAGGATTACAGTGTCAAGCAAGAAATTGGACCACAGCAGATCTATCTTCATTCAGATAGGAGTAATGACAGTCTTCAGTCAACATGTCTTCAGTTGCCTGAATCGTGTAAAGTAAAATGAGGAAATGTTTAGCATCATGCATGAAATTCACAGTTAAAATATTCAAAAAAGGACAATACATACATTATCTAAAGCATGTGACAGATATTAAGTGTTGTCACTGAAACTGTATAATGAGTTACCATCTGACAAACAACCACTTCCAATGGAAAAGTTCAGCATAGGAATACAGAATACACTAAGACTGCAATCTGTGTATTCAGATGATAAATTTTTGTACACTGATGTTGCAGAATTGACAGTTGGAATGGCCAGAACATGAAGCCAAACCATACGGTTTTCTAGAGTACAGATTTCACTGGTTTCTACTATCAGTGTCTGCCCACATTACTACATGCTGTAGCACAATGTGTCTTTTCCTAAAACAGTTTCATGATGTGAACCTGCCTCATGCGTCAACACACCCAGCTGAGGGAGTATAAATATGCCTGGCTTTGCCAGTGAAATCATCTTGCTTGCTGCATTCAGCTGGTGCAGCCCACTACCAAGTCGTCAGTTGAATGTAGGTGTAGACCAAACCAATCTTCACCAAATAGCAATGGCTATGAGCTGATGGATCAGGGCTTTGAACTGCATCCACTGTGGTGATGCTGGTCAGTGACTGCCATTACTTGCCACAGCAGCTAGTAACCAAGGATCCTGAGTTAACTCCAAGAGCGTGAATGCTTTTCATCAGTCATTAGGGGTGCAGGTGCTGCATACCAACCTGCCCCCTGGCCTTGCATTGATTGAGCAGACAGGCAAAAGATCTGCAAGGATGCTAAAACTGCTAATCACAGTTTTGCTGCCTCAGCATTCCACCAAAGGTGACAAAACACACTGCTTGTCAGGTATAGGCAACTGTAACAGGTCAATATATTTGTTAAACAGTGGCGTATTGTTATATATAACAGAACTGTACTTAAAACATACACATAGAAGTTAGATAGGATAATGCCCCAGCTCAAATGTGTCAAACACTAACAATAAACAGTGAAGATACAGTTGTGCTATATGTGGCAATCAGTGCGTGTAGGGCCTTTTAATCCATAACAGGGAATAACTCGCGATGAAATAAGATATAGAAATATATTTTGGATAAAAATTGTAGGTGGAAAAGAGGGTCATGCATTGCTACTAATGGCCCTGAACTTGAACATAATTTGCAAGGTCGTTTGGAGGTTAAAGTAGTTTTTTAAAATGGGATCCCTATTATTTGAGTCAAGATTTTAAAAGAATGGCAAGTTTTATGTTTAAAATGATATATTATTCAAGGTCATGGCTAGTTCAATAAAGGTCAAACAAGTAAATATGATTTTAGTTCTGATAGGAATTAATTTGAATAGAGGAGGCATACAGCAAAATACAGTATTAAATACAAACTGGAAGGGGTATCCTGAGGAATGAGAGGTGAGGGGCCTCATTCAACAATAATATACATTTTACTTATTATGTATTTATTTGTTCTCTCTTGCAACTGCCACAGTAACACTTATAATCTATAATGTATTTATTTTTGCCAATAAACACGTTAATTAAAATTCAAAATTCCAGTCTGTGTTTTCTCTTTCCAAATCCGACGTCACAAATAGTTGTTTCCATGAAACAAAACTCAACCTTCGAATGACTTTCGACAATTATCCCTTATACCGGTTGTAACCTGCATCTAACACTGTATTTTGCTGTATCCCTACTCTACTACCACTTAATCCCTACTAGAACTAAAAACATATTTACTTATTTGATCTTGATTTAACATTACCATGACATTGAGTAATGCATCATGTTATACTTAAAATTTGCCACTCCTGTCAGTTCTAAAAGCGAATATTAGGGTTCCCCTTTTAAAAAATCATCATGAAAATCAGTTCAAGGTCATGACCATAAGTAGCAACGTTTGACCCTCTTTGCCATTTCTAGCTTTCATGTAAAACATATCACAGTATCATATCTCGATCACAATTTATTTCCCATAGAACCACTTGTATGAATATCAAGAGCTGAGATGGAAACCCAGCTCTAAGCAAAAAAGGGAAAGCAGGAAGGTGGATGCATATATAGAGGGTCTATACAAGGGCGATGTACTTGAGGAAAATATTATGGAAATGGAAGAGGATGTAGGTCAAGATGAAATGGGAGATATGGTAGTGCATGAAGAGTTTGACAGAGCGCTGAAAGACCTGAGTCGAAACAAGGCCCCGAGAGTAGACAACACTCCATTAGAACTACTGATGGCCTTGGGAGAGCCAGTCCTGACAAAACTCTACTATCTGGTGAGCAAGATGTATAGGACAGGCGAAATACACTCAGACTTCAAGAAGAATATAATAATTCCAATCCCAAAGAAAGCAGGTGTTGACAGATGTGAAAATTACCGAACAATCAGTTTAATAAGCCACAGCTGCAAAATATTAACGCGAATTCTTTACAGACGAATGGAAAAACTAGTAGAAGCCAACCTCGGGGAAGATCAGTTTGGATTCTGTAGAAATATTGGAACACGTGAGGCAATACTGACCCTACGACTTATCTTAGAAGCTTGATTAAGGAAAGGCAAACCTACGTTTCTAGCATTTGTAGACTTTGGGAAAGATTTGACAACAAGAACGTGGATTAAAATAGTGCTAGCTAGAAATTCGCTTGGTGTAAGGTCGCAACATCACTGAATTGGCCGACATTGACGACAAAGGATCGATAGAAGGCAGATGAGTGTGGAAAGCGTAAGTAGACAGTCACTGGCTGAAGGGATATGGCTATATAGCAGAGGAGGTGGATGAAGAATGAATAATTGGAAAAAATGCTGTAAAGGAGTTATGAGTGGAGAAATGACATGTGATTCTAATGCTGTCAGCAAGTTTATTTTTAAGTAAGTGAAATGAAACATGGTCAAATTTGGTAATAATGTGTCTGAGGAATAGTTAGTGTCATAACTAAAGAGAAACTGAAAAGAAAATAATAAAAGGAGTTACTTCGACTATTTCTTATATTTATCAACTAAAAACAGAGAAATACAGTATTAATTATTTTACAAAGTATTTTTAATATTTTTATAGGTCAAGAGGATGACGTTTTATGATAACTGGAATATAGATAAATTGTTTACATGGTTCAGGAATAATAAGTACGTTTCATTTGCAAGGAAATGCAGTTCAGAATAGTAGTCAGTTGTCATTAAAACCACAATCATATCAGCCAATGCAAATAGTTCTGAAAACTTTCCATTGCACACAGACTGTAATAACTTTTGGAGATAGTGGCACAAAACTGGAAATCCAGAATGATATTTTCACTCTGTAGCCGAGTGTGCACTGATATGAAACTCCCTGGCAGATTAAAACTGTGTGCCGTACCGAGACTCGAACTTGGGTCCTTTGCTTTTCGTGGGCAAGTGCTCTATCAACTGAGCTACCCAAGCATGACTCACGCCCCGTCCTCACAGCCTTACTTCCGCCAGTACCACGTCTCCTACCTTCCAAACATTACAGAAGCTCTCCTGTGAACCTTGCAAGGAGAGCAAACCTTCGCAGGAGAGCTTCTGTAAAGTTTGGAAGGTAGGAGACGAGGTACTGGCGGAAGTAAAGCTGTGAGGACGGCTCGTGAATCGTGCTTGGGTTGCTTAGTTGGTAGAGCACTTGCCCGTGAAAGGCAAAGGTCCCAATTTCGAGTCTCGGTCCGGCACATAATTTTAATCTGCCAGGAAGTTTCAAAACTGGAATTAGTTTTAATGGCAACAGTGACTAGAGGGCGTTAGGTGGTTACAGTACAAAGCTATCACTCTACTGTTTTATGGAGTCAAAAGCCAGTAAATAAAGTACAGATTGTTCATAAATTCCTAACTATGTGCCTACAGCAGTACTGGCACTAGATATCTCAACCCACTTGTAGCACTGAAGTCCAAATTGTCCATGCCACAACAATATGTATTCTAATGTTGATTTGTAAGAAATTGTTAAGCTGTCAGTAATCCAAAGATTGATTTGAACGCTTCAGTGATTTATTAGGCATGGTCCTTGCCTCACTTTCACCACTGAACTGACTTACCTAGCCAGTAAGAGGGGGTCCTAAAATTCACTGTGGACCCTGAACCACAGAGAAACTCAGCATTTATCATACCAAAAACAATTCACATGAGTGATTCCTGACCGATAAAAATCCTATGACCGACCAGCAATCAAACAGGATACCTTTGGTTCCACAGCAAGAAATAATGCGTAATGCTTTACTCTATCAAAATATAACAAATGTTACTAACTTCCTAATATAGCTTTTTAGTAACTTTTTGATATACACCTATATGCAGTTATGTTTTATACATTAACATCACTTTTTCTGACACTTTAACTGCACTAACAAGGGAATGATCCAACAAGACATGTCGAAACCTACCCGAAAATTTTTTACAGTTAGAAGACAACGAAAGAAATGCTCTGCCAAAATTTTAGCTGCTAAGAGGTATTGCGAGTATTTTGTAAAAAAATTGATTTTTGCCGTTCGAAGAACAGATTATAACAGCAGTTCGTGCAGCCCTGCCTGCCTAGCACACGACTTGGCGAATCACTCGCATAGCGCCACATAGCGGAATTATCTGGAGTTCACAGATACCAATTTTAAGCACCTAAAGCCTGGTTTACAATGGAGCGAATAGAAGCGAACACATGCGAATTAGCATTTGCAGAAAATTCACTACCATTCGCTTATATATGGGTAGAATCGTTTATACTGGAGGGATTGGAAGAGAACATGAGGTAGCGAACATTTCCTACCAACGCTGTGTTATTAGTTTTTAGTCTTTGGAGCTAATATTCGGCATACAGAATACAACACTTATCTTGTTAGAGCCACAATGCGAAACTTTGCTACTCAGTGAGTTATTTTGCATGGCGAGCGCACTGTTTTTGATGGAGTATGCAAAATGTCGTAGGGAAGGAAGAATTTAAGTGTCTCAATGTGTGTGGAATTGTGACATGCGTGGAGATCGTGCACTTTACATGGAATGACAGCTCCATCTCTCCTTAGAACTGGTCGCTATTGGAATTTAACAACTCATCCAAATACCTGGGTGTAACACTTTGTAGGAATATGAAATGGAATGATCACATGAGTTCATTTGCAGGTAAAGCAGGAGGTAGACTTCAGTTGATTGGTAGAATACCGGAAAAGTGCTATCAGTTTCAGGAACTGGCTTTAGATGATGACTTTAGGAATATATCACAACCCACCATGCATCGCTCACATACAGATCATGAGGATAAGATTAGAATAATCACTGCACACACAGAGGCATTCAAACAATCATTCTTCACGCACTCCATTTGTGAATGGAATGGAAAGAAAACCTGATAACTGGTATAATGGGATGTACCCTCTGCCATGCACCACATGGTGGTTTGAAGAGTATAGCTGTAGATGTAGGTCTAAAATTTGCCTTGTGTGTTGGCTGCCATTTCTCCCTGGCTCCTCATTACCATTGAGGGGAAATTTACAAACAGAACACTAATTACCAACGTCAAGCATCATCTCAAGAGGTGACACACAGCTAACGTTTCCACTACGCGTGTAAGGTCTTAATGGTCATAGTTTTTTTTTTTTTTTTTGCTTTTTTTCCTAAACAAAAGTGGTCTGATGATGCTGGCACAGTAGCTCAGTGTGTTCAGTCAGAGGTTTAGCTGCCCTCTGTAATGAAAATCTGAGTTAATGGATCACCAATGAACTTGAACAAGCATCAGGGGACGTCTGCACTGAACAAACAGAATCAACATTAAGGAAAAAATGAGATTTTAAAAAACGGGAAAGCGCATGCTTCGTGATGCAGAGAGCCTGGGATAAAATCCCGTTCAGAACACAATTTTTTCACTACGATTTTTAACCGAGCATCACTTCCCACAGATGTTGTAGTGGCCACGAAAGACATGTGGTTCGGATTTCAGGTCTCCATTTTCCGATTAGGTAACTGTGGAAGGTTAGAAACACAAGTAGCTGCAGTGGCGTCCAGCTGAAAGACCTGCAACAAGCCTACCGACAGAATTCTCTTTTGCTCGTGAATGTTTGCTCTGGTGAAAACCTGGCTTAAACTATACAAACCTTTTTTTGAAGAACTTCATATCGACAGTTCAATTCTTGCACATGTAATTCAGATAAAAGTGGCTAGCAGAGAAAATAAAATCATGGCAGTGTTTGATGTCACAGACGACTTCCATCAATGAGGATTTATGATCTGTTGAAATGAAATGTGTCCTGCAGTACTACATTTTATAACAATTCCTGTGGACTACTCCTTATAATAATGTTTGAATGCTGTACTTTTGGCTATCAGTGAAACAGTTCTTTGTTTATTCCTTGTAGTCGTCACGAAAATGCGAAGTGTCTATTGAATGACAAAAACAAACATTTTTCTTGCACTAGGCACACCAGACAAAGGAAAAATTGATGCAGTCAGGCACTTTGCAGTAGCCACTAGTTTTATTTAGACAGAACTGGGATAGAGTCAGAAATGGTCCCGGTCGTTGTTCTACATATTGTGCTGCATATCAGGCATACTTGATGAAATACGTAAAGCATGGCGAAGAAAACTGGTAATGCACAAATGACTGGAGCTTAAGAAACTGTTCCACTGTCAAACCTGAAACGAAAGAGAGGTACCGGAAATTATGTTGTCTGATAATTTCCTGAAAAATGCTTTCCACTGTCGAAAAAATTCTTTGTCGAGAGGTTGAACCGCACTAGTAGTACCAGGCGGAATCCACATTACACCTACAGATTTTTTTATTTTTGCTCCTAATTTGCTTTGCGGTTCTCATACTTATCACTGGCATTACCATATATGAATGTGATATGGCATTCATTGATTGGGCAACCGACTCCATCTTTTTTTCACCCCGAAGTGATAATGTGCGTTGTGCACGCAGTTCTTTCACGAAACCTCACTGTTAAGCGTTAGAAACAGCAGTTGCGGAAATAATAGCGAGTTTCTTCTTTACATCAACTATGAATTTCTCTACAGTATTGTCTATCACTGGCAGGTGCTCTAGACGTTTACATGACGTAAACTTGGTAATTTCGCAACATCCAACTCTGCACGACTTCTTGAACCTGCGTAGCCAGGTCGACAAAGCCTGGCCTTAGCAATGTTCATGTCAGATGCTGTTTGGAGGGCCCAGTCTCGTAGATTTCCATCGGTAACGGTGCATAGCCTCTCACGAGCAGTTGTAAATCTTTCGAACAGTTTTTCATTCAGATGGGGTTTCCGTTTGGCGCATATTTCTTACTTCATGTAATTCATTATTCCATTTGACAGTTCACATTACGATTTTACGAAACGAAAACACCTTTGCACACTGCGTAAATTCAAGCGTTATTTCCCTCCTTCGTTTAGTCAATAATTTACTGCCTTTTCTTTGTCACTGAAAGCAGTTGCAGCACGTGTTTTTTTTAGGCTTGGAAGGTATTCTTCTTCAGAACTGTTACTAGCACAGCTGAAGTCATCCGAACCACAATTTATGGAACCGTCACAGTTATTTGCTATTTCTTCAGACGTATCCACAATTTCAAACGAAATGTCGATATCATTCGAATGAATGTGACGGAAATCAACTAACAAATGACACATATGTAGGTCCCGGAGAGAAGCAAGTGATTTCGGCTAGAAACAATGGTCTTCACATTTCATCATTGCTAAACTGAAAACGTTAATTGGATTCCACATTACTGTGAAACTGAAAAAAAAGATATTATTAGCAGGCATGCCTTACGAAACCACAGTAAATATTAGTAGAGCTTTATCTGTATTGTCAGTACTTACAAATACTGCAAAAAGCAACTGATAATTTGTAACAGATGTTACTTGTGTGCTACTTGTGTACTGTATGTCAGAGAAACTATCAACGAACGGTAACCTGAAAAGGGTCTTCACAAATTTCGATCGTGTTTCCTGTTTACAAATGCATTGCCGAATTCGGCTCTCTTTCTCTCTCTCTCTCTCTCTCTGTGTGTGTGTGTGTGTACCGCCACCTTGTGCGCTAGGAATTTGGTAATTTTCAGCCGTATTTTTAAATACTTGCAGTGCCTCGTAGCAGCTAAAATTTTGACAGTTGATTGTCTTCTTCCTGAGTAAAAAAATTCAGGGTCGGTTTTGACACGTCTTATTGGACCATTCCATTGTAAGAATGGAGTATTTTAACAACATGATCAGTATTGGCATTTCAATTGCAGACTCGCTTGAAATTTTAATCATGTTACAAAGAATCTAGTATGATCACCGGACGTTTTAGAAGCTTTTCAGTAATGCATCACCACAACAAGCACAATTTTTGGGGGAAGATGGCGTTTTGATGAAATATTCATTGCGCTGTAACACAAAAACTATTACCTCTGTAATACACAAGAAAACCTTCATTTGCGTGAAATGTGGGGAAAGGCAATACGTGCGTCTCGCGGGCCCCGAGGAATCGCTTCATGACGTCATCAGAAAGGCTGAAAGCGTGACAGCGCTGCCTGGTGACTAGACCTGTAAACAACTCTGTTTACGTAAGTGACGTCACACGTTGGCTACAGTGTTTATACAGACTTGCCTTCAGCTGTTGTTTTGAATGTCAAATCAATCCAGATTGTTTGAATGAAGCTTCCGTTAGCAGAATAAAATATAGAAAGGTTTAAATGTGAATAATCTGGATTATGGTGACATGCTAAATCCGCAGCGTAGTCAAAGTTACATATTAGGGTCGTACGTGATTGATTGAAGCCAATTGATTACAAATTATTGGTCGAAAGGCAGAGTGATTTATAGCATAACACATATTGCGCATTGCGGACAATGTGTCTAAATGTTTTTAACGCATTAACTGCAGCTTACTAATGTAGGCTAACTACCACTGAGACGTTTGCAGGCCGAATTTGTCTTTGAACCCATACCAGCAGTAGCAAATGCGGAAAAACGAATCAAATATGTTAAAGGATGCGTAATGGAACGCCCATTGCATTTTTCCAGTTTGTGTACGATATCTGTACGTAATATGCATCAAAACACGTCGGATACTTGTTCATTTTCTAATATATGTTTTTTTGGGGATGACCTAGTAGTTTTATTATTTTTATTATGAGAAATGCGTTAAATGTGCATTTAAATATGCCGCAAACAAATATTAGACAAAGACACACGTCTGTCTGTTACCACTACCTCTATTTCTCATTCGCTGTGTTCCACAACTGTCAACGTAATTATCGCTTTTCAGCCTAATGTAGACCTCAGACTATGCTACAAATAAAGTTATTTGTACAGACAACGTTTCTAGGGGAAAGGGGGGGAGGGGGCGAAATCCAGTATAGTGCTCTTGCCCAGATATGTGCTCTTGCCCTGTGTATGTTACCGATATGCTTAAATTTTGATCGTTGTTTTTCTGTAAACAAACAGCTATATCCCAATCACATCTTCCTGTATGTAGTTTCTCAAAAATCCAGTTTATGTGATTTTAAGATAAAAAGAGCTCAATGAGGGAATATTAATAGATCGAAGCAATACTGACATCTCCAAATTGTAAGACTGCTATAGATGCAAATCACTGATTGTCAGAGTGTGTCAGTGGGACAAAACATTTGAACTAAATCACGAAGCTTTAGCTTAGTTCAACAATTACTTCTTAATGTAGTAGGCAGTCACAATTTTCTTCCGTATTTTTATGTATAAACATACTACACAAGCAACCAAATTGTACTGTTCCACTCACAAATAGAGAGAGGGAAGAAAGGCCTTCTGTCATCTGAGCCCTGATTTCTCATGCCTTCTAAATTTTCTCAATAGTGTTATACAAAATAATACTCGCATATAGTTTGAAACTACTGGTAACCTCTCTAGAATCCAGCCTCTGAGTTGCTTCAATGTGTTGCTTAAATCTGACCTCGATCTCAAACTTTGGAGCAGTACTCATGAATGTGTCACATAAGTGTTCTATACGGGTGGTCTAAGTGATCTTCCCCTCATTTCCAGTCACAAAACGTATTCATCTTCCCAGAGGAAGGAAGTAATGACCCTGAAAGCTAGAAATGGTTTTTTTTATTCAAGTGCTGTTTCTGTTATATTTCGTACAAAGCATTTCATAATTTTACAATGAGTACTGGCAGCCCTACATATAATGGTAACATTAAACCCTGTTAATTTGAACCTTAGTGTTAACTAGCATATGCATCCTTGAGTCGAAACACTACATTTAATTATAATTATAGAAGGAGAGGCTAATAAAATAACTTTTTTACTTTGTATTTTTTTAATGTCTTAGGATTTTCAGTTTTCTGCCTGATGTCTAGCAACAACCTGTTAAAGACTTTCGATCAGAATGTGAAATTCCGTTGTGAATCGTAGGCAGAGATGTATAGTCTACATGGACATTGTTTTTCCTTCCAGTATTTTGCAAGTTCATTTCACTGAACAGAGTAAAATTACCACTATTATGAACAACAAATACCATTAGGTAGTAAATATGTTGATAGGTAAGTGAAAGACTCCGAAGAGACTTCTGTAAGAAGCTGCGCTATCAATTTTACACAATAATTTTACTCACATGGATCAAAAGTTCTGTTAACTTGCCATATCAGATTTGAATAATATCGCAAGCTTTTCACAACAGCCTCCATCACTGTCACCAGTAATGGTGCTGGTATGTAATAGTATGGTGTACTGTAGCAGCACATTAAAAGTGTTTCAATTGAATTGATTCTGCATTATTTCTCTTCCCCATGTCCTTGACACTAATGCTACCAAGTTATGTTCTAGTACGGTAATTAGTTTCCATGTTATAACATGTTAAATATAGAAAGTTTAACTGTAAGCAAGCAGTAGTTTTCTTTGATGACAATATCAGTTCCAGTGCACAACTGAATTTAAAAATCTGTCTTGTGGGGTGAAAATCCGTTACTGCTGCTATCTTGTGCTGACAATGAGATGACTTTCATAGAAATACTGAATACGTACTGAATTATTTCATTTGTAATACAGTTTCATAGTTTTTGTAGTTGCTCATGATCTTTACACTTGCATGCAATGGGTGTAGCATCAGCATAAAGAACTGTCCCTGAATTGGAGGAGCAGTATTTTGTCATTTATACAAATCAACAAAAGGAAGTATCCCATTACAAAGTCCTGGGTACCCTGTATTACCTATCAGTAAAGTTAGGTCTGTGTGTGCCACTCGCCATCCTTATGAGTGAAAACTGATTTGTGTTAGATAATTTTTTATTAAACTGTGAACAATTATCAGCATAATTACCAGCCATTTTCCCTTAGTATTTACTATCTCTCTCTACAAGCAACTGATAGAGATTTAGCTAAAACAAATCTGTAATTATGTTTCCTTTCCCATCTATAGCTTATCGCAGAAAGTTCAGTAACACCTTTAACACGTAGGAATTACATCTTTGAGAGCCAATTATTGCCACTTTTTGCAACATCACCATAAGGTTTGATATCCCTACTGAAAGATGAGCAGAAATTCTTTGTTAATGGGTGCATAATAAGATTCTTTTTTTGGTATACCAGTGCTCAGTAATAACTGAAACATCTGGTTTATTAAAACATGCTATTATGTCCAAATCATTGTGCTTATTCCCTAGGCTCGTAAAGTTTTGGAGGATGATCTTGGTTTGCAGGTTGCATTATCAACACTTCTTTTTAACCGTAAATATCCTCATTAAGTAAATCAGATGTACTTGTCAAACTGGGAAGAGGACACACAAAGGCCACACATATACAAAATAATAATAAAAGGAAAGATTCCAAAAGAGTTCCTGACAGCAAAATGTAAAACTTAATTGTTTTTGGATATATTACTTACCTATAACCTTCATTCAAAAACTTAAGAAGGCTGTTAGTTTAGTGTCTTCAAGGCATAATGCTGTTTCATTGAGCATTGCAACAATCAAGTCTGAGATAGTAGTGTACTATGATACTACCTATGAAGAAATTGATGCACTGGATGTGAAGTGCACAATTTAGTCTCCCCAGCAGGTGTTCCAGAAGATGGCTCTCCACTGTCCTATACCATCATGAATATACCTATATGTTAGTGATATATTCGTCACTGACAGAAAATTGAATAATCACATTTTTGCTTCAAGTTTCTGAAATGGCAGTTGATGAGATCATATCTGAAGAAACAGCTATCAACCCACACTTTCAGCAGAGGTAGGACTAGCAATTACCAGGATTCTGAAATGTGGATCTTGTAAACCTAGAGTTGCTCTAGGAAAACAAGCAAGATGTGACACATGTTCCAGATCAAAGATGAGAAAATAAAAGGTTGCTGTATTAGTTATAGCTATTAGTTATAGCACACAAATATGCAGTGAATACGAAGTGTGAAATGACTGTGTTCACCGGCCGGGGTGGCCGAGCGGTTCTAGGTGCTACAGTCTGGAACAGCGCGACCACTACGATCGCAGGTTCGAACCCCGCCTTGGGTATGGATGTGTGTGATGTCCTTAGGTTAGTTCAGTTTACATAGTTCTAAGATGTAGGGGACTGATGACCTTAGAAGTTAAATTCCATAGTGCTCAGAGTCATTTGAACCAACCATTTTTTGACTGTGTTCAAAGCTATGTAGACTTGTGTAATTCCTGGTTTAAGTAATTCACATTATTTCATTGCTGTTTCCTGCTGTCATCCATTAATATCTGAATGTCAACAACTACTTTGTTACTTTAAAACCTTCAACATGTTCACTGTGGCTGACACAAAGGTCAATAAGAGCTACTAACACCGTGCTTTTAAGTGTCATCTGCAGTGAATGTGCAAAACAAGAACGTTTTTTCAATTTAATTGAAAGTCCTAATTCAGCTTCCTTTTTCAGGCATGTTTATTTTTAAATATTAAAACTGATGAGAGTTTCATTACTAGACCACTAATTTTGAAATCTGGATGACATCATCCCAACACTGCAACAAAATGTGCACCATACACAACAGGTTCAATGCAATCTCTCCTCTCCACAAATTTGCACCTCAGATGTGTTGTATGTCATGTAATACTACAGTTAATTTTCCATATATCTGAGCAAAACCAGTTCTTGCGTGTCCAAATTTATCTCATCTAGGCATCGCACCTTTCCCTTACCTTTAGTGTGCTTTACAATAAAATTTGTATGAAAAGTTTTCTGTGTAAATTACTTATTCTACACCTACAGCTAATGCTTGGGTAACCCAGTGTGCCATTCAGGTGGGTTTACTTGTGTGTCAATATAATTGTCAGGTTTCGTATGAAAGGGTTCCTTGAAATATATTCCAACATAAATTTTTTAGTATTTATTCTCAGTTGAAAAATATATTACACACTGTCAGTGCCATTTCAATGCAAAAATTTTAAATCATGCTGGGGAATATACCAATAACACAGTTCCAGCACATCTCAGAAATTTGATTTTAGTTGCTTCAACCAATGAGAATTACGGACCAAGTCTTGCACTGCCCTGTTTTGTGTATCAACCCGTTGGCTGGCACGAAGGTGCCGGTGGTCACAGCAGTGATATGGTAACAACCAGGTATCAGCAATTTTACACTTTAATCTTACTGCGGAAAAATATTTACTTATATTTGATATTCCTTGCCATTTCCAGACTATTTTTGGGTCTGCAGTATTTTTATTTAAATGTCTTACAAAACCAAACGATTAAATGACTACAGTTAGTCATGAATTCATTTTTAGATACATATTTAACTGTGTAAAGGATAATTCCTGAAACAGTAATTAGCATTCTAGCTGTTCTTTTTAGCCACGACTGTACAGATGCATATACTTCACACTCAGAGTTCCTAAATGCCTGCTTAACACATTGACTACCATGCTGCACACAGCAGAGCAGGACACTTATTGCTGTATGCCTGACCTGGTGGTGAAACATCCATTACTAATAATGTCAGCGTCAAGAAATGCAGAAGATAATCTCTCAGGGAGTACTATAATCTAAAAACGTAAAATTATAACTAAAAAGGCCATTTCAAATTATGTCTACCAAGCAAATTATGCTTTCAGTCAGTGATTTCTTTTGCCATAAATGACTAGTGAATGTACATGCCAGAGGATGGTAAATATTCATACTTTGCCTCTGAGAAGTAGTAAAGCCATTAGAAACAGCTATGCATATAGTCCAATTTATGTTGAAATTATCACCTGGGTATTTTAATTACATTTGGTCTACTATAAGCAACATGATAAAGGAATCAAAAGAAACACACACACACACACACACACACACACACACACACACACACACACACACACACAGAATTAATTTCTTTATTAACAACGCTCGGATTTCCACATCACCATAGAGGTACCAAGCTTGATGCGTTACTCGTTTTTTTACATGGCGAGTTTCCCCAGTAGGCCTATAAACCATGAAACAGACAAAAAGCTACTTCTTGCTGTCTTCTCTTCTTTGGATTTTCACTTCAGAAACTGAAACATCCATTACAAAAACAGATTACATCATAAATCTGGATTCAGTCACTTCAATTCATACCTATTTAACTGTAAAAAATACTGACTATGATGAATGGGGTCTAGTGCAGCAGGGGATACAACCCGTCGGCTTTGAACAATGACGTCATTCCTTAGTCATAGATCGTAATGTCTTCACTTCGAGGCATAGATAATAAAGCAGTTCTGTGTTCTAATAAGCTTTTGCTGTTATGTTTCAATTTCGTTTTTTTACTGATTGCTTAATAAAGTAGGATCAGTTTATTCTATCTCGTGAGATTTTTTTTTAAAAGCAAAAAAAAACACTATTGCTTAATAAAGTAGGATCAGTTTATTCTATCTCGTGAGATTTCTTTTTTAAAAAGCCAAAAAACACTTATCAGCTACTGAAGGCAGCTACAACACTACGAAGAATCGCTTCTCGGCTTTTGACAAGATATTGCTTGATAAAGTAGGATCAGTTTATTCTATCTCGTGAGATTTTTTTTTTTTAAAAAAAGCCAAAAAAACACTATTGCTTAATAAAGTAGGATCAGTTTATTCTATCTCGTGAGATTTCTTTTTTAAAAAGCCAAAAAACACTTATCAGCTACTGAAGGCAGCTACAACACTACGAAGAATCGCTTCTCGGCTTTTGACAAGATATTGCTTAATAAAGTAGGATCAGTTTATTCTATCTCGTGAGATTTTTTTTTAAAAGCCAAAAAAAACACTATTGCTTAATAAAGTAGGATCAGTTTATTCTATCTCGTGAGATTTTTTTTTTTAAGTCAAAAAACACTTATTACGTACTGAAGGGAGCTAGAACATTAAGAACAATCGCTTCTCGGCTTTTGACAAGATATTGCTTAATAAAGTAGGATCAGTTTATTCTATCTCGTGAGATATTTTTTTAAAAAGTCAAAAAACACTTATGCTTTTGACAAGATGAATGTTTATCTCTCTCGCATTCCTTTGTTTCTCAACATTATCCTCAGCTCTTTCATCTCTGTAATACATGCTCTCTGGCGACTTGTGACGTCATTGTTCAAAGCCGACGGGTTGTATCCCCTGCTGCACTAGTCCCGATGAATGATGTAATTTTGAACATTCAAAAGTTTTCAAATGTGCAGGTTACTGACGTTAGAATAGTTACTACGCAATTTTTGATCAGGAAAAAGTTACGATGATTGCAACTTAAATACCGAAGCCATTTGTTATGAGAATACGCCGTTACCACAAATAATCCACATAGATGCATTGAAAGAAACTTTACTGAGTAACATAATGCATCAGAATACTATAGGCACAAAGAATGAAATTTCTGTAGATTTACCATACAGTTTACTTTTCTTGCGCATAAGATTACTAACGGAAGTTACTTACCGTCCATTGTCTGGAATATAAACTATCCTTTCTCCTCTGCAAACATGTGCTTTTGCAGCAAGTATTATCAATTTTTTCCGTGATTGAAAAGCTTTAACGCACACAAATCCAGCCATCATTCACAAATCCACAAGGCATCAGCATGCCATGTTCAAAGAATTTCCGCGTTTCGAAAACTACCAGCGATATTGGCTTGCATGAGAGACGTCATGCCATGATATGACGTCATGATTCCTCGGGGCCCGCGAGACGCTTCTCATTTAGCTTTCGCGTTACCGTGCAACCTCTGTCGTACAACTGGAAAGATCGATACACGTACTCATGAAGTCAATTTAGGTGTCACGATGACGTAGCGTTACGTCACTATGACGTAGGAATCTCCTCAGCTAATGTGAGATGAATGCTTCCCTGATTTCACACACAAAGATGAAACTTCGATATCTCCATGGTTATCTCTTTGCATGGTAGATATCTGACAGTGAACTTTGTTCCAAAGTAATTTTATTTATTTTTATTTTTTTTTCAAAGTAGATTTCAGTCACTAAGCGCACATGACAATACCATTGTAGCTTAATTGTTCTGTAACTATAAATTAAATTACACACAGCTCACATATTGACACTACTGATAAAACTAGAGGTTGGGGCACACTGGTGATGACCAAAGTTCGATTATTGTACCACTCTTTGCAAGGCACGATCGACCATCAAATTAAACATTTCTACATGTGAATTATCTGTATTACTTACCAAAATACACACAGTTCACTTATTGACATTTCTGAAATAAAATATTGGTCAGTCGACGAGCTTAGTTCAGTCTTTGTACCATTCAATAATTATCAAAATACATAAAAAAATTCTATAATGTTATAAAACAGACATGGTCGCTGCTGCCAATCTATCTTCCAGTTTAAAATGCATGTGTTGATGAGAATGGCTAGATCTTACTACTAACGTAAACACATCTAAATACGTCAAAAACTCATCTTAGTTTTCACTGTTCTCAGAATCCGCCAGACATTACAGTGGGTCTATTATAAAGTATCAATTTCATCTTGCAGTACACACAACGTTAATAATCTTGTAATGATAATACTAACTTATGCTTTCATACAGTGGAAACTACAAAACAATTTATCCTCTGTAGCTGTTGCTAAATTGGAATAGGTTGCCATATGCATCGTGGTATTGCATCAAAATTTTAACAAAATACTCCATGTTGCAGAAAAAACGTATCAAAGAGACCCATACACAGATAAGCCATAGCCAAATTGAAACAAATTTCCCTGTTAAGACAAAAATTTGATAAATTGTCCCATACACTGTTATGGTACACCATGTCTATAAAAAGTTCTTCATAAATTGGTATGTTACATTAAAACTGTATCAAAATTCTGCATACATATACAGATTACAGCGAAAATGTAACAAATTGGTCCCATGTACCAAGTAAGAGCAAAATTGTAATAAACTGCCTCATAAACACAAACATCTCACCAAATATTTATCATTTTTTCCAGGTGTCAATACAGTATTGCAAAATTGTAACAAATTTTCTCATGTTGCAATAAAAACCAAATAATTTGTGCCACAAATCGCTGTGTTACAACAAAAGTGTACAAATTTTTTCATAGATTGACTTGTTGCAGCAAGAATGTAACAAAATACCACATACATCGGCATGTTACAGTAATACTGTAGGAAGCTGCCTTCAAGTTACAATCAATTTGTACAAATTGCCCCAGCACTACACAGTTCCAGCAAAGTTTTAATGAACTTCACAATATTACGACAAGACTGTAACAAATTGGTATCTACAAATTGCCGAATTACAACAATGTTGTAACAAATTGACAATACATGAACATACCACAGCAAGACTGTAACAAATTAGCCTGTACAGTGACATGTTAAGGCCAAATTGACACAAAATCTCCAGAAATTGACATCTTACAGTTAAATGTAACAAACTGCTCCACACATCATCATGTTACAGCAAAACTGTAACTAATTGCTCTATGTTGTGCTACTTGCTGCAAAAATGTTACAAACTGCTTAATGTTACTGCACAATCCTTCTTAGTTACCTCATACGCCATAAATACAAGGTGGATACTATAGAGACAAAAGTGGCTGGTTTATGTGTTGACTGCCAGACATAATCGAAACCCTGGCGGGGAATGTAATTCAGGTGCTCCAGTCCTGGATGGTATTGAGATATGAGGGAATGATCCTCTGTGGCCAGATTGTGAGACTCTGGGAGGTGGTGTGAGACTGTTAAGATAAGGCACAGGATATTTGTTTTTGCACAAGGTTGGGAGGATAATTACAGTCAGTGAAGGCTTCAGTGAGACCTTTGGTGTATTCCGAGGGGGACTGCTCGTCACTGCAAATGAGACGACCATGGGTGCCTAGACTGTACGGAAGGGACTCTTGGTATGGAATGGGTGGCAGCTGTCAAAGTGAAGGTATTGCTGGTAGTTAGTAGGTTTGATATGGACACAGGTACTGATGTAGCCATCTCTGAGATGAGATCAACATCTTGTTGGGTTGAGTAGTACCAGGTGAAGCAAATGGGGGAGAAATTGATTTGCCTAAGATCACATAATACCAGTATAGCTTTCTGATCTGTTTGTACAAGCAATGACTCATATCCTAACATTTGATTGGCAGTTTGTTGCATCGCTAACTCTTCCTTTATAAAGGGCATAGTATCAAGTACTGTGTTAATCACTAGACTTTCGAGTTTCTCAAACATGATGCCTGACACCGATGGGTGGTTCGTAAATGGTGGGGTACTGGAAATCATACAAATAGCTGACAGGAAGTATCCTCTTCATGATGAGGCGATAGTTGAGGCCAATGAAATGGTAAATGTAATAGACCAGGTAGCGGAGCACTTACGTCCTCGTAAATCCAAACGTCCAAAATCTAGAAATAAACGATGGTCTGAAATCCTTCTGGCAGTCCAGAATGGCGAAAATACTTTGCATGAACAACAGTAAGAATGACAATCATTTGTTTTATTACGTTAAGTGTAGAGTAGTGAAAGAAGATAGAATATTCACACCAATAGGACTTGCAGACACAGTTCGAAAGAGGTGACTGAAGATTACAAGGAGAGCTGATCTCCCTTTATATTGGGGAACAAAGATAGTCGTGGAAGTGAAGACAAAGTATTTGCTGAGCAGCGAGTAAGGTCAGCGATTTTTCAAGTCAATGGCCTTTGAACTGCAAACTACACAGTACACATTACACAAAGTGTTCGACATCAAAGTTGATGGCGGTAGCACAAGATGTGTGATGGTAAATGCCAGTGTTGTGCTGTAGGTGGAAGCGTTATTTCGAAGGGAATAAGGCATGGTTGCGAATATGTGTTTGTTGTTTCGGGAGATGATGAGTGAGATTACGTGTGACATCGCGCTGACAATTGGACTGGGTAGCGTTTACTACCAATGGGCAAGATTCTTTATAACAGTTGCCTCTCAGTACCAGTAATAATAATTGGTTGAACTATAATTTGTAAAGTTGTAGTTGGTATCTTTAATGGGAAGTATAAGATGAGGCATTCGGGACGTTGTTGTACATCTATATAAGTTACTGAAAGATTATTGGTCTTCACTGTGCAAAGAAAATGCTAGACAAGACAGGTAATGATGAATAGTATGTGGTATGTGGCGTATTCGGAATCACGATGGATGAGCAGACCAGTGTATTGTGCATTTACACCAGGTTGCGTCCCGTGCTTGAATCGGTACGATCACACACTCGAAATTCTCTAATGAGAGTAGAATTAGCATTTCAGTCAGGAGTTTGGTGTTTGCTGCCATGTTACGTCATGACAGGCAGAAACATAAATAAGTGGAATTTTTGTTTGAATGGACCCGGGCTAGTACTGCAAAGACACAGCCCAAATGGCTGGTAAACTAGGTTGTGCTGCTGTGGTGTTACTTCTGAGTGGTCAGCGAGAGTACAGATGCTGTTATGGGACAAGCAAAATTTGAGACATAAGTTAGAACTGCTCATAACACTGTAGATGTAAGGATTGTGTGTAACATTGTGGTAGCACTAATAATGCAGGTGGGGTTCAGCACAGCAACTCCGTCAGAGCGGCGCACCGCAGATGACTTCAAGGCTCATTCTCACGCTACGTCACTGCGCTATGCGGGAAGTAAGCGGCAGGTTTAAGAACGAGAGGGAAATTAAGCATACTGATGCTGTTTACTGTGCTGACTGTACTTTGCACTCTCAATTACTTGCAGAACAGAAACTCCTCATGTTTTTGGGCTCCTGCACCCGATGAACATATTTATGTGATTCAGAGTGAGAAGTGATGAATATAGCAGTAACAAAAGGGGTATAATACTACTGAATAAGAAGAAAAGATGAGCGCAATTGATATGGTTTATTCAATGATGACCAACAAAACAATAATTATAAGGCATGTAATTATGGGTTCATGCACCCATTGAATAGACAAGTTCATCAGCTAGGTTCATATTCCTGTTCTTGGACACGAAAATTGTGCTGTTGAATGTCAACATTGTTGAAAATGAGAAGAGATTTGCGACTAAATTTGCCATCTCTGTAACTCCTTGGTGCTGGCCTCATCGGCCCCAGCTAGTTGCTTAAAACTCACATCTATGCTTGGATATATCACAGTGCCCTGAGACATGTCACACAGTTAAATACTACTGCTTCAGTAGTTGGTGATCCTTCAGAAAATACAAAGGAAGAATAATGTCAAAGAATGCACAGGTTTTGAACTGAGATTTCTGCTTATTGGCAGTTAAGCTGCGGGCTAGATGCAGTCCGCCTCTGACAGTGCTTGAACAGCGATCATCAGAGAACACGGAGCACTGTTCTCATGAACTCTTCTTTGACATGAAAGATTAAAATACGTGGGATGGGCTGTGGCACGAAAACTAAGGGTGCAATGAACGTTGTGGTTAGCTGAAGTCTGTGCAGTTGTTGGCTGCTTCATGCAAGATGCATGACTCTTCAGGTGTTGTTCTGTTGAAAGATGAAAGTGGGTAGGACAGACTATGCTACCAAATTGAAAAGTTAAGGAACAACATGGACAGCTGGGGATCCATGCGATTGCCGGTCGAGTCTCTCAAGGTGCGTACCCTTGCGGGCTGTCCTCTCGAAGTCAGTTGAACTAGGTGTTGTGGCCAGTACTGGTTAGTGTTTGCGTAGAGCAACAGCAGCATCGAATGTTACTTATCAGTGGCAATCACCTCTCCCACATGATAACCCATGAACAATGAACAACGGTGCTTAATTGTAAGAAGGCAGGAACGATATCTCATTTGATGTTGCGGGAAAGGTAGATAGGACCGGTACCATCAGAACGAACTAACAGGCTGTTCGTTCCTTGATGGAAGAGGAAAAACAGGATAGCTTCCACAATTTGACAGTAGAGTAAGTTATACAGGGAAGGGCAATGAACATCAAGAGGGCAACATAGTAAGTTGACACAAGAGCTGGAGGGGATTGGTTGCCCTCTAGTTTATCTAATGAACAATATGTATGCCCAAAATCTCTTGACCTGTGGGGGTTATTTACTCCGTTTAATTACCTACAGTAGGGAGGCATGTGGCATGTCCCTCCAAATAAGCATTCAAACACAAATGAAATAAAGCATGATTAACGTTTCAAAATAGTTTAGTATCAAGAACACTATTAGTAAAAACCTAAACAATGGGCAATACTGGGGAACTTACTCTGGCATAATTGAAATCCCACAAAACAAATAACTACCCTCAAACTCTGGCAACAAATTAACACATGGAAACATTAGGTTCATTGACACAAATGCTAAGTTACTGGTGCTGACAAAACTCTAGGGGATTGCCTTGGTAAATAATTGATAATAAAACATAGACAAAATGAATACTTAAAATAGTATATAGAAATAAGTAATTGGCAACCCATCGCAGTGACACACACTCTGGAAAAACCGTGATAGAAACAAAATTACAAAATACTATCTCCCTTACACAAAACTCCCTTATTCTCCAGTTATATTTCGTAGCAAAATAAGTATAAGTATTCTCTATTATTCTCTTTATGCTGTTGTTTGTATCTCCATACTGATTGATATGTCTTTGGTGCGTCTATCTACATGAATGCTGTCATTAAGTTGTGCCAATGTTATTAGTAATGCTGTATAATAGTACAGTGTCAAGTTAATACTTTCTCTAGCAATGCTTTAGTTTAAAGTGGTTTCACATCTCCTTCAGTTTTCAGATTGATAATTACCAATACCCTCCTCGATATTATTAAACATTAACCCCTTTTGAACGATATCTCCTGCTTTAAATTGTACTTCTTGTCTTGTAAGATCGTAATGTTGGTTGTTGGCAGCCTCCTAACCAATTGTGCTGAGTTATAATTGCTGTTCCTTTGTTGATTCTCTCACCTAGCTGCTCTCAATGATACTGGTTGCCTCTCAATGATGTCGACATAACTTACCTGTCGGCCTTTTTGTTTTTGAATAAAATTAGAGTCCATTTGCCATATGCAGAGTGTATAGGAAGGAAGGTAATTTCCTTAGTGTTGAAAATGTGTGTAAAGTTATACAAAATATTCGTCGTATAGTGGTTAAGAATTCTATCTTGAGAATCAGTGCTGCTTGAGGTGCTAAGATGCAGCAGGTGTCATGCTCGCAAGATTGCAGAGTGCTGACATTATGGATATGGCTGGATCTAACCAGTGCAGGAGCAGCACTGGCATGCACAGCTAAGGGGTCCGTCCTACTGGCAGTATGTCGAGCACTAAATAACTCCAGAATAATTCTCTGTGAAAGACAGGTTCAGTGATTGTTTTATAGTACTAATGGTGACTGCCAATGTAACTTGTATACCTAATGTCATAGATTGAGGCATAGATGACTTCTCAAGTAACTCTTTGCAGGCCATGGGTTCAATGCTAGTAGGAACTGTCTCTTTCCCAACTGAAGTATGCGGCAGCTTTGTATTTTACTTTGACTATTACTCCTTGAAAGTTGCGTGCATGGTGTTCAATAGGAGCTTTTATCTCTCCCTTCTTTACAACTCTTGATTAGTGTGTACATAAAACACTCTCAATGATACTGTTGCAACAGATTAAAAATTAACTTTAGTAGTAGTAGTAGTAGTATTAGCGAAGGTAAAAATGGTCTCATACAAGGTGTGGATGTTGCATGTGCTTCTTGCTTTTGCTAACATTTTCATAGCCATCGTTTTATACTGCACTAGGTGACATGGCTTAGACGCTTTGAAAATGCAGGGGTGTGTGCTTTCTTAGCAGTTGTTTCTCTTGCTTATAAATACAAAACAGATGGCTGGGCTTGGTCCTAACAGGGGGTGGGCTGGTGGTGGAGAGCAGAAAAGGGCCTCTGTATGTGGAGGCAGGGTAGCTTTCCTTGCTACGTGCTGAGTCAAATTCCTCTGGGCGGTTACTAAATTTCTTCCAGGTTTACCTTATGCCATTCACAACATTTATTCATGGAGGGCCTTCTTTTCAAGGGACACAGACAACTCAATTGTTAAAATTCACAGAACTGTCATGATTCGTTTACTAACTTAGACGCTCTGTTCTTCTAAAAAGTACGTAATTGATAGGTTTTATATTTCTGCATGAACTGCGATGATGACATGACTCTCTTAAATATTGTTTACTTGAAACTCGGGGCTAATAACTTCTCAATCTGACAGTGGTTTATGCAGTTAGGAGTGTTATTCTGGATTAGTATTAACTCGGGTGTTACTCTACTCTACTCTATTTTATGATGGCATTTCAAACTCGATCCTTTTGGCTGCCATGTTTCCCACACAGCAGTCACTTTACAGAATAAATATCATGGCAAAGGACCGGCTTCCTTGACGCCATATAGATCTGTTTATTAGCTGCGAGAGTGCCAATAACAGTATAGCTGGAGACCGATTTGAGATCCCAACATCTCCTAGAGTAAAACTAGTAGAATCTGTAAGTCAATATTAGGCTGGTGAGTTTATTTTTATAACTATCTTCTTCGGGTCTGTTGGTTACATTGCAACTGTATGGTGGAAGGTGTGGAAGCATACGTGGGGGCTTACTTCACCGCGGCAATGGCGCGTGGCCTTTGGGGAGGAGTGAGGGGTACCACATCACAAGGCAGCGGGGAGGGGTGGAATCCTAATGGCTGCTCACTTGGCGGGGATGGCAAGGCTTGCGGTTTGTAAACAAACTGTGTTCGTCTATCTTGCCTGGCATTGAGCAAGCGACTTACTCTTTTGCATTTGGTATGCAGAAACACATAGTATTGTGAAAACTTACCTTGTTGTCTCTCCAGTGGCATATTAAGAAACAATATAATAGCACTTAGAGGGGGCTCCTTTTACTTTTAAAGTAACATATTTGATGTTTAACTTGAACATATGTATTCTTGTTAATTGAAGACACTATCTCTGTAGCCTGATGTTCAAATTGTTTTATCCCTTTTTAACATTGTTGTTAAGGGTGTCTGAGCTCTTAGCATAAACATACGCGTAATGTGGTGTATCCCAAACTGTAAGTAGAGGGCGGCAGGTTGTCACTGATCTTGTGCTAATGGCAGTTACGAATACGTGCTGCTAAGATGTTTTTATGGCAAAGCCGTAACAGCTGTTCCTGTTCAACATTCACTGAATCAACATGTGAAGTGTCATTCCATTTGACATATAAAAGATTAACTGATTCTTACTCTGTGTGTTCTACTGACAAGGACAACTTTTCCCCTTAAATCCATTACTAATCAGTGATTGTGTTTCCAGCTCTTTACCGGTTCAACAACATTACTGGAGACATTGAATGATGCAAGACAAAATGATTATGAACAACTTCAGTCCCTTCCCATTAACATATGACATCCAAAATTCTATTACAAATGGGTGCCAATACTTATGAATACTTACAAATAACATGCACAACTTAAATGAATACATTGCAATGATGGCAGTGTCCTGCCAATGAATTCTTTTGCTTCACTAAAGACTTTTCAAATTAAATATGTGGCATGCTGGACCTAGTCCCTAGATCGTAATCCATAGGGGTGTTTTGACCTTAGAGCATACCTAGATTGTGCTATAGGCAGTTGCACTACTTTCTTTCATGTCTTCTGGGCTGGGGATACTTGTGTAGCAGCCTCTGATTTACTGTCAAGCGGAGGTGGCTTGGAACCCTTATACAAATTTAACCTGTCAAAATGAACAATCGCTGTCTATTCTGCTAACTAAATTTCTGCATTTACTGGTGAAGTAAGCCGTATGATGGGGTATGGACCTTCATATATAGGAGTAAACTTCTTGGTCCTTCCCTTCTTAACTACTGCATTGCACAACATCACTAAATCTCCTACCTTGTACTAGGGCATTATTGCTCTCTCATTACTCCTTTTTAACTGCTGAGCCATACCTTTAGCATTGTTTCCTCTTACTTTCTTCCAAATAGCTTTTAAACGTCATGCCAAACCTTTCACGCCTGTGCATCTAATCCCCGGGGGCAGTTTGTCAATCTCAAAAGGTGAATTCATGGATTGGCCATATACTGCTTCATAGGGGAGTATCTAGTGGCCTCATGGACATGGCTATTATATGCTGATGTGACATACTGTGCATACCTGTCCAATCAGAACAATTTTTATTGACATAATAAGAAAGACTTCAAGAAGAATATAATAATTTCAATCCCAAAGAAAGCAGGTGTTGACAGATGTGAAAATTACCGAACTATCAGTGTAATAAGTCACAGCTGAAAAATACTAACGTAAATTCTTTACAGACGAATGGAAAAACTGGTAGAAGCCGACCTTGGGGAAGATCAGTTTGGATTCCGTAGAAATACTGGAACACGTGAGGCAATACTGACTCTACCACTTATCTTAGAAGAAAGATTAAGGAAAGGCAAACCTATGTGTCTAGCATTTGTAGACTTAGAGAAAGCTTTTGACAATATTGACTGGGATACTCTCTTTCAAATTGTAAAGGTGGGAGGGGTAAAATACAGGGAGCGAAAGGCTATTTACAATTTGTACAGAAACCAGATGGCAATTATAAGAGTCGAGGGGCATGAAAGCGAAGCAGTGGTTGGGAAGGGAGTGAGACAGGGTTGTAGCCTCTCCCCGATGTTTTTCAATCTGTATATTGAGCAAGCAGTAAAGGAAGCAAAAGAAAAATTCGGAGTAGGTATTAAAATCCATGGAGAAGAAATAAAAACTTTGAGGTTCACCGATGACATTGCAATTCTGTCAGACACAGCAAAGGACTTGGAAGAGCAGTTGAATGGAATGGACAGTGTCTTGAAAGGAGGATATAAGATGAACATCAACAAAAGCAAAACAAGGATAATGGAATGTAGTCGAATTAAGTCGGGTGATGCTGAGGGAATTAGATTAGGAAATGAGACACTTAAAGTAGTAAAGGAGTTTTACTATTTGGGGAGCAAAATAACTGATAATGGTCAAAGTAGAGAGGATATAAAATGTAGACAGGCAATGGCAAGGATAGTGTTTCTGAAGAAGAGAAATTTGTTACCATCGAGTATAGATTTAAGTGTCAGGAAGTCGTTTCTGAAAGTATTTGTATGGATGTGTAACGTGGATGATAAATAGTTTGGACAAGAAGAGAATAGAAGCTTTTGAAATGTGGTGCTACAGAAGAATGCTGAAGATTATATGGGTAGATCACATAACTAATGAGGAGGTATTGAATATAATTGGGGAGAAGAGGAGTTTGTGGCACAACTTGAGAAGAAGATGGGACCATTTGGTAGGACATGTTCTGAGGCATCAAAGGATCACAAATTTAGCATTGTAGGGCAGTGTGGAGGCTAAAAATTGTAGAGGGAGACCAAGAGATGAATACACTAAGCAGATTCAGAAGGATGTAGGTTGCAGTAAGTAATGGGAGATGAAGAAACTTGCACAGGATAGAGTAGCATGGAGAGCTGCATCAAACCAGTCTCTGGACTGAAGACCACAACAACAACATAATAAGAAAGCATATGCGTAACTGTGCGGTGGAGTCGCTCTAAGCATCTGTTAGCCTTATGGTGAAACAGGATCGTTCTCCACTTTTTGATTCACAATAGTCGACAAACTTCTGTAAATAATGCTGACATAAAGTTCATGCCTTGATCTGTAAGTACAGCTTCAGGAATTCCATATGGTAACACCAAGTGAGTGACAAATGCTTGAGTTACAGTTTCTGTTGACACGTCCGATATGGGGACAAGAATTAGGAATCTGGAAAAATGATCTATAATTGACAATATGTATCTGTTATTCTATGGACTCAAAGGGAAAGGAAGGACCAACAATATCTGCTGCTACTAAGGCCCAGGGGCAGGTGGCTTCTGGCACTTGGAAAGGTACCTTCGTTCGAGGTGACAGTGACCTCCTAACGCAGAGAAAACAATTTTGTATATACTTTTGCACATTTCACCGTCTGCCTTCCCAGAAATAACGGACAGCAGCTACTCAACAATTGGTGGCACGAAGACAATTATGACACACTTGCAGGCTATCATGACATTGTGCTATTATCTTAGGATGTAATTCTTTCGGGATTACTACTCATTTACCCAGTGGGGTTTTTCAATACAAAATTCCATCTTCAAGAGAAAATTCAGGCAAAGTTTCATAACTTTGGCATTCAACATCTCTTCGCTGTGCTTCCATCAATTCTTCAATAGAAATATCATTGGCAACAGTTACTCTAACCTTCCAGCTTAACGCATCGGCGTTTTGGTGCAACTTACCCGGCTTATGTTTTACCTCATATTCAAATTCGCTCAATTTTAAAGCCCAATGAGATAACTTGCTGATGGGATCTTTCAAGCTTAGCATACACTGTAATGCAGCATGATCCGTAATGACAGTAAACTTCCTCCCGTATAAATAGCATCAAAAGTAGGTTACACCAAACATGAGCGCTAAAAGTTCCTTATCAGTCGTACTATAATTCAAGATTGAGATGCATAACCAATTGATCATTCTTCTCCATCGATTTCTTGTGACAAAATGGCTCCTACGGCATAATCTGAGGCATCTACCGGCAGTATAAATGGTTTTTCAAAATCTGGGTAGGCTAGTACAGGGCTCTAGTCAAAACATTTTGAATTTGTTGCATCGCTTCATCACATTCCTTGGTACAGGTGAAACCAACTCCTTTCTTCAATAGTTTAGTCAGGGGCTTAGCAATGGTAGCATAATTGTTCACAAAACGTCTATAATAATTTGCAAGGCCTAAGAATGATGGTAATTCTTTGGTACTTGTTTGTGTTGGAAAGTCCTTTACTGCTGTGGTCAAATGGGAATCTGGTTTGACATCTTCCTTGCTTATTATATGTCCTAAATATTGTACCTGCAATTGGGCAAAGGCACACTTCTCCGGTTTCACACTCAGGTGGACACCTTTCAACATTTCCAATACATCCCTCAATATCTCTGCATGTTCCTTTATGGTCTTAGAAAAAATGATAATGTCATCTAAATACACTAAACATGTCGTGGGTTTCAGTCCGCACAACAACAAGTCTGCAAATCTTTGAAAACTGTGGGTCCATTCCTCAAACCAAATGGCATTCTTACAAATTCATATAGTCCCGTAGGTACAACAAAAGCAGTTTAATGGTGATACTTTGATGCAACAGGGATCTGATGATATCCAGAACGTATATCAAGGGTGGTGAAAAACTTACAGTTGCCTAGTCGGTCAAAGGTTTCATCGATATGCGGTAGGGGATATGTGTTCGAATTAGTTACTCGGTTCACTGCCCTCATATCAACACATAGATGAAAGGCTTTCTCACCATCTACTGCTTCTTCAGCACGACGACCTTGGGCGATGCCCATGAGCTTGAGGAAGGCTGAATAATTCCTACTGCTACTGCTGCTATATCGTATCTTCGACTATTGATTGCAAATGATACGGTAAACGATACTGCTTTTGCGCAAGCGGCCAAGCTTCACCGATTGTAATTTCATGCTGAATCAAATCAGTAGCTAGTAGAAACTGCTTCTCTCCAAACAACCAAGAAAACTCCTCTAACACTAGCTGTAACATCTTTTTCTCCTCAATACATAAATGACTTAACTTCTCTGACAACTGATTCTGTACTGGCAATGCTACATAATGCACTTTTCGAACTGGAGGTTTCTTTTTCTTCCATCCCTTATTGTCTTTACTTTTGTTGAATCTCGGCTCATCCTACTTCTCCTGTCCACTAGTGACAATAGTACCTTCCAGTATTATAACATCTTACATGCCCAAATGACCTATTCTCACAAGTATTGCAAAACCTTTCTGTTTTCTTTCTGATCGACAAATACATCTCTTAATACGAACTTGTTGATGATTTAACACATCATTCTGGGTGAATGGATCCACCAGAATGTCTGTCTTTGGCTGCCCCCAATTCTGGACATATATCAAAAGAATTTTTCCACTTCTGCCTCTTATCCTTACAGGGTCGGTGGTTCTTATTACTCACATTTGCAGTTTTTGTGGGAGACTGTGAATGGTACCTTTCACAGCTTCCTCATGTCTGATGGGTTGGTGCACTGCCGAAACAATGAATTGCTTCACCTAACTGTACAGTTCGGGTTCAATAATTCAATATCCCCTGATAACGGTGTAGGAAGTCATTCCCTAATATGATGTCGAAATCACGTTTCTTTAGCCTCACTACTTCCATCTCCTGACTGCAATTATTCTCAGCTATTTGCAGGTTCACCACACACATGCATGCAGGGACAATTGTTTCTACTCCAAGACCACTAATATGAAATCGGGGTGGCTGCAGCACCCTTCGATCATTTTTATCTACAAATAACACACTAACCTGTGCACCAGTATCAATTAGAATCTTCACTAATTTGTCCCCGAGTATGGCACTTACACTAATATGGTCCACCTCATTACTCTCTCTGATCCTCACTGCATGTATTATTCTAGTCGGGGGCGACGGTGGGTGGTGGAGCCTTGCGGTGGTGACCATGCACCTGATAAGAAAGTAGCAACTTTGTTGGGCAAACATTACTGAGATGGCCTACAGGCTGGCAAATAGCACAGAGAGGTGCACGACAGTGCATTGCCATGTGGTTAGGTCTCCCACAATGCTGACAAATTACTTCCCTTGCTAATACTGGTAATGGCTCTGGCAGACGCGGTGCGGCAGTGCAGAAGCGCAATACATCTTTGCATGCTACTGCCAAATGAACAGCATCAAGCAGAGAGGTGGGGGAGGCCACTTTAATTTCTCCACCAATTTGGGGGTCAATACCATGAATAAACACATCAATAACACAAGCTTCTGCTTCCGAGTGCAAAATCCTATTCTCACTGGCGTTTTCATCGAGCTTGTAGGTACGAAAAGATATGGCTCACATGCCATCTGCAAAAGCTTCAAAATCCTCGCTAGGCTTTTGCCTAAGAGTTGATAACTGATCTCAGTAATATCCGATACCTCTGGTGTCAGAACAATGCGTAATTAATCCGTGGGCCAAAACTTCAAAATCATGCGTATCACGCAGAAAAACCAACATATGTGAATTCAAATGGGCAACATGAGTCACGCCTGGGGAGGCAAGGGTGAGCCAAGATCTTGTGGTGGGCGAAACATATTTTGCAGGAAACTTAGGCAAAATTAAAGAAAATTGTTGGTTGCCATTCGGACAAGTCCAAATGTCATGGCAGCTACAGAAACAAAGTCCTCGGCACTGCAGCACTGGGAAGAGAAGATGATGTTCACAGCCACTGGGCACACGGCAGAGAGCATTTTCAGCAGACGGGCGGCAGTGTACCTCGAGAACGTTTTAAAGGCATATTTTTAGCCATAGCATGTAAATCTATTTTTTCTTAATCAGAGAACCCTATTTAATAAAGCATGAAAGCCAATGCAAGTTATCTTGTGTGCGGTCACATGTGATCGCTGGTGAGACACAGAAAGGATGTCTAGTCTTTTGTTAATTACTTCTTCTGTTATCTCTTCTTGAATGGAGTCCAGGGAGAGCCTCGCGCGTTAGACTGGCCACTCTAATTTAAACTCTTTAATTTTATAAAAAGTCACTGCGTACTGCAGAGCGCATACTTGCACATACTAGTAATTACATAAGGAAATTTCCACTGTGCACGGACAAGATACCGACGTGCAGATAATCAACGTATCACTAGTGATTAATATTGTATTCCCAATGTAAGTAGCATAGTGCACTTCAGTAATTATAGTTATGATTAATGCTATTGTGATTTCATTATTTGTTTAATCCATGATCCTAAATTTTCAACGTTATATGTAAACTGTATTTTCAGTATTTATCTCACTTTACCTCAGAAATAACGTGGCCCACGAACCTCCTTCTTACGGTGATGAAATTCTCAAAGTATATGTCCGATGCCCCCCTATCATGGTTTAAATATATTCACTGACTTTTAATATTTCCATCTATCTCAATTCAGATTGCCCACTTCCTTGCTGACTTGCTGCTGCCACACCATGGGACAAGAAAATTACAGGCAGCTGAAGCTACCGGCTAATGCTTGACCATAACAAGAAAATGAAATAAACTTTTTGAAAGAAAATAAAGGTAGAATCCCCTATTATCTGGCTCAACCTTACATTGCCATGGAGTTAATCTTAGGACATAAGGCTAGTTTTGTCATCTTGCATTTTTTAATTTCCTCCCATGGGCATCCACTATTTCATCGTCTTGGGTTGCGACATCATTGCCTATACAGATAGGAAACCTGCACATAACAGCTTTCTGTCAAGGTAAATGGCCAAGCAAATGGCATTGTGAGCATTCAAGCACAGTGCAATTTTACCAGATAGTACACTGCTATACTACTAACGTCTTTTTGCATTTGGGAGGACGATGGTTCAATCCCGCGTCCGGCCATCCTGATTTAGGTTTTCTGTGATTTCCCTAAATTGTTCCAGGCAAATGCCAGGATGGTTCCTTTGAAAGGTCACGGCCGACTTTCTTCCCCATCTTTCCCTAATCCAATGAGACCGATGACCTGGCTGTCTGGTCTCCTTCCCCAAACAACCCAACCCCCCCCCCCCCCCCTTTTTGCATTACCTGGTGTCTGAAGAACTTAACTTCACTGTGAGCAGACTTGGATATTCAAGGTTAGAACTGACTACTATCATCAGCAATGGAAGTTGTACAATCACAGTATAAAACTATGAACAGCAGTTCATGGAATAGGCTAATGACAGTGTGAAGTAAGTGTTGTATGACACTATTTTGTTTCGCAATTTGCTATTCTAGGAACAGAATTCCGTTAGTTAGATTGGTATTGCAAATCTAACTTGGAGTATTTTGTTGTTCAAAAGTTAAGATATTCATTTGTTTTCACTGTCATTTGAGAAAAAAGAAATCAATTATAAACATGAGTGAGAAACATTCAAAATGTTATCATTACACTTTTGAGGACATGGCAAGACTGGTGGACTTAGTGGATAACTGTAAGGTTGGTATCGTCATATACAGTGAATACATTCATGATAAACATTTTGCTAAGCTTCAGTGCTATGCAGACACACAATGCATATTGTATATTGAAGCTAGTTGAATAAAGAATAAGATATATGCTGTTTGGAAAGTAAGAGATATGGTGTGTTTTTAAAGCTCAGAATAAAACATGGAAAAAAGTGCATGAAGATTTTCAATGCCCAAACATTTCTATGCACATTGAGGCAACGGTTGATGTCTCATAACATAGAGAGCATTGAGCTAAACTTATTGGCTCAGAATTCTGAGGTATTGCTCACTGGTTGAGTTGTATTTCCATCACTGAATGACCAATTAATGGAAATAATGCTAAAAATGGAAAGTCCAGACTGGGATACCAACAATATTATGAAAAGGATAGATTGCTACTTACCTTAAAGATGATATGTTAAGTTGTAGACAGGCACAACAAAAAGACTATTACAAATTTAGCTTTTAGCCAAAGCCTTTTTCAGAAAAGGAAACACACACAAATTCACACAAGCAAGCACAGAACATGACCACTATCTCTGGCAGCTCGGGCCACAATAACTCTAACTTAGAGTGTTCCAGTGCTGCCCCATAGAGTATGGGCATTGCTGGATGCCCCTCAGCTAGCTCATGGGCAGGTGCAGCTAGTATAGGATATACACCATGCGACCCTATAACACAAATTCTGTGCATACACTAACCACCTGGCCAGCCCTGCCCATGTGCCTTTGGACAATATGGGACTGTCACATAGGTTCCAGCCCAGCTACTTGGCCGCCTCTTCATCAATTTTTGCTAAAACCCATCCTGCCTGTGCTTATGGGTGCCCAGTTGTCCACCAATGGGCACATGAGCTGAAACAGTCTACTCTAGGCAGTCAGTTCGTAAATTTTTGTCTCCTGATTGCCATCCACTCTTTCTACACTTTTGCATCCTGTACATATGCAGAACCAAGTCTTATCAAGCAGTGCTAATAAATAATTATATTGAGACACCAAGGAGAAGAACAACACTTGCCACTATTTTCAGTAGATGGCTGACCACAAATCTGCTTACATAACTCAGGTAAAAATATACCTATATCAAACATTGTTCTTAATGTCTGTTAGCTCAACAAATTGCTCCATATGTCACCACATTAGAGCAAAATTGTAAGATATTGCCACATATGTAATATTGCTACAGCAAAATTTTAACAAATTGTCAAATATATTGATGTACTACAGCAAAATTGTAACAAAATGCTCCATACATCACCATTGAACATCAAAATTATAACAAATTTCTCCATACATAGCCATGTTACATCACATATGGCCATATTATGTGCTCATGTAGATATTTGTTAGAATTTTGATGTAAATGGTGATGTATAGAGCAGTCTGTTACAGCTTTCAACAAATTGTCCAACTCATCACTACGTTACACCTAAATTGATACAAATTATGCCATAGTACAGCAAAAATTAGCAAATTGCTAATGTTACAACAAAATTGTTTCATACATTGTGAACATATAATGGGTACTATTGGAGCAATAATGGAAAGTTGGTATGGTGACTGTTGTTACCTTGGATACTGTTGAGGGTATGACAGTTCCTATTCCATGGCAAATTGTTGGGCAGAGGAAATCACCAACACACAATCAAAAATAGAAATGGAGCACTTTATTACCATTAACAACATACACTGTTACAAGTAAGTGAACACAATGGATACTCGTACCACACTGAGTCAAAGAACAGAGAATCATGAATCAAAGTAGCTCTTGTCAAAGTCCGATAAACACATGTTCAATGTTCGTGGTCTTCACAGAGGGCAACCCCCCCCCCCCTTTCCGTCAGCACTGTGGACCATGGGGGAAGAAGTGAGGTAGTGGAGCCAAGTTCAACAAGGCACATGGCAGCCAATTGGCATCTGGTGCTATGTGTGGCAAGTGCACCTGACCAGCTGCATTGTAACAGACCCATGAGGGAAGTGCAGCTGGACTGTTTCTCATAGCATGGGTGGCCACAGAGCAGAGTAGAGTTGACATGATGTGGTATTCACACCATGCCAGAGGGTGGATGGTGAAGGAGATGGGAAATGATTGGTTCTGCATTGTGGCAGCTGCGTGTGCAGCAGGAGGCACATGGATCATAAGGTGGCTGAGGGCGTCGATCGAGGTGGTGATGCCATCTTGTTTTGCATCAGGAGGAAGGTTGAAGGTGTGCTGGAGTGTGACATGATGCATGGAATTGTCAGGGAGGTGAGTGAAGCAAGAAGAGAGTGCTGTCATGTAACTTCAAGGAGGAGTCATTGACTGACAGAGAAGAGACGTCAGCATAGAAGTGTACAACACAGGAGGGAGCAGGCAATGTGGAAAGTTCAGAATAAGCAATCGTGGAGACAGTGTTGGAGGGAAGAATGGCATATGCAGTACCCAAATCAGACAGAACTTACAAATCACAGGGACCACACACATTGTCAGCACTGGGAGACAACGAGCAGGAGGGGAGGAGCTAACTCGGCAGCCCGAGAAGATGCTGATGTATCAGTGGTGGGGAGGTCATCATGAAGCATCCAAGCTGGCTTAAGTCTGTTGATGGAGACGGTTTGTGGCTTACCATGTAAGAGGATGTTGAAAGTGTGAGTGGAAAGACAGAGCACTTTTGTGGAGTCTCATGTGAGGCTGTTGGAAAGCGGACTGCATGGTGCCATCATGGAGCATCACATAGTTACAGTGCTCCAAGGTTTTATGGATAAAGACCTGTGGGGCAGTGTGGGCTCATAGAGGTGGGGTGTGGTAGTGAGCAATGTGAGTGAGGACATGCTTAACCAAAGATGAGACCTTGGAAGGGAGTGAAGGCTCAGAGTCTTCAATGAATCCAACAGGCAAGATCAGGGGTTTGTTGTAAAGCATGTTGGCCAGGGAAGCCTGTAAGTTATCCTTAAGTGCCATGAGAATTCTGAGCAGATCTCAGAGGAGCACCTCAGATCAGGAAGTAGAATGGAACATGGGTGCTGCCTTAAGTATGCAGTGCCAGCACTCGACCAACCCATTACTCTGGGTATAGTAAGCTGTAGTGTGGAATGTATTGGCACCACACAAGTTGCACAGCCTGCTGAAAAGGACAGATTTCAACTGAGCCTCTGATCAGCAGTACCGTAAGAAGAGAAACTGAAGCAAGTAATCCAAGAGACAACAAATGCGTGAGTGACAGTACCTGCAGTAACGTGCAGCAGAGGAACAGCCTTGACCTACCTGGTGACACGATTGATAATGGACAGAACACATTTGCAACACTCTATCCCCTTTGGGGATAGTGAACTGACTCAGGGGAGGGGGCATGGTGTCCAATGTTACTTCTGTTGGCATGGGAGGCAGGTGCGTGGCCATGCACGACAATCCAACTTATTGCCTGTCCGGACAAAATGTTCGGTAACAAAACAAGTAGTTGCCTTAATACCCAGATGGGCAATGTTGTGGATCACTGAGAAGACTTTGTGGTGTAGGGGACAGGGAAGAGTGGGCAGAGAGTACCTGTGGAGGTGTCACACAGCACCAAGCACAAAAAGTGAAGTAGACGCTATGGCTGAATAACCAATGAGGTAGTGTCATCTCAAAATAAATGGCCTATCTCAGGATCATCCTTTTGGAGCCATTTTATTCAATTCAAACAGTGAAGAGGTGGTGTGTATGCAAGATATGTAGCTGACGACAATGTTCTCACTCATTTTATATAATTGGCATCAGAGTTGGGTACTGCCAGATGAGATCCACATGGTGAAAGCTCCAAGTTGACAAGTCATTAGCAGGATTATGGATGCTGACTGCGAGATGTTTGTGATCTGTGTTAATGGTTACAGACCGGGGTTCTATATCTATGCAAAAGTGGTGAACTGAACTGTCTCGTCAATTGCCAACAGTTTCCTATCAAAGGTGGACCACTTACATTGTGGAGCGGAGAGTTTCTTGGAAAAGAAAAAAATGAATTGTGTTGAGTAACCCACATACTGTTGTAGGACAGTGCTGATTGAAGACTCACTTGTGTCAGTGCTGATAGAAAACTGCGCTTCGGTGATGGGGTGAGCGAGTGTGACAACAGTGACCACTGCAGTTTTAAGTGTATCAAAAGCATGCCACATGTCATCAGACCATAATACTTTGCAGCTGCTGGAAGTTTTCTTGCCTGCCAAGGCATCTGTCAGAGGAACTTGTAGTGATGCAGTGTGATGGACATGCTGACAGAGAGAATTGATCATGCTGATTAAACAACAGAGGTTGCACAACATCTTAGGTAATGGCAGATCACGGATGAACACGATGCAGTTGGACATAGGGCAAATACATCCGTAGAGATGGTATGGCCCAGAAAAATGACACTGTAGCACATAACTGTGATTTATCACAGTTTACCATTATGCTGTTGTTGGCAAGCACCTTGAAACTCTTCAGCAGAAGGGGAATAGATGAGAATATCATCAAGGTAAGCATAACAGAAAGGGAGAAGGAACAAGACTGAGTCAATAAAACACTGCCACATCAGCACAGTGCTTTTAAGACTGTAAGACATATAGCAGTATTCAAAAAAGCCAAATGTGTAATAGTGGTTGTTTTAGGTATATCATCATGGTGCATAAGGATTTGATGATAAGTCTTTAGGCAATCAATAATTCTGAAAATCTGAGCACCGTGTAGTTGTTGCACAAAATACTGGACGTGTGAAAATTCAGTATTGTCAAGGATTGTACAAGCATTGAGTTGGCAAATGTCCCCACACAAGTGCAAAGTATGTTTTTTAAGGAAAAGGTGTATAGGTAATGAAAAATTTCTGTCTGAAGGATGCACAATCCCGGAAACCAGAAGGCCCTGTATTGTGTCCATAGCGAGGTGGAGGCTGATGGCTCTGAGGCTGCCAGCTTGACAAAGGACGGGTGGGGGGGGGGGGGGGGGGGTCGCTTGGAAGTAACTAGTCTATAGCAGGTGCCATTGGTAATAGTGCCCGTGACAACAGAGAGGGTGCACATGTGACAACACTGAATAATGATGGTAAGGTACATGAAACACTGTGAGTTTGACTGCTACTGACCTATGGAGATTGAAGCAAAGGTGGAGGTGGGTGGGTCAGGAGCAGGCGAGACCTCGGCAACATCATATGGCTGTAAAGCAGTGCAGTCAGTGACCGTGCAATGAGCAGCGCCAAGTTGGCTGTCGCATCAGTGGTCAGCTGATACAAGTTTTGTTGTCGTTGTGAAAGTTGTCGATCTCTTGGCACTGAATTGTAAGCAAGATCAGCAAGTTGACAAGATCTGCTGTCAGACGTGAGCACTCAGAGGTAGCGCAGATGAGCACAATGCACTGAGAGGCAGGTGTGATGATACCTAAAATGCAAGAGCGTGATGTATGGTGAAGCAGAGTGGCTGAATGGAGGTCTGGCAAGAGGCCAAAATGTTTGAGGAAATTGATCCTGAAGATGGGGCAGTCGACATCAGTCACCTGGAAGGCTTGAGAGAATATCAGGTCCACTGCAAGTTGGAGATGAAGTCCACCAAGCCATGGACAGGTACGTTGGAATTGTTGGCTGTACAGAGGGAAGTGACACATGAAGAAGACTTGAAGAAGTACACGATTTGTTGGAAGACACTGGCATTGACCAAAGTGTCAATGAGAAGTGAAGAGTAATGGCAGGATTGAAAATGTAGAGCCTACCTGTAGAAGAATCAGCATTTTTGACAAGTGAATAAAGGGAAGGTGCTCTACAGGACTGCTGTGATTCATGATATGTAGGCAGAATTTGGGTCGAAGTTTGTGTATGCACATGGTGGACGACAAGACTGTGAGGAGTCACCAAAAGTTATATGGTACCACCATATTGAGTACGCAGGATTCGGCATCTGCTGTTCATCACCTGTGCTGTTTGGTGCATTGTGTGCTCACTTGGCCACAGGAGGAGAGCGTGAGTTACGTGCTGGTGGCAGGTCCAGCAGGAGGTCACTGATGAGGTCTGGTTTGTCATGTAAGCGGGTGACCAGGCATATGAAGCATATGTCATCACCCAGAATTCTGTGAATGTCCAACAGGTTATTGACCAAAATGAACCATGTTTTTGGATGCTCCTTCTGCAGGTGTGTTAGTTTAGGGGAATGTATGACGGGCGCCTGTTGTTCCATTGCAGGACAAGGTGAGTGGCAATGTTGTGAAGGCAATGGTGCCATGGACCCAGGAGGCGGTACAAGTGGTTGTTGCAGATGAGAACACAGTTGTCACAGATGATATGACTGTAGCTGCAAATTGACAAATGGGAATTTATCGGTATGAGAAACGTATGGAAGTACATATACACATTTAATGGAAGGAGGGAGTAAGTCCATGTTCTGTACAAACGTCTGCTCCCATGGCTCTAAGAAAGGTGAAGATCTCTCTTGCTTGATTTGGCATAGTATTAAATCAGGATATTGAGGCAAGTTGTGCAAGTGAACACATTGTTCAGCATGCAGATCCTGCCAAGGTGGCTGCGATCTGGAAGTTTAGAGTTTGCATTCGCAGGTCGATGTGAGCTGGTAGGCACACACAAGTGCAGAATCAATATAGGTAGAATGGAAGGAGTGTCACTATCAAAAAATGCTGTCTGTGTGCCCATGACAGAGTGTGAATCACAGAACTTTGGCTGGTCCTTTGTGTAAGTTTGGGTGAGAAAGCATAAATGTCTCCCATGAAAACATGATTGAACAGAAGATGTCAAGGTTCACCAATGTGGCAATTCCTATTCCTCAGTGAAGCCCACAATCAAACACAGAAATGAAGCACATATACACCAAAACAGATGAGAAAACACAATGGACATTCATACCAGACTGAGTGAAATAACATAGAATCGTGAGTCAGAGTAGTTCTTTTCAAAGTCAATAACCACATGTTTGATGCTCACAGTTGCCACCATGGCAATATTGGTCGACTGGTATAGTGGCTGTCAATACACTAAATACAAATGTCAGCAGGTATGCTGACTGCCATTACCACAAATGTATGTTGGATATTATTCTTGGGCAATGATGATCGGTTTAATGGAGTTATGATGGTCACTTGACATATGATGACCATTGTTACTGCAGATACTATAGTCAGTAGTCATGGTGGCTGCCATTACTCCACATACTGTTATTGTAACATAGGCCACTGACAGTATATGTGACATAACTTGTCAGTGGATGCCAGCCACCAAGTCCTTTGCTCCCATACATTGTTGTGTTACAGCAAAAATTGTAACAAATATCAATACACGTAGACACATTACAACAAAATTGTAAGAAAACTGCCACATGCATAGTCACATTGCATTGAAATTGTAACAAATTGCCCCTGTTATAGCAAAAATATTACAGATTTCTCTCATATTAGAAAAAAATTGAAACATATTGTCCCACATATCTCAAAGTTACATCAAAATCTTAACCAATTCTCCCATGTTATGGCAAAATTGCCCCATAAATCACTATTATTACACAAACATGTAAAAACTTGTCCAGTATGCCACTAATTACATAGTTAAAGGCTTGATCCAGATAATCATGACTTGTTCTAAGAAGCGAAAGCTATTAGTCAGCAAGTCAAGGTTTATAGATGCCAGCAAGACAAGAATTGTTCCAATGAGGAAAACACTTAGATATATGGAGTACGTGGGCAGGTCATTGTCCAGTCCTTGACATCACAAGTCACACCCCCTCCATAGCTACATCATCATTACTTTATGTGCATAACACTGACCTTGACTTCATAACATCACAATCACAAATGATGGATTCCATGAGGTCATGGTGGTGTTTGTTTTAGGGGTCAGTAAAACACTGTGCTGTCATTGGTTGTTTTGTGTTCATGAACAGTAGAACATCACTGTGACATCATGGATTCCATCCTCTTTAATTTTGATGTCATGTGGTCAAGGTAAATGACGTGCATGAAATGTCATAATGACATCATATTAAAGGGGGAGTGGCTTGTGATGTCATGGATAGGTTGCTGACCTGTGCATGTGACATCGTGAATATGACTAAGAATTTTGCTTGTTTGAAAAAAAAAATTGTGTAGCAAAGATGCTGTATGAGGCAATTTTGCAGTAACATAATGATGTCTGTGGTGATTTGTTACAAATTCTGCTACAATTAATGTTAACGGTGGTAATGTATAGGGCAAACTGCTGCACTTTTGCTGTAGCATGACAGTTTATAGGGCATTGTGATATACTTTTTCTGTAATGTGTTGTCATATGAGGCAGTTCATAAAATTTCATTTGATTCTTGGCTGCAAGAAAATATAAAATGAGACATATTCAGTAACTGAGACCCACTGCCAAGTTATTGCTATATGCTGGCAGTAGTAGATAATTGGGTAGCTTTGAGAGGTGAAATATTGAAGCCAGCAGATGATCAAATAGATAAAAATCCAAGGCCTAGTAGAAATCCTTGGATAACATGGGATATATATTGAATTAAATTAATGAAAGGAGAAAAATATGAACATGCAGTAAGTGAAACAGGCAAAAGGCAATACAAATGTATAACAAATGGGACTGACCGGAACTGCAAAATGGTTAAGCAGGAATGGCTAGAGAGCAAATGTGAAGATTTAGAAGCATATTTCGCTAGATAATGGTAGATCCTGCCTGTAGGCCTTCAGAGAAAAGAGAAGCAGCAGTATGAATAGCAAGAAATCAAATGTAAAACAAGTCCTAAGCAAAGAAAGGATAGTTGAAAGGTAAAAGGTGTATATAGAGGGTTCGTACAATGGAGATGAACCTGAAAGCAACATTACAGATACGAAAGAGTGCTTAGATGAGGATGAGATGAGAGATATGGTACTGCAAGAATTTGACAGAGCACTGAAAGACCTAATTCAAAATAAGGTCCAGGGAGTAGACATTCCATCAGAGCTGGTGATAGCCTTGGGAGAGCCAGCCATGACAGTATTTTTCCATCAGGTGAGAAAGACAGGTGAAATACCCTCAGACTTCTAGAAGAATGCTATACTTCCAAATAAAGAAAGCAGGTGCTGACAGGTGTCAAAGTTACTGAACTATCAGTTTAATAAGTCATGGTTGTAAAATACTAAAATGTGTACAACTTTGCTTCCGCTGTTTGCTGATAGGTGGCAACAATGGTAAGTAACAGTCAAAAGAAACACATAGCAGATGTCAGGCAGTTAGTTTGGACCTCAGTCAACATAACCTCATTCAAACATTAGTTGATTTGTGTCTGCATCATAAAGTTGTTCTTGATTGAGAATGTCAGTTTACGAGCCTAATTCTCATCATTTGCAGGAGGTGTTATTGTTTTGTTTCAATATGCAGAATACAGTGGCTGAGTCTTATCGAATGCTCTCAAGTACATATGGTAAGGACGCTATTAGTGAAAAAATGTGTCATGAGTGATTTCAACACTTCAAAAACGGTGATTTTAATGTCGTAGACCAGCATAGAGGTGGAAGAGATAATGTTTTCAAAGATGCAGAATTGGAGACATTGCTGAGGGAAGACTCGCGTCAAACTCAAGAAGATTTGGCATGATTAGTGGGAGTGACACAGCAAGCCATTTCAAAATGTCTCAAGGCTATGAGCATGATTCAGAAAGAAGGAACTTTGGTCCCATGTGAGCTGAAATCAAGAGACGTTGAAAGGCGTTTGTGTGTTTGTGAATAGTTGCTTCAGAGGCAAAAACAGAAGGGATTTCTGCATCACATTGTGGCTGGGGATGAAAAATGGGTTCATTATGATAACCCTAAATGCAAAAAATCATGGGGATATCCCAGCCATGCTTCCACGCCGACGACCAAACTGAATATTCGCAGCTCCAAGATCATGCTCTGCATTTGGTGGGACCAGCTCAGTGTCGTGTACTATGAGATGTTAAAACCAAGTGAAACCATCACAGGTGCTTGTTATCGAACACAATTAATGTGTTTGATCAGAGCATTAAAAGACAAATGGCCGCAATACAGTGAGAGGCACGATAAAGTGATTTTGCAGCACTACAACGCTCGACCCCATGTTGCAAAAGAGGACAAAACGTACTTGAAAATGTTAAAATGGGAAGTCCTACCCCATCCGCCGTATTCTCCAGACATTGCTCCCTCTGAACCATCTGTTTAGATCACTGGCACATGGCTTGGCTGACCAACACTTCTGATGTCATGAAGAAGTCACAAATTGGATTGATTTGTGGATCGCTTCCAAAAGATGAACAATTTTTTCGACGAAGGATTCATACGCTGACTGAAAGATGGGAGAAAGTAGTGGCCAGCAATGGAAAACACTTTGAATGATATATGTGTAACCAGTTTGTTTCATTAAAGCCTCAAATGTCGGGGAAAAAACGGTGGAAACAAAGTTGTACACCTTGTAACACAAATTCTTTACAGGGGAATAGAAAATCTGGTAGGAGCCAACATCCAGGAAGATCAGTTTGGAGTCTGAAGAAATGTAGGAACACTCAAGGCAATACCTAGAAGCAAAATTAAGCAAAGACAAATCAACATATACAGTCTTTGAAGACTTAGAGAAAGCTTTTGACAATATTGACTGGCATACACTCTTCAAAATACTGAAGATAGCAGGATAAATTACAGCGAGAAAAAGGCTATTTACAACTTGTATGGAAACAAGACAGCAACCACAGTGGTTGAGAAGGTTGCAGGCTATCCCCAGTGTTTTTCAATCTGTACATTGAGCAAGCAATAAAAGAAACCAAAGAAAAATTTGGAGTAGGAATTAAAGTTCAGGGAACAAAAATAGAACTTTGAGGCTTGCCGATAAAATTGTAATTTTGTCAGAGACAGCAAAGGACTTGGCAGTTGATCACAATGGACAGTGTCTTGAAAGGATGATACAAGATGAACATCAACAAAAGGAAAACAAGGATAATGGAATTTAGTCAAATTAAATCAGATAATGCTGAGGGAATTAGATTAGGAAATGAGGCACTTAATGTAACAGATGAGTTTTCTATTTGGGTAGCAAAACAACTAATGATTGGCCAAAGCAGAGAGGATATAAAATGCAGAGCGTCAATGGTAAGAGAATCGTTTCTGAAGAAGAGACATTTGTTAACATTAAATATAGATTTAAGTTTTATAGATATAGGTAAATAAATATAGATAAATATAGAAAATATAGATAAATATAGAGAAATACAGATAAATATAGATTTATGTTTTCCTGAAGGTATTTGTATGGAATGTAGTCATGTATGGAAATGCTAGAAAAGAATACTGAAGATAAAATGAATATGTCACATAACTAATAAGGAGATACTGAATGGAATTGGTGAGAAAAGAAATTTGTGGCACAACCTGACCAGAAGAAGGGATCAGTTGTTAGGACACATTGAGATATCAAAAATCACCAGTTTAGTACTGGAGGGAGGTGTGGGGGTATGAATCATAGAGGGGTGACAAGAGATGAATGCAGAAAGCAGATCTAGAAGAATGTAAGTTGCAACAGTTATTCAGAGGCTTGCACAGGATAGAGTAGTACGGAGAGCTGCATAAAACCAGTCTTTGGACTGCAGGCCACAAGAGTAACAACAATACAACCAAAACTATGGATAACCTACTGAAGTGTAAATTGTTTTTCCACAGTAGATTTAAAGAGTGGTTATCATAAAATTTAAGTATGTCCAGAAGACATGCCTAATACAGCATTTAGAGCACCACCTGGTCATTATCAGTATCGCTGGATGCCTTTTGGGTGTGTTTGTGAATTTCTAAGCGACCAAACTGTGGAGGTCATTGGTCCCTAGACTTACACACTACTTAAACTAACTTATGCTAAGAACAACACACACACCCATGCCCGAGGGAGGACTCGAACCTCCAGCGGGAGGACCACTGCCTTTTGGGCTAAAGAATGCACCTGCAACATCCCAGCACTTGTTAGATGGAGTCCTTCAATGATTAAATGTGCAAATATGCATCATCTATTTGGATGGCATCAAATTTTTTGCTAGAGATTTAGATTACCATGTAAAACACAAAGAGAATTATATGATAAATTAAGAGCAACTCATCTCACTCTGAGAATTGACAAATGTTATTTTGCACATTCACAAGTTAATTACCTTGGGAATTAGCCAAGATGGAATGAGGACAGAGCCTGGTCTCATTTCAACTATGAATGATTTTGTGGTTCCACTATCAGCAAAACAGTTATGATTATTCCTTAGATTAGCAAATTATTAACAAAAATTCGTCAAATATTTGCAGAAATTGCACATTGACTAGATTACTGATTAAGGGGATACGGAATCACCTATCCCCGCAATGTTAATATATGCCTACTATGGGGAACATTTTCTCACAAACTACTGGAGACAGAGAGGTAAAAATTTTACTGTATGTGCATTCATATGTTACAACAATACTGAAACAACAGTTTATTGTCAAAGTATTTTCTTACAGAGATATTGTACATTTATTTTTAAGTAAATTTTTTCCATCGCTTTTTACTAGACTATCACCCCTAAGTCTTTTGTAAATCAAGTAATTAAAAAATTGTTGTTTCAGTATGTAATAGGGACCTATGTCACTACGTCATAAAAATTTCAGACTTCTAGGTTGACCAGTACCTGAGATAATGTTCCTAGATGAAGTAAAAAGTAAACTTACGGGAAACGGAGAAAGAAGATTAAAACATTCCTGATCCGTAGCTAATACCCCCTTCACAGTCTTCATAATCATCTTCAAGTCTTCTTTTGGCACCCCTCTGCACCTGTCTTGCTTTTTTCACTAATGTCTTGATTATATTATCAGCATGCCTTAGTCTGTGCTGATCTAAAAAGAACATAGCACGTACCGTACGGGAACCAACACACATACCCAACTTTTGAAGGACCTGGCATTTAGTTATATTTCCAAGATTGAAGGTTGCCACAGCATCATACACACCAAAATGTAGTGTATTAATTCCGACAAACACTGTTTTTGGGAGACGATGCCATATCACACTATTCAAGCACTCGTTGGGGTTCTGCGTTTTTCCGTGAAGACATTTCATCAGAAGACTTCTGTCAGCCAGATCTCTGAAAATGGGCTTTATTTCTGCCATGATGGCTGATGGTAGACTGTGGTGGTGAATGTATTTCTCTCCTGTTGTTAGTCCCCTATTGTATTTACACCAGCTGTTTTGACCTTTGGGGCACAAACCATGTTGTGGATGCTCATCCGTGGATGCGGTGTGGAAATATAAAGCCCATATAGCTCTCCTCATTTCTTCAAGATTGCCTGTATTTTGCCTGATTGCAAGGCCATAGCAGTTCTGAATGTGGTCTATTATGGAATCAGTCAATCTTCCTCTGCCATCCAAGGTTTTCCCATCATCTAGTTTTTTCCCTTTCATAACTGATTTTAACCTTCTCAGCCTGGCACCCATTCTCTTCTGCACATGTCCTATACATTCAAGTTTGCTTATATTTACACTGTTCCCATATGGTTTGCTTTCCAAAACTTCTTTGAATGCTTTAGAGTCACCATCTCCCAGATATTTGACATAGCGAACATTATACCACTGTGAAGAGCGATGAAAAATTTTCTTCACCCCAGCAACCTCCATGCCACCACTACTACCATAATAATTAGCAATACACTCATCACTGTGTTCATTTTTCAGCCTGCCTGTGCACCTACAGTATTTAGACATTATTGCAACATCAATAACCTTGCCAGTATCAACACTAGTTGCTGTTACAACACCATTGTTGGAGGTGTGGCCCCTTTTCTGCCACGTGCCATCAAACGCCACTGTGAGGTCACGACTGCCGTCATTTTCTTCCACTGCTTCTTCCACAGCAACCTGCATTGACTTCTGTGCTACATCTTCAACTGCAGATCCTAGTACATAATTGTAAGCTTCAAACTTTGAAGGTGCACTTGGAAGATTTAGAACACCACATAGCATATCACCAGCTGCTTTGCCCTTACCAATTGCTCGCAATCCATAAACTAACCTAATATTTACACTATAAAGTTCAGTTTTCTTGTATCCATTATTTACAGTTACTGAAACCGAACTTGGAAACTTACAGCTGTATTTACAAACACTGCATATTAAATTAAACTGGGCAGCCAGGCCAACATGGGATTCTACTTTCAGAGAAACGTTTCCATGACATTTTTTGCAGCACAAACTGTTTTCAAGAGCTTCACACAATATATTCGTATCAATGAGTTCAAAAACTTCATTCCCTCTATCAAGTAAATTATATTTCTCTTCCAAATCTCTTAGTTTTTTATGAGAAGCACTGTTTTCATTTGGTGTAAGTTCGTTCGGCAAATCAGTAATAAGTGGATTCACATTTTCCAACAGTGATGATGATGAACTGCTTTGCTTTGCTAATGAATCATTATTTCTTTTCTTTTGCCAGTTCACACGCTTTTTAAATACTTTTGCTTTAGCTCTAGGCATTTTCACTGCGAAAAATGAAGCACTAAATACGAAATAACTCAACAACAACTACTTTCTTATATCACACTGTTTACAAAACAGTCCCGCCACAAAGTCAAAGAGTAACTTGAGGAAACCAGAGAGAAACATTTTCGGGCAACTAGTGTATAAATAGTCGCTGGAAACCGGGATATTTGAATTCATGTCACTTTAAAGGTACTGCCAAAAAGTTCATGGTCAGCCACGAGAGACGTGTATAACTAAAGCGCAATACCCGATCTCACAAATATATAAAAATAAAATAGTTATAATTGTAGTAGAGCTATGTATGATACGTCATTTTAAAGAGGAAACATGGCAGAATATAATACGCCAATAAAAAAAAATTCGATTTTTTAACCCAAAATCCGATTCCGTATCCCCTTAAATGGGTTGCATTTCACTGGACATCAGAGTGCCAGACAGCCTTCCAGAATTTAAAGAGATATTAACCTCAGATCCTGTGACAGTTTTCCTGATTTTACCAAAGAATTTATACTATCATGTGCTGCAAACAATACTACTTAGGAGCCATTTAAGTAAAAATGTGGATGCTTAGGAACACCCGGTAGTACATGTGTCTCGCCAGCTGAACAAGGCTGAGCACAACTACTCAACTACAGAAAAAGAGTGTCAGTGTTCAAATACAGTATTTTGTATTACTGTTGTTATTTATATGGTCATAAATTTAAAGAATGGAAAATCCAGGATGGAATGTGCCAATATTATGAGAAGGAAAGTTGCTACTCACAATATAGCAGAGATGCTGAGTCGCAGACAGGTACAACAAAAAGACTCACAATTACAGCTTTCGGCCATTAAGGCCTTTGTCAACAATAGTCACACAGACGCACACACACACGCACTTGTGCAAACAAAACTCTCACACATGACTGCAGTTTCAGGCAACTGAAACCACACAGCAAGCTGCAGCACCAGTGCATGATGGAAGTGGCGATTGGGTGGGGGTAAGGAGGAGGCTGGGGTGGGGAGAGGGAAGGATATAGTATGGTGGGTGGTGGTGGACAGTGAAGTGCTGCAGGTTGACAGAGGGCAAGGGAGAGGTGGGGAGGACGAGGGGAGGGAGGGGGGGGAGGGAGTGGCAGAAAAGGAGAGAAATAAAAAGACTGGGTGTGGTGGTGGAATGATGGCTGTGTAGTGCTGGAATGGGAACAGAGAAGGGGCTGGATGGGTGAGGGCAGTGAATAATGAAGGTTGAGGCCAGGAGGGTTTTCTCCACCAGGGTTTTGATTACCTCTTATTGTGCCCTGAAATGAGAAATGTCCTGCCCGCCATCCTTCCCATCCCTCCCACAGTGGTATTCCTCCATCCACTGAATGTACACAATATACTTGTCCATCCTTACACAACCCCTGCTCCCAATCTCTTACCTCATGACAAACACTTTGTCCGCATGGATGGTCACCGAAAAACTGTAGCCAAGAAACAAGTAGACCACCTTGTTGCTGAACACACTGCCAAATATGATATCCTTCATTCCAATGACTGCTTCACAGCCTGTGTCATAAATTGAAATAGTTATAGATCATGCATCCTTGAAGTGGTTATTGGGGCTAAAAGACCTTCAAGTTGACTATCAAGATGAACATTGAAATTAAGTGAGTTTCCATATGAAGTAGTTCCAAGCCTGAAACTAAACACACTAATGCAGACATGCTTAGTAGGAAAACTGTGGTGTTGCAAATATCTTAATTAAATTGATAAATTTGAAAAAGACGCAAGCAGCAGGCAAGGAATGTCAATTGTACAGCAAGCACCCACAGTATTTTATGCATGAAAGTTTACTGTGTAGATCAACAAAATGTGAACCATACATCAACATTCCTGTAGCACTCCAAACCAAAGTTTACAACACGCGCATGACCATATACTGTCAGGTCATGGAGGTAAAAGAGCTACTTACTGACAGATTGCAGAGAACACAACATAGTGATATGGATCAATATGTTAGAAATGGCATTCCTTGTGCTCAATGAGCAGATCTAAGTCACGTAAAGGTACAACTCTAGAGGTTACCATACTCAGAAAAACATTTTCAAATAGTAAGAATTGACATGTTAGGATTGCTTAATAGAAGTTTAGCAGGTAATAAGTGTGTACCAACTATGATCAATAATATTTTTAGATACCTAGTAATGACAGCAATATCAGATCAAAAAGTGAGCTCTGTAGCTCAAGACATGGTTAAGAATTTGGTACTTACATCTGAAGTACTGAAAACTACAGTCACAGCTCAGGGAACTAGTTTTATGTCTGATCTAATGAAGCAGTTATGCTGCCTGTTAGAAGTGAGGAAGCAACATACTATACCCTTCAACCCACGTGCAAATGGTCATCCAGATCCTGACCACTGTACCATAGCAAAAATGTTAAGTCATTACATGAAGAGCCAGCACTTAGAATGGGATAAGTTTTTAAGTCATGTGATGAATGTGTACAGCTCTAAAATCCACACAGGAATTGTTTTTCACCATATGAAGTAGTGTATGGGCAAAAGGTGTCTTCACATTTTGATGCGATCCAGCCAAAGATGGCTACACAGTGTGAGTGTGTAAAGCAATTCATGAAACGAAAGAGATGAAGTAACAGGTAAAACTTGCTAATACAAATGCATTGAAGTGTCAAGAACACATTGGGCAGGGTATGAGTACGTTACTTCAGTACAGAGCAGGACAGTGGCTCCCAATGGGCAATGATTTATCCCAAAGGCTAAAACTAATAAATTCTTGACAAGGTTTCAAGGACTGTATAGGTAGTGGAGGTGACCTCACCAGCCAATGTTAAGTTGCAGATGCCAATGAAAACATCAGCAGTATATGTTAGTCGATAAAACCTTTTAAGGATACCATTAATATGTTGCAGCAAGTACCATCACTACTACCACAAAATAAGAAGTTACAACATGGAACAGAAGTAGCACAGAATGCACCATATGGACAAAGGTCTAGGGATAAATGATAGAGTAACAATATACTGTGGTTAATTTTCTATTGGATTACCTAGGTTATTTAGTTTACTGTAGTATGTGTAGTTTTTGGTAAGATACAATTTCCTTCTAAGGAGGAAGCAATTCATGATAATTTCTCTCTCCAACGTAGTATTGAAAACGAGGGCAAAATATATTATTATGGGGATAGTGTTTTTATGTGCATGTGAAGCAGACGTAATTAAGACCCAGCCACTGAAAAATGGAATCTTATTCTCAGGACAACCAGACATGCTTCTCACAAATCACAAGTGTGTTCATGTTCAAACTTCTTCAAAATTGTTTTGGAACAAAGGGATACACATGTTTTTATGCCAGCAAGAGATCTTAGCAGTTGTGTCAAGGAATAGTTACCATTTGTCCAGCTCACGTGGTGTGTACCGACAAGCAGTCATGTGAAATTCAGTTACCCCTATACCACAACAATACTTTCAGTAGATTGGTAATCATTGGATTTATTCCTTGTTCTTACCAGAAATAGCTTAACTGGAGTTAAGACAGAGTGTCATTAGTTAACGAACCAAGTGTGACATGGCAGAACTCAGTTTCACCTTCCTGCTACAATTACAGTTATCATGATAATTACAGGAATTTGACCAATGTTGTACTGGCTGGAGAAAACTTCGAATGTGTTACCCATACAAAACCTAACATTCCTGAACAGTATCTTGGGTACCACTTTACTGCTGACAATAGCTGAATTAATCATTTCAATGAAAGGACAAATTTCAGTAGATGGAATGTTACAGCATGTACAGAAAATGTAGGTGGAATATCTTTGGGATCAGTGTACTAATTACTAGTGTTATCAGGATACTAGTATTTATTAGTGCAGTTTATTTTTGTCCAAGAAGAAAACTAACTCATGCAAAAGAAGCAATTATTCACAAAATTGCCATGGAGTGGATTTACACTAGTAAATAAGAGATTTGAGAGGACACTATACATGAAGAGGAAAACTAGAAAGATAATATTAAAAGCTGGACAAGCAACCAAAGGTTCAGAACAAATGTAAATAAGCAAGGTAATTCATTACTGGTATCAGAAGGAGTACAGTTCAGGATGATTTTTTAAAATGTGGAAGGCAATGTTATGCATCAAGAAAGTAAGGGAACAGGAAACTGAAATTTTCAGAATCCGAATACAATGGCATTGCTCAAGCATACAGAAGAATAAGCATGTGGCAAATGCTAGGCATAAATATTTTGATATAGTCAGTCAGCCACTGGAGAGTGGCATCAACATTTCTATGTATCACTGTGAGTGAGCTCAGTGAAAAATTGTTAGATGAGTGCAGACTAACCTGTTTCTGTCACTCTTGTAACATTAGGTAAGGAACACTAAGGAGGATGCAAAAATATCTATCAGGGTTTTGACAAAGGAATTAAGACACTGAAACAAATTGGTTAAGCAAATGTAGCAGAACAGGAGATTGCTGACAACCTGTAAAGAGCAGAACCAATTCAGTCATGACGAATGACATCAAAAGGCAGAGCCTCCCTTTAGTGACATAATACGCTTCCCCACTAGGCTAAAGGCAATTGATCAGTGGGATTGATGGTATTCATGTTATTCATTTTTGTACTGTAACATCTTGTGTATGGGATTGTTCCAGTACTGGTCATACTCCTGCTGGCTTATGAGATGACCACTGATCCATTGCCACAGTTGACAGAAGGCAGCCTCCAGTACCAGCGACAACTGATTGTTTGCCAGGGTCATACCAGCACCATTCCAACCTGGAACATTAACTGCTCTAAATTCTAGCATCACTTGGGCAGATGGTCTATAGAACAGGAGCCCAGGATCAGCATTCCACACAACTTACGGCATCCGACCTCACTGTCCATCTGGTAGGACAAAACTGGCAGTGATCTGGGAGGGACAGAGTACTCCCACAATGGTGTGTGAGACACAACACACATGCACTGTAGACATCGTCATTTCCATGTAGAGCTTCCACACCTTGGGCAGCAAACCATTTGCTAGAAGTTACCAGCCTGCACAGAACTTAACAGTAGCCTGAGCCAGCCATTGGATGCAGCTGATTCTTCATCAGCTTGCTAAGCCATCAAAGATATGGCAACAAGTTGAGTTTATAGACATAAATGAAGTAATCTTTAATTCTGTTTTATTGCTTCTAGTGATGCTATACAGGTTCCTCAACCTTCATCCTGGGAAAATAGTAGGGGTTTGCTGCCTGGGAGTGGGCACCTCATACAGCGCATTCCTTAAAGTCTTTCATAAACATATAGGCAGTAATATCTGACAACAGACCTCCGATTGCAACTCCACTTGTCTGCTCATAGTACCAGACATTGAGTAAAAAGTAAGAGAAAGTAAATACCTGTTGAAATAGGTTCATTACTCCAGTACCAAACCTAACATCAATTAACCCTAATGAATCAGACTGAGGGACATGAGTGAAGAGAGAGAGCACATCAAAACTTACCAAAATATTAGAGTCATTCAAATGCATTCTGACTAATCAATGTAATAAATGTGCCAAGTTCTTAATGTAATGCTTGCACTAATCTATTAGTGGGCTAAAGAGAGTACCAGGTTGTTCCGCTACATGATATGTTGGAGCACCCATGTTGCTCACAATTGGCCTAAGAGGAACCGCTTCCTTGTGGATCTTTGGAAGGCTTTGTAACCTATGAGGAACAGCACAACAAGAATTAAGACTCTTGATAGCCTACTGTGATAAGGAACTTTTCTTCTGGAAGCTCTTAGTCTTATTCTCAATACTTTTTATGGGGGCAGCACCAATCCTGCTATGTGCTGAATCAGACAGTAAACACTGTCTCTTGATTGTAGTTCTGCTTATCCATAATAACCGTAGCACTTCCCTTGCCTGCTGATAAAATAACAATATATGGATCAACTGCAAGTGAATGTAAAGCAACCCTCTCAGCTGCTATTATTTTACTCTTGGGTGGATGTACACCAGTCAACCCAAGACACGCCTCCCTCCCAACCTCCTCTATAGCATCAGGAGGTTTAAAGCCAATGTCTTCAACAGAAGTAATAAAATCAACCACTGGCAATTGCTTGGGTGTCGGTGCAAAATTTAAGCCTTCCCATATTATGGATAAAGCTGTGTCATCAAAGCTTTCTCCATGACATTTATCACAGAACATCAAGACATAGTATTAAACTCTGAGCCACAAAAATGTTCAAACTTCACCAAATGCTAGGCAGTTACAGAATAAAATTCTCAGTCAGACTGTGACCATGAAGCACCAACCAGCCAATCCCATGACAAAGGTGAAATTTTTGAAGCAGTTGTTGAATGAAGTGAAAACAATTCCTTGGAAACAATATCTAACTGTCAACAAGTGTAATGGATCCTTTCATGAACAAAGCTAGGCCAATCCATTGTCTGGTGCAAATGGTGACAGGAGTATTAGAATGATGCACAACTTCAACAAACATTACAATATTTTCAACATAATACCTCAATAAAAATGACGGTGCTCATTGTGGTCATGTTGCACTGTTGCAAAGTTTATCCAACCTCTACAAGCAGTGGTACATTTTCTCCCCATAGAGGTAAGCAATATGCAGCCTGAGTTTTGCCTTGAAAATGACATTGTGTACATATGCTGAAATATTGGTGGTTGTTGATGACATCAGCCAACTGTATTCCCATAATTTATTTGAATATTGTATACACCAGGAGAAACTCAGGTTACCCACTGTTTATCTTTGTGGGGAGGACATGTATTACTGTTTCTGAAGGTTGGATAAACTCTGCAGGAGTACAGCAAGAGTTCAATGGCTGTTGTCATTTTTGTTGAGGTGTCATGATCAAGATAGTGTTACAATGTTTGCCAGAGTTGTTCATCGTATTAATTCTTCTGGCACCAGTCACATCAAACAGTGCATTGGCCTAGCTTTTGTTCATGAAAAGGATCCATTCCACTTGTCAACAGATGGGTTTCGCCATCAAGGAATTGTTTTGGCTTCATTTAATGATTGCTTCAAAAATTTTGTCTCTTTCTTGGGAGTGGCTAGACAGTATAAAGTGTGACATAACATTGCTAAGAAATGACTGGTCCCACTCCTATGCTTCTGGGACAATGAAAGATGTTCGTGATCTTCCAAAGAAAGTAAGTGTCAGCATATCCCATTGTGGGAGATATTGTTATCATATGCGCAGTTGGGGGAATGTCTTGAACTCTTCACATCTACAAGGCGGGACCGTGAGTGAGCATCTAAACCTGCTGTGTTGAGTTGCTGTTCCTTGGTGTCGTGGTTTGAAGGTTTTAGAAGACAAGAAGAAAAAGAGAAGACGATGGCTACAATCAATACCAGGGGAAATGACTGATGAATTGGTTTATGTAGAGAACACTTGTTGTCTTGATCTTTTCCAAATTACATCAGTTTTAAAAATGATCATCAACCTGCATTGTACATGAGATTGTATTCTGCGATATGATGTTTTTGGAAGAAAAAGTGTTAATACAGAATGTTTAAAATTCAGTCATTTATATCACTCAAGTAGCTTGGAAGGCAATTAATGCTCTCTTTCAGGGCCCATACACATACAAGTAGATGAAGTTCTGTGAAGACTGCTGCAACACAATTTGTTATAATTGAATAACAGATCCACCACACTGAACATGAGGAATGGCAACCAAAAGAAATTTTACTAAGTACATCTACTGACATTGAACATAGGAGGGTTACAGTTCATGCACAGGTCATGTAACATTGATATCATACCAAAAACATCTGTGTTGAATTTCAATATGGCGACTACAGCAAGACTCAGATTAGCAGTGCTAGAAAAAGAGAGAATAAGACGATTTTACACAAATTTCATCAAAATAACTTGGCAAAATACATTAATGTCATGGACAAAAAATATCAGCAACAAACAATAAAGAAAAATAAACAAATCCAGGGTTGCAAAATAAACTGAACTGCGAAGGAGGAAAGTAACTTCAACTACTATCTAAAAGAAGAATTTAAGAAAATTGAACTAAAAAGGAAATTTCAAGATAAAACATTGTTGTCCATATCAATCCAGACAAAAGTGTTAAGTACGGCCATATCAAAGTCAAATTAGACATGGCAGTAAAAGAAGATTTTGTCATCTTACTAAGAAGATTTCCTGCCTTGGGTTGGAGAGCTTCAACTGTCTCAGCAATCCAAGGTGCTGCCACAGCAGCCAATGATTGACATGATGGCAGTTCTTCAACACATGGCATGGCTCATTGACATGCAGTGTCAGTTTTTCGTCTGCTGCTTGCCAGTATCACAGCACAGTAAAAGAAGATGTATATAGCATCCAGTGAGCTGTACTTATCTCAGAATTTAGATTTCTGGTCCTTTGTTTGCGTTTAAACTTCCCAGAAAGTGAACTGATGTAGGGGGTCAATACAATGTGATGTTATTTAAGTATTTTTAAATCTACTTATTTAATTTTGGTCAATACTGTATGCCCTCAGTCACACAAGGCATGGAAAGGAATGTGATGGCCTTATCTGCAAAACTGGAAAGATGATGACTGAGATAAGAAAGAAAGAAATGTCGTGTGGTGAGGACTTCCCAGCAGGTAGACCTGATTGCCTGGTGCAAGTGTTTTGAGATGATACCACTTTGGCAGCTTTCATATCAATGAGGATGAAATGATGATGATGAAGTCACAAACACCCAGTCCCTGAGTGGAGAAAATCTCAAACCCAGCTGGGAATTGAACCCACACCCCCAGGCATGACAAGCCAGCATGCTGTCCACTCAACTACGGTGGCAGACATGACTGAGATTAAAACCACTAAGACAGAATTAACTTATAGCATTAATACACAGGGTGATAAGATTTCTAGTTCAGGAACAATGATATCCAATTTGCCTAAGAAGCTACAGACTGAAGTAAATAAAGCATGTGACATAGTAAGAAACAAAATGAATGAGCAGTTTAAAGAGGTACAAAATGAGCATAAGACATTAAATGATCAAATCTCAGACACTTGATGGCAGATAGAGGTGTTAGAGTAGGATAGGGTATCTACTGAGGCACAGAGTGCTCAGGACACATTGACTAGTTTGGAGGAATGACCACAGCAATTAGTGGAGTAGGGAGTACAAGAGAAGAAGTTGTATCTGCTTGCACTACATCTAATTCTGTGGATGATACAGCAGACAACCAAAAAGAGTTTCAAAAGTTGTAGGAAGAACTAGAAAATACTGATTTAGAACTTTACAAAAGGTCAGCCACCAGTAACAATGAGATGATGAGTGATTGGTTAGAAAAGCTTCAACTCAGGACTGGTATGAATTTATCAAAACCGTTTCCTAAATTCAAACTGATGGGGAAGTACATACTACCTGTTTTTCAGGGTATTCTCCAGATCGTTACCTGAGAATGGGAGGAATCTAGAAAATAGTTTTTATTCTCAGTTACCTGGTGGAGAGACTCTGGAGAACGTGGATCAGCCCATTTTGAGGAATTTGAGTCTTAGGATGATTTTCAGGAAAATATTAGAAGAAAGTACTGATTGACAGGCACAAAGGAATAATTGACATTGGAATTATTACACTCCTGGAAATGGAAAAAAGAACACATTGACACCGGTGTGTCAGACCCACCATACTTGCTCCGGACACTGCGAGAGGGCTGTACAAGCAATGATCACACGCACGGCACAGCAGACACACCAGGAACCGCGGTGTTGGCCGTCGAATGGCGCTAGCTGCGCAGCATTTGTGCACCGCCGCCGTCAGTGTCAGCCAGTTTGCCGTGGCATACGGAGCCCCATCGCAGTCTTTAACACTGGTAGCATGCCGCGACAGCGTGGACGTGAACCGTATGTGCAGTTGACGGACTTTGAGCGAGGGCGTATAGTGGGCATGCGGGAGGCCGGGTGGACGTACCGCCGAATTGCTCAACACGTGGGGCGTGAGGTCTCCACAGTACATCGATGTTGTCGCCAGTGGTCGGCGGAAGGTGCACGTGCCCGTCGACCTGGGACCAGACCGCAGCGACGCACGGATGCACGCCAAGACCGTAGGATCCTACGCAGTGCCGTAGGGGACCGCACCGCCACTTCCCAGCAAATTAGGGACACTGTTGCTCCTGGGGTATCGGCGAGGACCATTCGCAACCGTCTCCATGAAGCTGGGCTACGGTCCCGCACACCATTAGGCCGTCTTCCGCTCATGCCCCAACGTCGTGCAGCCCGCCTCCAGTGGTGTCGCGACAGGCGTGAATGGAGGGACGAATGGAGACGTGTCGTCTTCAGCGATGAGAGTCGCTTCTGCCTTGGTGCCAATGATGGTCGTATGCGTGTTTGGCGCCGTGCAGGTGAGCGCCACAATCAGGACTGCATACGACCGAGGCACACAGGGCCAACACCCGGCATCATGGTGTGGGGAGCGATCTCCTACACTGGCCGTACACCACTGGTGATCGTCGAGGGGACACTGAATAGTGCACGGTACATCCAAACCGTCATCGAACCCATCGTTCTACCATTCCTAGACCGGCAAGGGAACTTGCTGTTCCAACAGGACAATGCACGTCCGCATGTATCCCGTGCCACCCAACGTGCTCTAGAAGGTGTAAGTCAACTACCCTGGCCAGCAAGATCTCCGGATCTGTCCCCCATTGAGCATGTTTGGGACTGGATGAAGCGTCGTCTCACGCGGTCTGCACGTCCAGCACGAACGCTGGTCCAACTGAGGCGCCAGGTGGAAATGGCATGGCAAGCCGTTCCACAGGACTACATCCAGCATCTCTACGATCGTCTCCATGGGAGAATAGCAGCCTGCATTGCTGCGAAAGGTGGATATACACTGTACTAGTGCCGACATTGTGCATGCTCTGTTGCCTGTGGTTCTGTCAGTGTGATCATGTGATGTATCTGACCCCAGGAATGTGTCAATAAAGTTTCCCCTTCCTGGGACAATGAATTCACAGTGTTCTTATTTCAATTTCCAGGAGTGTAGATACAAAATATTCTAATAGTTTGTGGGGAAGCTGTAAGAAATGTACTGTACTCACAAGATCAAAATATATACATAGCCCCTGAGATGAAAAGTCCTAGTCCATAGACTTATATTACAAAAGAAGTCTGGTGTCGGGGGAGAGTGGGGGGGAGGGAGGGGGGATGAACATTCATTAACAATTTGTTAAGCTTCATTGAGGACTGGACACACTAAATAAGAAAAGGGGAAATTTTACACAATGAGAAAATTGCAAAGTGACACTAATTGGAGGAACTATTATGCAAACAAAATCATAATGAAAAAGGAAAGCAATTTCTCTCGTGTTAACAGTGAATAGAGGAAATCAAGGAGACTGTGGGCAAAAGAACATGGAGTCCCAGGTATTTGTCCCCAGTACCACAAATACCATTAATGCTACTGTTAATCCTAACATGTCTTTTCCAAACTAAGGTATGGTAAAGGCAATTATCTCATTCTGGTAACAGGAAATAGAGAACATCTTGAACAGGGGGCAGGATTCAGGATGTAACTAAACAATCATAGGTCCATATACAGAGAAACTGATTGCTTTCACTCAGGCTATCCCTACAACTTAATGGTTAGTGGAAGAAGATAAAGTATGAGAGAAAGAACAAAAATGGCATATAATATAGACATTTACATCAACTCGGAGAGTGAGATATCTTTGGTATCCCAGTATTTCTTATAAATAAGTAAAAATAAGAATCCTTGTCTCATATTACCGGTGACTGTAGTCTATATTGCTGAAATAATTGGAAATTAAGAAAAGTTAACAAAAGACAAAACAAAGTTATCCCTAGATACAAAAAAATTAAGTTCATGCAAACTTTATTGGTGGTACTAAATGTAAATTTGCAAATACTGCTAGGTGATGATTGGTTACTAACATATAAGGGGAAATCAGGCTTTGATGCTAAAGTATTGTCCTAGAAGGTTGAAGATTCTAACTATGTTTTATCATTTAAGATAAATCATCTAGCAAATAAGAAAAATATACTATTGGATAAAATGCATTTAGTTGGTACTGCTCAAGCAATGAACAAAGAGGAATTCGTAACAGACTTTGATGAATTCGATGAACAAATATGGGTTAAAGCTTATGAATTCAGCCTTTTAATTCAGCAAAAAGAGCACAATTTACATAATATCCTGTGAAAGCATAGCAGAGCATTCTCCAGTAAACCAGGAGTAATTGGCGAATATGACTGCCAATTTAAAACAAAATAATAAAACTTTCCTTTGTAAACCATATCCCATTCCCTTAAGTTTAAGACCTGTTGTACAAAAAGAGATAAATAAAGTGGTGGAAAATAAAGCAATAGGAAGAGTAGTTATTAGTAGTAAGAAAATCTACAGGAGAGGTGTATTTGATATTACATGAACACTTAATAAACATATAGAAACAGTGTGAGACAGACCTGTCTGTATTGATGAGTTGTTAGCTAAATTTTAACAGGCAAAATATTTTAACTCAATGGATTTATCTATCAGATACTGTCAGGTAAGCCTGTGTGAGAATTAGTGGCAGTAAACTGCATTTTTATTTGATAGAAAGTCATATCAATTTAGAGTGATATCTTTTGGGTTAAACATCTCAGTCTGTGTTCATATCAGCACTGGATCAAAATTTAGGTAAGGATTTATTGCAGGAATTAATCATTTACATAGATGATATTTCACTAGTGTCAAAGCCATGGAGGAGCATTGCATATGGTTAACCAATACTTTATGAAAATTTTACGATATGGGCATTACCATAATGTTATCATAATCACATTTTGAAAGAGAGGAGCTCAAGTTTTAGGACATCTCATATGAGGAAACTATAATGTAGAGTTACTGCTGGAGGAACATCTGTTGCGGGTACTTATATAATCGAAAATATTAATGTGAAGGGACAAGAAATTAATAGAAGCAATAACTTAGTTCTTGTATACTCCTTAGGGTTTTTTTTAAGGTAATTTGTTCCTACTGGTAGAGTTTAAAGTATATAAAATAAGTGCAACAATATTTTATATAGCACATAGGAGTAAAAATTTTACAGATGTTATCTCACACTACTAAAATTATCAGTGGTCTGAAAAATGGTAATATAAATAAAAAACTATATGTAATACCAGCACTGAGATACCAAATGAAAAGAAGTATTGGTGAGAATGTAAATTTAGAGAAACATGGGAATATAAATGTATAGTAACCAGAAAGAGCTAAAAGGTTAAGGAGCAACATCTTCATTTAAGCAAATATGGAAAAAGGGTAGGATGTTTCCTATATTTGTGAGTCTGTGATGTTATGTACATGATACAATGAATGTGATGGAGTGTAAAGGGTAGGTGGACCCACGGATGGGGGGGGGGGGGGGGGCGGCTATGCATAGGTGAGGTAAATCCACTGAAGGAATGGCCTGAGCCATATTAGAGGAGCTCGATTTGAAAAAGATGCTAGTTTCTTAGATTGAAAAGCAATCTGCCCATAGAAATGGGGGTAGAAGCAAGTAATCTTTGTTCCCCTTCATGAAGGGTTGTCCAAAATAGAACAAAGTAAAAAGACTTACCTGACAAGTGTCAAATTAGGACAGTAGCATATGTGCATGCTTGACTTCATAAATGTCTATGATTTGCATTTAGCAGTTGTGGAAAGAATTTACAGATAAGGATGTAGCTCCTGGGGTGCATAAAAGATATAGTGTAATGAGCTTACATTTAAGCATTTGATGACTTAGAATGAAGTAGCTGTGGCTACCTCTGTTGTGCAAAAGATGCACAGTGTACAATCATAAATATAAAGTGACAAGGCAAAAGGAAGTTTACTAAATATCTCACTGTAAGTCATCTAGTTAGCATGATGACCTTATGTAGAATGTAGGTAATATCTAAAGTGAAATGAAAGTAATCCACAAACCTTGCATGGGAGTAAGTTAAGTTAACAGGAATAGGTTTCATAAGGGATTATGGCACCTACAGTGGAACTGTACAAATGATTGGCTAACCTAATAGAAAACATAAAGTTGCAGTTATGTTAAAAGTAGATGAATTAACATGTACTGAAATGTTATGGGTATAAGCAGACCTAAAGAAAAAGTAGAAGGTAATTTTGAGATATGATGATTGTGGTGGAGAGTGGGGCTCATGTTGATTCTTGAAAGGAAAGTTCATTTTTGTGGAAACTGTTACAGTCATGCATGCGGAGAGCTGTTAACTGATATTGTGGGTGTTGTGACATATATGAAACTACGTGATTAAAGGCAGTATGACTGATAAATACACAAAGAGAGTTCTGTAAAACAGTCTATGATTAATAAAGACAGATATGAAGTTATGGAGATTGGGATTGAAAGAGGAGAGCTACTTTCTAAGTTATGAATTACACGATATCTTTCATCCCATTGGGGGGATATGAAATGAAATGTCCTACTCCCATGCTTCCATGATGATAAAAGTAAACGAAGTTCATGATGTTCCATAGTAGATGAGTGTCAGGGCATCCCACTGTGGGAGATATTGTTACGATATGTGCAGATGTGAGAATGTCTTGAACCCATCACATCTACAAGGGGGGGGGGGGGGGGTGAGTGAGGGTCTACATCTCCTGTGTGAGGCTGCTTGTTCCTTTGTGTCATGTTTCAAAGGTGTTAAGAAAATAAGGAGAAAAAGAGCAGACTGTTGCTGCAATGGGCACAACAAAAAATGACTGTCAAACTGGCTCGTGCAAAGACTACGTCTTGTTTATATCTTATCCAACCTGCATCAGCATTAAAAAGATCTGACAACAACATTCTACATGAGACTGTATACTGACATATGATGTTTTTTAACAGAAACTGTTAATACAGATTTTTTAAAGTTCAGTCATTTATGTAACAATCTCTTTCAACACTCATTTAAGCACAAGGAGATGAAATCCTGTTAAGACTGCTACAACATGGTTCGGTGGAATTGAGTAACATGACCACCTCAACAAACATCAAGAATGGCAACCGAGAAATGTTGCTAAGTAGGTCTGTTGACATAGAACATAAGAGAGTTACAGACTGCACACAGAAAATGTGTCAATCAACCATATATATAAAAAAAATATAAAAAAAAATCTGTGTTCATTTCACACACTTCATGGTCACAGTCTGACTGGGAATTTCACTTTGTAACTGCCTGAAATTTGGCAAAGTTTGAATGTTTCCTTGGCTAGGAATCTAGTAATATATCTTGATGTTATGAGATAAAATTCAAGGAAAAAGCTTTTGCCAATGCAGCTTTATCAGTGCTATGGAAAGTTTAAATTTTGCACAAATGCCCAAGCATTTTCCAGTGGTTGGCTTTATAAGTTCTGTTGAAAACAGACTGTTTTTACACTATCTACTGAGGTTGCAGAGTACATTCAAAGGGAGGCATGTCCTTTATTGACTGGGGTGCATCCATCGAAGGGTAAAATAAAAGTAGGTGAGAGGGCTGCTTTACATTCAGTTAGAGTGGATCTGGATATTGTTATTTTACCAACAGACAAGGGCAATGCTACAGTTGTTCAGGATAAACAGAATTACATTCACGAGATGCAGTGTTCACTATCTGGTTCAGCGTATCATAGGATCAGTGCTGACCCCATAAAAAGTGTTGAGAGAAAGACTAACAGCCTTCCGAAGAAAAGTTCCTCATCAAAGGAGACTATAAAGAGTCTAAATTCTTATTATTCTGTTTCCCCTAGCTTATATGACCTTTCAGAGACCCAAACGGTAGGTGGTCCTCTAAGGCTGATTGTATCATTGGTTCTCCAACATACCATGTGGCAAAACACCTTGCCACTCTGTTGAGCCCACTGGTCTTTCTCTTCACTCGTGTTCCTCGATCACTCATGTCCCTCAGATTGAAGTTAGGTTTGGTGTTGAATTAATGAACCCATTCCAAAATGCATTTATTCCAGTACTATGAGTGGACAGATGAAGTTTTGATGGAAGCCCGTTGTTGCCCATTGTTGAAATATGGAAGACTTTGAGGAATTTACCTTAGAGTAGGCAGCTTTGAACATGTGTGTTTTTTTTTCAGATATGTAGATGATACTATTGTTGTTTGGCCTCATGGCAGTGAGAACTTGAACAACTCTTAAGTACAGCTCAGTTTAATCCACCTCAATATACTTTTCATGATGAAAGTGAGAAACAAAGGCTGTCTTCCCTTCCTTGATGTGTTATTCAGGAGGAAGGCTGATGTTACCTTTGGAAATACCATTGACAGGAAGCCTACTCCCACTGATTTGGTTCTACAGGCCAATAGTTATCAGCCAACTCTGTATGAAGGGATTCTTTGTCCCTTGGTTCATAGGGCCAACGTATCTCAGTCCCTGAAAGTTTGTCAGCTGAGTGATCCCATTTTGAGGTCACTTTTTGTCAGAATGGTTACAGTGCAAAATAGGTCAGATATGCTGTCAACCAACCATGCACCACATGATTGATGATAATACCAAGGTGGTACCAAAGTCTATGGCCTTAACACCTTATCCAGAGAGCATTTCCAAAAGGATTGGTCATATTCTGTGGAAATATGATCTGAAATGTGCTTTCCGACCAATATCTAAGATTAGCGTCCTTTTAGGTTTCCTGAAGGATGATCTTGCTGTCGTAAGATGGGTGTCTTATCCTATTTCCAGCAATTGTGGCATGTCATATACTGGTCTGACTATCAGGACCATGGAGGACTATGTATTGAACATACGTGTTACAAACACTTACAACAGCCAGGCCTTGTAGGCCAAGGGGATGTCAGCTGTCTGCCACGTCATCCTCTGGTTTGCGGTGTCATGCAGATGTGGTGTGGAGGGTATGTGGTCAGCACATTGCTCCCCTGTCAGTTTTGTCAACCTTCCTGACAATGGAGCCATTACTTCTCACTCAAGTAGCACCTCAATTGGCATTACAAGGCTGAATGCACCACATAAAATTTGTCTCATTAAAGTAAAATCCTTGACAGTACTAGCAATCAAACATGGGTCCTCTGCATGGCAACCATCTACACTGACCATTCAGCTATGAAGGTGGGCAAGATTTTGATATGAGTTATGTAAAACTGTGTGTAAAGGAAAAGGATATAGTGGTGCCTTTTGTAAAGTAAAACTATGAGGAAAGCAGAAACTTTGATGTTATGTATCCAGAAGAAATGAATGGAGGGCAAAGGACCAAACTATTTAGCAATTAATTTACAAAGGCTGAGAATAGAGGGGAAGGAAAGGAATGATAATATGAGTAAATCTGCATTAGAAACAGAAAAAGTAGATTTTGTTTAAGAGATAGGATAAGGGATTTTGGTGGAGGAAGTGTTATTCTGATGGAAAACAGTGTAGGAGGTTTTCTGGTCTTTAGGAAACTTCAGAGTGAAGTGACTGTGTGCACTTGACTTGTTTGGAACAATTCTTCCTTTTCTTGTTCTATTCTCTTCTTTCTTCTATTTTCCTTCTGGATGTATAGTAATAGTTAATAGTAATAGTTAATATGGAGTCTTGAGGGAAACTGAAAGGTAAAGAGATAATGTAACAAGCAAATTAGAAAATCTGAGTTGACAGTATCAAAGCCACTGGATCCTGTATTATGAATAAGTTCAGAGTTGTACAAAATAAAAGAGTATGGAAAAATTTAAGTTGAAAAGTTGTGTTGAAACAGGAGAATAAAGTAACATGAGATATGAAGTTAAAGTAATTGTCCAAAGTCCATATGGTGTATTAGCAATTATTGTTTGCACTAAACGGGTATTTGATTCATTGTCAGTTAAAGAAGCCATAATTGGTATTACTTAAGATAGGTAACAGAGACTGAACAGGCAAGAGCACCAGTGTACAGTTAATTCAAAATAAGTCAAGATGTTTCTGGTTTTTGTGTGAACACTGGATTGAGCAACTCGCAGTGCCTGACAGATATTAGTAATATATACACGGAAGAGCTAAAGAAACTGGTACACCTGCCTAATATTGTGTAGGGCCTCCACGAGCATGCAGAAGTGCCACAACATGATGTGGCATGGACTCGACTAATGTCTGAAGTAATGCTGGAAGGAGCTGATGCTATGAATCCTGCAGGGCTGTCCATAAATTTGTAAGAGTACAAAGGGGTTGAGATCTCTTTTGAACAGCACGTTGCAAGGCATCACAGATATGCTCAATAATGTTCATGTCTGGGGAGTCTGGTGGACGGTGGTAGTGGTTAAACTCAGACAAGTGTTCCTGGAGCCACTCTGTGATAATTCAGGACGTGTGGGTTGTTACATTGTCCTGCTGGAATTGCTGAAGTCCATTGGAATGCACAATGGACATGAATGGATGCAGCTGATCACACATAATGTTTACGTATGTGTGACCTGTCAGAGTCGTATCTAGACATTTCAGGGGTCCCATATCACTCCAACTGCACATGCCCGACACCATTACAGAGCCTCCACCGGCTTGAACAGTCGCCTGCTGATAAGCACGGTCCATGGGTTCATCAGGTTGTCTCCCTACCCATACATGTCCATCCACTCAATACAATTTGAAATGAGACTTGTCCAACCAGCCAACAAGATTCCGTCCATCAACAGTCTAATGTCAGTGTTGATGGGCCCAGGCAAAACATAAAGCTTTGTGTCATGCAGTCGTCAATGGTACACGAGTGGGCCTTCAGCTCCGAAAGTCAATATCGATGATTTTTCATTGAATGGTTCACACGCTGACACTTACTGATGACCCAGCACTGAAATCTGCAGCAATTTGCTGGAGGGTTGCACTTCCATCATGCTGAACGATTCTCTTCAGTCATCATTGTTCCTGTTCTTGTGGGCTCTTTTCCTGGCCACAACTACATCAGAGATTTGATGTTTTACCAGATTCCTGATATTCTTGGGGTACTCATGAAATGGTCATATGGGAAAATCCCAGCTTCATTGCTACCTCAGAGATGCTGTGTCCCATCACTTGTGCGCCAACTATAACACCACATTCAATCTCATTTAAATCTTGATAACTTGCCATTGTAGCAGCAGTAACCAATGTAACGGCTGCACCAGACACTTTTTGTCTTATATAGGTATTGCTGACTGCAGCACCTTATCCTGCCTGTTTACATATCTCTGTTTTTGAATACACATGTTTCTTTGGTGCTTCAGTGTAGCCTACATATAGAGACAAAGTAGAAGTGTAAGTAAACAGAAAAGTGCACTATTCAATAGACAGAAATACATCAGTACAAAATATGACTGAACAAAGTCAAGAGGTTGATATTTAGGTTTTATTGTGAGGTAAAAACTTTATGATGGGATAGTTTAAAGACTCCAAAGTCTTTACAATGATCATAAAAAGAATGGCAATGATAGGCTGGTACATCAACCAGTGAAACTAAACTGGGTCTAGACCAAAAAGAAGTATTTATAATGTGGAAAGACAACTGGTGGCCATCAGACATTATTGCAAAGCCAGTTTCTGAAGTTTGCCAACCTAGCTCACAATTGTGAAAAAGATAAGTTTGTTGGACAAAGCAGACAGTGGCAACACAAGGCAAGAGGCTACATCATCGCAACAAGGCAACAAACAGTAGGCCCCTCGCATTTTCCATAACTGTCAATGGACTTCATTAAGGAAAGAAGTAGAGCCAATCGAGAGCCCGGGGTCCCTCCACATTCATTTTTAAATAACAAACATGCAAGCAACTGTGGTGAAATAATGTACTGCATGTTAAAATGAGTAAAAAAAGTGTATGCAAAAGGGTAGATGAAAAAATAGAGATTAAAACCCCTAAAGAAGGCATATTAAGGCAAATAGGTAATTTACTGAATCATGTTTGTGTTTGTGCATAATATACAGAAGAGTTTATATTTTTTTGTATGCATGTGCATATTTTTGGTCATCATACTTAAAACTGTTGACAGTAATTTTCAAAGAAGTCATAAGTATGGGTATTGATGCAGAATTTCAAGATAAAATTTTGGAGGGAGATCAGAATGAAGTTACAGGTAACAATGTTTAAACATCAGGAGTTTCAAAACCAGTGATGGTGGGATGAAATGTGGCAGTGATATGTACAATCATTGACCTCACTTATTGCCGATGTACTTGTTTCTTTAACCACAAGAATTGAGTAACAGGAGAAAGGGGTTGGAACAGAAGGTGTATGAGTGTAATCATTTATTTAAGAGTTTTTGATGAAAACCACATGATGATTAGAGTTATGGATCTCAAGATATTTAAATTTTAGTTAAATACTGAAATCAGCAGTCAAAAGCAACCACTGTTTCAAGTTGGGGTGACAAAGCACGCAAGGACATCAAATCATCATGGTGGGGAGTAGAGCAAGGCTACAGAATGTTTTTGGATTGCTGATGTAAGAATACCAAGTGAAAAAATTAAAAGTTAAATGTAATTTCCCTTGGCCACAAGCAGATGGACAGGTCCTATGGATGGACAACTCAGAAAAGAAAAATAGCCCTTCAGAGGAACACATTTTATAAGAAAGAACGAAGAAGAATTATTTCAGATTGTGTTGTGCAAGAGTTTCCATTGAGGACCCCATGTAGGACATCACAGTTTTGTCAGAAAAATTTGATAAAGTGGATTTTCTGACATCACAGATATCCCAAAAATTATATATAGAGGTCGAAAACCATTGTGAAGAGGCTTGGGTGAGGGTAGACCTATGTCATATGGCAAGCCACCTTAGTTACATAATAAGCTGTGTATTTGTTCATTTGGTATTGATTAAGTCTGAATATGTACAGTCGCATTGACAGTGCTTTTGATTGGTGCTTCAAAGTATATTTTTGCTGGTGACAATATCTACAGACTTAGATAAAGACAGGTTAAATGAACAAAGCTTATGGCACATTATACGTCATCACTCTCCCAGTTCCTAGAGTGAGAAAAGACCCTCCATCTGACACCCCCACCAGGCCAATCAGGGCCGAAGACAGTTACAGAACAAACAGTGTCTTCTAGTCAGCAGATTCAGAACAGTAAAAGTGAGAGGTCTAAAAATGTGATGGACATCAGTTGGGCCATCAGTAACGAAAACAAGAGGAGGAAATAGGTGAGGCAACAAGGCTCTGCATGGGACGGGAGTCATCCCACCCCAGCTAAAGTGTATTCAAGGCATTAAAGAGCATTCAACAGAGTGCTACCTTTAAAATAGAAAGTAAGGCATGGCAGAAAAGGAGATAAATTGCGTTTAAAACAATTAACACAGAGTAAGAGAGGAGTGAAGGGTTGAGCTGGTCAGCAAGGTAGGGTTCAGGGATCTCCGGACCTGGTATGCAGAGGGAGACACCCCAAACATGACCATACCACTCCCCTGCCCCAAAGGTAGCTTAAAACCTTATATCTGAAAATAAAAACCACTTTTATGAAAACAAACTACTCTTGAATCATCTGACAATATTTTAGACAAAAAATTCAGAAGGCTATGGTTAGCATCGAAGGCTGGAAGAAGGGATCGTACAATCGGAAGGCCGGAAGAAGGGAGCATACAATCGGAATATGAGCTACTTGTCTGTCAGACTCCACAGGTACAATGTGGAGGTGGCTTGTTACATAAAATAAAACTATGGGTTAGCTTGGTATGACCGATGTGGAGGTGACATAGGACAGTTGATTCCTTCCAGGAGGAACAGAAGGAACAGCACCATGCAGCTACAGTTTCCTTAATAGTGTGAAGTTTATTATAGGGGGTAGTAGCCAACCAGATGTCATTGGATGTCCAAATGAGCAGAGGTCTTATTTTCATCTGTAAATCCACATCTGAGATTGGCAGAGTGAATTGGTAGTGTGCAATTGCTCCTATAGCCAAACCATTGGCCATTTCATTCCCTGGGATACCCACAGGACTTGGGACCTAGAGGAAGACAACCAAGTGATGAGTATGACTAAGTTCAATGAAATGATCATGAATAGTAGAGACCACAGTGTGACATGAGTAACATGTCAGTGGCCTGAAGACTGCTCATTAGCCACCACATATTAAGATGCAGTCAAGGGAGGCCCACTTAATAAAATGGAGGGCTTGGATCAGTGCCCTTTGTGTACAAAAAGAATGAGATATGTTGAATGATCAAGGAATTGTTGAATGGTGACTGTATAGAAGACTAAGAGTTGCTGACAAGATAAGATCTCCACTTAGGTAAGGAGACTGTCTATGGCACTAGTCCAGAAGGTGCCAGTGGCCAGACAAACTCCACAATGACAGACTCACTCTACCAGTTTCAGAGCCAAACATGCTGCCAAGCTGTAAACTAGCTACCATAGTCCTGTTGGGATGAGACCAGGGCCCGGTACATACAGAGAAGAGTAGCACTATCTGTACTTCAAGATGTTTGAGCAAGGAAGCAGGGCAGTGAAATTAGTTTTTTATCAGAGAGGAGGCACAAAAAGTGGGCTCTGTAACAACTTTCAGCTGCTGGTTACCCAAATAGAGTTCTGGGTCAGTATGGTCCATGGTACAATGACAAAAATGCATGACTTGTGTTTTTGCAGGAGAGAATAGCAAATATCGGGAAAAGGTCCATGCAGAGCATCATTGGATGGTGCCTTGGAGCTGGCACTCTGCCAAGGCTGCTCAGCAGTAACTGTACCAGGTGCAAAAGTCATTGACATGTAGCACAAGGGTAGCCAATGGCTTAGAGATTACTAGTATGTTGATAGCAATGAGGAAGTGTGTGACACTCAGGATAGTGTCGTGTGAGGTGCTATTCTCTTGCATTCATGTTAAGCTGAGTGAAGCATCAGACTGAACCCAGAAAAACAGACAGGATGAAAACTGACCAATAAAAATCAGTAGGAAGCCTTGAAAGCCCCACTCATGGAGAGTCAGTAAAAGGCAATATTGCCAAGTGGTGTTGTATACCTTTTGCAGATAAAAAAAGACTGCAGTGAGGAGTCTGTGATTAGAAAAAGCCCATTGGATTGCTGTTTCCAACCAGGCCAGATGGTCGGTTGTGGATCATCCCTCCCAGAAACCAAACTGAAAAAAAAAAAAAGATGTGCAGGCAACATACTTTCAAGCAATTCATAGAACTTGTTGGCTAGGCTAATTGCTTGGTAACTGTTGAGAGACATTGGATTTTTGCCTGGCTTAAGGACTGGGATGACAATACTATTGCACCACTGGAAAGGGAAGACATCTTCAAGCCAAATATCATTGAAGGTTGAAGATACTGAGCAGATATAGCCTTCAAATATCAGTCTGATGTTGGTCCACCTGATTATGAAATGAATCATGGCCTAGGGCTATATCTTGAGACAAGGCAATAGTCTGAAGCAGTCCAGTCAATGAATCGTTGCTTATACGATATGGCATGGTAGGAGGTGAAACATAGAAGAAGAGGATACTGCTGCTGTTGCAAAGCAGGGTGTAAGGTGCTTAGCAAGAACTAAAACATTGGTACGAATACCAGCCTGAAGGACAAGATCCAGAACAATGGTTGACTGTTGATGGCCCAGAGGACTATGGAACTTGGTCCACACCTGGAATGACGAGGTACACGTTCCCAGGGAGGAGACATAGCACTCCCAGCATTCTTTCTTACTGTGTTTGATTAGGTAATGTGCCTTACCATGACGTCTGTTAAAAGTAATAAGGTTGGTCTGCAAAGTATGTCACTTTGGCAATTCTGAACAGCTAAAATGATGTCTCTGGTCCACCACAGCATCAGCTGGTAGTGGAGAGGTCCAGCAGAGAGACAGGAGGAGTACTTCCAGTGGTGTGGGTGATCGTGTCAGAGACATCTTGCACAATCTCGTTGATGAAATCTGGCAGACAAGACGTGGAGGAACAGCAGAGACAACAGCTGCCAGCTGGTTCTTCAAAGCATTCACTCTGGTAGTCAGTGCATCTGGTAATGGCACAGGAGTGACAGAATCACTGTCACAAAGATCATCATATAGTGACAAATGTAGTGAAGTCATGAGACTAGACCAATAGCTGAAAAGGTGTGATGGGTAGCACTGAAGTGGGTAAAGTTACTGCCACTGAGGAGACACAGATCATCGCCAGTAAGAAGTTGGTCAAGCAGAAGGCCCCCACCAAACAAAGTAGTACTTCCTCAGAGGGTGTGCTACCCATTGAATCCCCAGGTAGGGAGGAGGGGGAGGGGGGCAGGGAGGAATTGGATTAAGGAGGTCATCCCAAGGTAAGTAAGTGCCCTGTCTGGAGGTAAATAAACATTGCAAATGATGATCTCTGGGTTTCTTTTTACACTTGTACCATTATTGCTTCCAACAAGGTTCACAGGGGAATCCACTCTCTGACAACATATGTGCAAACAATGGTGAAGAGCCCTCTAGATGCTCTTTCAGGGCGAATGTAGTCTCATAAGAATGTACAATGTCCACAGTGTGTTGGGGAATGATCATCAGTGAAGTTCATTTTTTTGTAGAGCAACACAATTTACAGAAGAGAAGGAAATAAGATGTTGCATTTCCAGCAGCTGATGGTAATATCTGTTATATTTCCATTGAATGATCAGGTCATAGATTTCAAGGTTAGACGTGAAGGGGCCAGGATTGGTCAGGCTCCAGGAGTACCACCTGTCACCAATGGGGATGGAACCACATCAATGACCATTGGCTTGTAATACGACAGTGTGGGGGGATCTTGCAGCACCCAGATTGCCAGAGTAGCCTTGTGCTCATTTCTTCTTCTTCTCCTCCTCCTCCTCCTCCTCCTCGACACCCTTTGGTCACAGGGATCTTATGAAGTTCTATCTGTGATGAGCGTAGGGATGGATGAAGAGTGAACAGCCCTGGGACTCATAGGTTCTTTCAGCCATTGACTGGTGTCAGGCCTCTCATCTGTGGGTTTACAGGGAGAGGGGCCCAAGAGAAAACTCTGTCACTGCTAGATGCTGGAGGAGGAAGCTGCTCCTCTGGCCAGGTGTGGAACTGGTTCCAGAAATGGGGCTTGGGCGCCACAAGAAAGTAGGTTGGTGGGAGAACAAGTTTAGAAAAAGTGAGTTACTGGGAGCAATGCCTGTGATTTCTGCATAATTGGATGTCATATCAACAGACTGTAGGCATTCATATTTTTTACATCCTGGAAAGTGGATGAAGGAATGCCTTATAAATTCCAAATAAATTGTGGTCATGTAAGAATTGATTTTTTTTATTTCAGTAAAACAATGACACATCACGTGATTACATCTCTGTCAGCCACAGATACTATTTCACAGCAAGGGTAGGTAATACCGAAATACATCATTTTAAACTGTGTCCCTGTTAAAATGACAGTTCATATCTTCAATGGGAATGTAAGATCTGTTACTCTTTAAAACTTGTATGTCCACTTTTTTTATCAAATACATCTCTAACCTGAAACAGTCACTAATTAAGCTCCACACAGTCTATTGTTGAAAGTAAAGTTCTTGTAATTGTATTGTTCTAAGATTGCCCTTGTATTACCATCAAGGTCAAATTTACACTCAAGCAATAAAATTAAACTATTTTGCCATATTGTTCAAAGTTAGTCACTTTAAGGAAATAAAGTTTACACTCCTTCTAATGGTTCAGAATCCTAATTCAAACACTTCTTCTCAAATAAATGAAACTTCAGCGCATATTTTGATGTGGTTAATATTTCCAAATTAATTTTCTCATTAACTACTTCAAAGCAGCATTCAATCATCATGAAAAGGTTAAAACTTCAGAACTAATCTTCCATCAAATGCATCAGTCATTGACTCTTAGATGTTATCTCAAAGTAAGTCAAATTGCAATAACTTCTGTCCTGTTTTTTGGTACAATTACTATGCTATTCAGTAGATGTAGGTATCACACATTTAAATAACACACTTTTTATTTACAAAATGTTGAGGTAACATACAATGGACATTACAAGCTCAAGACCTTTTGTAAACTGATACATTTACTTAGATTCACTTCAAACATCAATTTTTAGAGATATGCAGAAAAGATGCTGAAATTGGTGGGATGATGTTCTCACCACCAAGGGCTGGCAGCTTTCTTGTGGTAACTGACTCACACTACTGATTTCTGTGTCAGTACAACACTAGTGGATCGCCTGCCAGGATCTCCCACATGTGAAATGAAACAAATGGAGAAAGCAACATTTTAGTACACACATGATATTAAAAAGTACATAATCAAATCATACATTTTATGTCCTAGCTACTGTTGCTCAAGTGGAAAATAAGGAAGGTACTGCTCACTAAAATCTGTAGCACCACAACATACAAAGATGTTTGTTCTCAAGAACTACTCTTACGGAGTGATCATCTGCAGTTACCACGTTTTGAGTCTGCTGTGCAATGTGTTGACATATGACCAAAGCACAAGCATTGGAAGCACCTCGTGTGTGCTGAGATATAAAGTTTCACGTCACAGCTGTACACCCTAACTTTAACTTTTTCCAGGAGAACATTCCTCTCAAAGGCTAAGATAAAGGTGCCTGTACCTGTTTATTAGTCTTGGACTTTTCTGAATATATCACTCAAGAGTAGCCTGTAGGTCCTCATTTCTTTGGAGCATAAGGTCTCAGTGGAAGATGATTCCTTGGACCATATTCAAGTCTAGTAATTGGTAATGGTCACTGGTATATCACCTAGATGTTCACATGCAAAAAGAACTGTAGACTGTGCCACCAGAGGAGGCTTTAATCAATAGCAATCCATTGCACATATTTCCCAATGACTCAACTTCTCCAAATTTATCTTTAATATCTTGCACAAAAATAATGGCTTTGTTGTACTAAAAGAATCTTTATCAGTTTGAGTACATACTAAGTAAAAATTAAAAATTTGTGGTAAGGTCTTATGGGACAAAACTACTGAGGTCATCGGTCCCTAAGCTTACACACTACTTAATCTAACTTAAACTAACGTACGCTAAGGACAACACACACACCCATGCCTGAGGGAGGACTTGAACCTCTGACGGGGGGAGTCGCGCGAACCGTGACAAGGCGCCTCAGAGTGCTCGGCTACCCCGCGTAACTACATGCTAAGTATTGGATAAATTGTTTCACTAGTAGATGTCTGGCTTGTCTCTCTTTCCATGGGATAGCCAGGTTAGGGAAATCAGTAGGGTTATAACCAACTGCATTGAATTTTCTATACCTGTCTGATGAGATGGCCAGGCCAGAATGGCCAATGTTTCAGTGTACTTTAATATGTTTCACGTGCAAAATGTCCCACCTGATGCCACCTATCCAGTTTCAGGCTCTCCCCAAGGGGGCCACCCAGGTGCAGTGAAGGCCTTCTGGTGCTATAGCCATTGCCAGGAGTTCTGATGCCCCAGGAAGATGGGCATCTACTCCTTGACATGCATGAGGAGCTAACAGCTCAGGCAACAGCAGTGTGATCCTGTGTTCCCTGGGGGCTCAACAGCAAATGTACATAAGGACCCTACTACATCAGATTGGCTACTGCACCCACTTTGAAGTGCAAGTAAGAGTCTACACTGGTATCGTGCACAGATGATTTTTAACACTGCTGCATACAGCAGGTGCTATTTAAAAATTTGTAAAATGAAAGTCAAACCCAGAACGAGACCACAAATTACTTCAGCCAAAAGGTGGTGAATGAAATTAGATTCCAAGGAGAAAAAGCAGGACAAAGGGAATAACCAGATCAATAACAAAGTTTGTCACGGTGAGAAAGAGAGCAACTATAATGTTGTGTGCGAGTAGTTAATCAGTTACTTTTCTTGTCAATGGGAATTAGTTTCAGTCACTCAAGCTCCCAAAATTCTGATGAGTTCTGTGGTCAGTTTTGAATAAATGTCCTAATATATGCACACCCATTTAACTGGAGGACAAAGAGCCTCAGTAACATATTTGATTTTACTAAATTGTCATGTTCTTTCTTTAACGGTGTACTGACCCTTTCTCAGGTGTACTGTTAATATTGATGCAAAGTTCAATTAGTTCACATATTGAAGTTGAGCATGAGGACAACTGCAGTGCAGATAAGGGCAGGTAGGTTAACAGATGGACAACATGGGGCTGGACTTCAAGTATATGGCATCAGAAGATAGATTTGTGTTGTTACTAAGTCACATACCCCAGATGGACCACCACTTAATGTTCCAGGCAAGTTGTTCAGTGTTATATTCCAGAAGTGAGTTTTTAGCTATTTCTCCCTCTTGATGTAAACTGATGTATATACTAATCTCAAATTGTTAAATCATGAATTTTGAAACTTCCTGACATATTAAAACTGTGTGCCGGACCAAGACTCAAACTCAGGACCTTTGCCTTTTGCGGACAAGTGCTCTACCAACTGAGCTACTCAAGCACGACTCACGACCCATCCTCACAGTTTCAATTCTGCCAGTACCTCGTCTCCTACCTTCCAAACTTCTCATTTTGCATATTAATTTTATAAACGACGTTCCACAAATGTGTTTAGAGAGCACACTGGTCCCTCTGGAGCACTGTAGACTGTGCACAGCTGGTACCAAATGGTCATGTGACCTTGCAATACCAATGTAAGTTTTAATGGCAGAAAGGAGCTCTCATGTTTGGATGTGCCCGTGACCACACCATGAGTGATGTCGCCTGATTTGTTGGTGTATCAATGCACACAGTCCAAAGTGTCTACAACTAATTGTGTACCATGTGTAAGAACAGTGTGTGTAAAAAGAGTCTAACCAACAGTGATCAGTCTTGTCAGCGAGAATCAGTTTCAAAGCCAAGACTAATCGCCATTTTCAGTGAATGCAGGTCCATCTCAACCAGTTTTTGAGTGAACACTGGAAAGGGAACTGCATGTAATGGGCATTTTGAAACCCAGTAGCTCATGTAAGACCATTTCCAATTGCAACACATAAAGATTTAGATCTTCTATGGGAAAACAACACAAACTGGACAGCAGCTGACTGGAGGCATGCAATGTGGTCCAACAAGTCATGGTTTCACCACTTTTCAAATGATTCAAGGCACTGAGTGCACCAATATTCCAATTAGGCATTTAACCCATAGTGGGTGGAATATATACAGGGCTATTACAAATGATTGAAGCGATTTCATAAATTCACTGTAGCTCCATTCATTGACATATGGTCACAACACACTACAGATACGTAGAAAAACTCATAAAGTTTTGTTCGGCTGAAGCCGCATTTCAGGTTTCTGCCGCCAGAGCGCTCGAGAGCCCAGTGAGACAAAATGGCGACAGGAGCCGAGAAAGCATATGTCGTGCTTGAAATGCACTCACATCAGTCAGTCATAACAGTGCAATGACACTTCAGGACGAAGTTCAACAAAGATCCACCAACTGCTAACTCCATTCGGCGATGGTATGCGCAGTTTAAAGCTTCTGGATGCCTCTGTAAGGGGAAATCAACGGGTCGGCCTGCAGTGAGCGAAGAAACGGTTGAACGCGTGCAGGCAAGTTTCACGCATAGTCATGTGAAAGATTCAGTGTTTAAACCTCCTCTACCAAGAAATGTGCCAGAACTGCGAGCTCGCATCAACAGTGCTTTCGAACTCATTGGTGGGGACATGCTGCGCCTTTGAGTGTGGGAGGAACTTGATTATCGGCTTGATGTCTGCCGAATCACTAAAGGGGCTCATATCGAACATTTGTGAATGCCTAAAAAAACTTTTTGAGTTTTTGTATGTGTGTGCAAAGCATTGTGAAAATATCTCAAATAATAAAGTTATTGTAGAGCTGTGAAATCGCTTCAATCATTTGTAATAACCCTGTAGTTTACCCTGGTGATAGTATTGTGATGCTTTTTGTACCATGAGTTCAGTGCACTCAGGTTTATCACAAACATGAACCAGGACATTTATTTCAACAGTCTCAGTCAGCAACTGTTGCTCTTTTTTTCTACATCTTCATGATAGGTTCACTGTGGATGCTTCTGTCTTCCAAGGTGATGACAACCAAGTTTACATGGCTGCACACATATGTTCCTGGTTTGACAAACACTCAGGTGTCCTACTGCACTCTAGTGGCCTACTGTATCACCCAAACTCAATCTGAGAAAAAATGTCTGTGACTATTTGGAGCAATGGGTGAAATGTAGCAATCAACATCCCCAACTTTGTTAACTCAATGAGATCTAATTGTCAATGAGTGGTATCAGCTGGTTATGGCACACCTCAACAAATGAGTGAAGAGGCCATTATCAAGGTTAGAAGGTGGCCCATGTGTTAGCATATCTTCTAGTGGTGACTATCTTTTCATCCAGTGACTTTGTACATTTATGATGCAATAAGTTAGTTCAAAAAACAAGGTGGCAAGCCCTGCCCACAAAAATGCTTATTCAGGACACCAGGCATATCAGATTACTAAGGTACAGCATAAGTGTCCACAGAGAGTGGTGGTCGTGGTGGACGGGGGCAGGAGAGGCGGGGGGAGAGGAGAAGGCACTTGCCCCTTCTGGAGTCTGAGAATAGGATTTTTATTCACTCCAGAATTCTCTAGAATTTTTTAGCAATGATTGTATGCTTTACAACTAAACTGTGCCATTATTGCCTGTTGTGACGGCATGTACTGTGACCTTAAAGATATCCTATCTTGAGAATTATTATTATTATTATTATTATTATTATTATTATTCACACCATTCATGAGAAATCATCCTGATAGCTTGGCATGGCAGCTGTTTCAGTGCTATTCTGCAGTCAAGGTGGATGTGAACCTTTACATAACATTATTGAAATGGTGTCACAAAGGTTTCTACTCTCCCTTCTTTTTACAGCTCTTTTCAAATAGAAGAAAGCGTTTGATTCAGTATTCTGTGGTATGTATTCAAGAAATACATAAGCATAGCAGTACTGCATATATCTGTCATCAACTTTTTGAAAAATGTTGCCACCCCTTGTTGCGATCTCAACAACAGATTACGTTTTGTCTGTGGAGAAAGGTGACCAGTGAAGGCTTGCAAGTTCTACACTCAGTTTAACATGGCAGAGCTACTGCAGTGGACTCTGAAGAACACAGCATTCTGTGCTTAATCTGTGACACTAAATGCTTCTGTCAAAATAGAAATAATCTCATTTTATGTAGTAATAGTCTAATTTTTAAGATGAAAAGATGTCCTCTCCAGAAATTCGAACTTTCTGCAGGCTGTAATACAGCTTCTAATGCAGTCGTGGAGCAACGAATTCTGCGGTCCAGTTGGCCTGGCTGCACAGTAATGCGACAGACTAAGAACAAGAAGTGTCTTGGTTCTGTTCTAGGCTGTTAAAAGTAGGTTTTACTGGACATTTGGGTGTGATTTTCAAGGATTTCTCACGTTCATCTAGTCACTTATAAGTCCTAGATTACACTTTACATCACAAACCCCAAAAATATAGTTTTCAAAACACATTCTGTTCAGTTTCATTTATGTCAAAAAAAAGGACATCATGAAATAAAACCATTAACACAATCAAATGTGTTTTGTGAGCTAAGAAAATGTTACAGATGACATCAAATCTAAAAAGTCTTGATTCAAAGGTTTTTTTATTGATATTTAAAGGGTTTTCTCTGTTTCAGATTTTTTTATTTTCATTTTGCACACTGTGGACCTATAACTAAATTTTTTGTAAACATTTTCAAGCTGTACTTCTTAACTTGTCAGGTAAACTGGATTTAATTATATAAGGATGGAATTTTTGATTGTCAGATCAAAATACTGGCATCCATATTCAATTGACATAAAAGATGTACTTTGCATATTCAGTTGAAGATGGTTACATTAACATATCAACTTTATCTATCTTAAGAATGCTAATTATGTAATTATCAATAATTTGAAATATAATAAGTTTTGTGTAATTCTTGTAAAATTTAGTTCCCGGGGCACAGCATGTTTTATAGCTCACCTAATCAGTTATACAGGATGGTCCATTGATAGTGACCGGGCCAAATATCTCACAAAATAAGCATCATACAAAGAAACTACAAAGAACAAAACTCGTCTAGCTTGAAGGGGGAAACCAGATGGCGCTATGGCTGGCCCGCTAGATGGCGCTGCCATAGATCAAACGGATATCAACTGCGTTTTTTAAATAGGAACCCCCATTCTTTATTACACATGTGTGTAGTATGTAAAGAAAAATGAATGTTTTAGTTGGACCACGTTTTTCACTTTGTGATAGATGGCGCTGTAATAGTCACGAATGTATAAGTATGTGGTATCATGTAACATTCCACCAGTGTGGACGGTATTTGCTTCGTGATACATTGCCCGTGTTAAAATGGACCATTTACCAATTGCGGAAAAGGTTGATATCATGTTGATGTATGGCTATTGTGATCAAAATGCCCAATGGGCATGTGCTATGTATGCTGCTCGGTATCCTGGACAAGATGATCCAAGTGTCCGGACCGTTTGCCGGATAGTTAAGTTATCTTACGGAAACAGGAATTGTTCAGCCACCTGTGAAACATCAACCACGGCCTGCAACAAATGATGATGCCCAAGTATGTGTTTTAGCTGCTGTCACAGCTAATTCGAACATCAGTAGCAGACAAATTGCACGAGAATCGGGAATCTCAAAAATGTCGGTGTTGAGAATGCTACATCAACATCGATTGCACCCATACCATATTTCTATGCACCAGGAATTGCATGGCAACGACTTTGAACATCATGTACAGCTCTGCCACTGGACACATGAGAAATTACAGGACGATGACAGATTTTTTGCACGCGTTCTATTTAGCCACGAAGCATCATTCACCAACAGCAGTAATGTAAACCGGTATAATATGTACTATTGATGAACGCAAAATCCACGATGGCTGCGACAAGTGGAACATCAGCGACCTTGGCGGGTTAATGTATGGTATGGTATTATGGGAGGAAAGATAATTGGCCCCCATTTTATCGATGGTAATCTAAATGTATGCTGATTTCCTACGTAATGTTCTACCGATGTTACTACAAGATGTTTCACTGCATGACAGAATGGCGATTTACTTCCAACTTGATGGATGTCCGGCACATAGCTTGCATACTTCCAACTTGATGGATGTCTGGCACATAGCTTACATGTGGTTGAAGCGGTATTGAATAGCATATTTCACAGGTGGATTGGTCGTCGAAGCACCATACCACTGTCCGCACGTTCACCGGATCCGATGTCCCCGGATTTCTTTCTGTGGGGAAAGTTGAAGGATATTTGCTATCGTGATCCACCGACAATGCCTGACAACATGCGTCAGCACATTGTCAATGCATATTTGAACATTACGGAAGGCAAGCTACTCGCTGTTGAGAGGAATATTGTTACACGTATTGCCAAATGCATTGAGGTTGACAGACATCATTTTGAGCATTTATCGCATTAATGTGGTATTTACAGGTAATCACGCTGTAACAGCACGCGTTATCAGAAATGATAAGTTCACAAAGGTACACGGATCTCATTGGAACAACCAAAATAAAATGTTCAAACGTACCTATATTCTGTATTTTAATTTAGAAACCTACCTATTACCAACTGTTCATCTAAAATTTTGAGTCATATGTTTGTAACTATTACAGCGCCATCTATCACAAAGCGAAAAAAGTGGTCCAACTAAAACATTCATATTTCTTTAAGTACTACACAAATATGTAATAAAAAATGGGGGTTCCTATTTAAAAAAACGCAGTTGATATCTGCTTGACCTATGGCCGCACCACCTAGCGGGCAAACCATAGCGCCATCTGGTTTCCTCCTTCAAGCTAGACAAGTTTCATTCTTTGTAGTTTTTTCGTTTGACACTTATTTCGTGAGATATTTGGCCTGGTCACGATCAATGGACCACCCTGTATATTAAAAATAGCTATTTCAGAATTTTGCCCCCCCCCCCCTCCTCCTCTTGGAAAATTTTTTGTGTATGCTCATGAGGCACTGATAGATATTACTTTCCCCACAAGGTCACCAAGGCTGTGCAAGCATTTGTTTCATCAGTAAACCAATCTGTCTGGTAAACCAAAAATGCTAATATATAATGCCAATTGAACAGTAAGTTTTTCAAGATAATGCTGGGTACGACACTGATCAAAATGTGAAATTTCATCAGTGGTACTCAGCTGGAAGCTTGAGTGATCAGGGATGTGGTAAAAAACTCAGATGTTGAATGTATTTTTCAAAAGTTTCCTAGACGAGTGAGGAAAGTAAATCACTGTGTTCTATAATGTGACTCCTGGGGTTTCTCAGTGCTTTAGTGAAATTGTAGATTTCAGAAAAATTATGTGATGACACTTGTTTCCTTTCACTATAACTTGTTTGGTTGTAATCTACAGCCATATTTAGATCTTTGCTGTCGTGAAAGAACGGTTTCAGCACAGAGGTGCATGCCGTTTCTTACAATGCTAGTGCCTCTGTGTTACTATGGTTCTTTGCCTAAACAATGATCTGGAGATGGCTGTATCACAACCAGGGCATGCTACAGAGAATATAAACCAGTGATTGTTGTATGAACCATTAAAGGATTATTCAATTTATCACTGATTTTATTCCATACGACATATGGTGACTTATGAAAAGGTTTTTCACTTCAAACTGATACTCTCTTTTTTGCTTACTTTTAATCCTATTTCAGGATTTAAACTCCAAGGTCAAGTAATGACATTAGGGCTTTTGTTAATATTTGCTGGCCTGAGTATTTGGAGAATACAGAATCTAAGAATACCTACATGCCAGCATCCTGAATAATTTTAGGTACTATAAAGTTATCAGATCATCATCTGGCACATAAATAGCAAGTTGCAAAAAGAAGGGTGCCAGAACTAACCCGTGTAGCAGTTTCTTTGTTGAGATATATCCATCGAGAGGATTCTGTGTAGAAAACTGATATTTATGCCAATATTTTAATCAATAACACATCAAGAACAGACTGAATCAAACTGAACTTCTAACAACACAGTGAAGATATGGTGCACAGTTAAGAATGCTACTCGCATGCACATGTGCACTGGGTCTGGGCACTAGCGCCTGATGAACACGAGCAGAAGTCTAGCTCTGGTGAGTGGTGTGGGTAAGGAAGAGGCATGGGTCAGAGAGAGGGACTGATAGCGAGACAGGTATGGGGAAACATGCTAGTTTTGCTTGAGGGAGTGTACGATAACATGGTGGGGGCAAGACAGGGCTGCTAGGTGTGGATGCAGCAGTGGGGCCTCTATGCAGCGGAGAGGGGAGGGGGGGATAGAGATTGAGAAAGGACTATATACATGTGTTGGTCAGAGGGAAGGACTCTGTAGTACTGGAATGGAAGCAGGAAAGGGGATAGGCAGGAGGAGGACAGGGACTAGGGAAAGTCAGAGCTATGGGAACAAATGGTACGTTGCACGGAGAGTTTCCACCTGTGCAGTTCATAAAATCTGGTTTTGGTGGGAAGCATCCATATAGTACAGGTTATGAAACAGTCATTAAAGTCAAGTACATTGTGTTGGGTGGCATGTTCAGCAAATGGGTGGTCCACCTGTCTCTTGGCTACAGGTCAGCAGTGGCCATTCAGGCAGACAGACAGGCTGTCAGTTGTCATATCCATGTAGAATATGACAGAGTTATTGTTATTACATCCTAGTTTTTCCAATGGTTGATTTTGCTCAATGGAAATATATTTCCAATGACAGATCTGGCTTACAGACACACATTGCCTTGATTAAATTGGGGAATTATGAAGTAACATCAGCGTTCAGTATCTTATCAATACTGGAAATTAACAACAGCTCATATAGCACAAAGATGGAAAAAAAGAATTATCCTTTTCAAAGGCATCATTCCAGCATTCCTTTCAACCACCTTATGGAAACCAAGAAAAACCCAAATTTGAATGAGGATTTGCACTCTAATTGTCTCAAATGCAAGTGAATTCTTAAGCTCTGTGCCACTTCAGTGTGGTCCAGTAGTACAAGTCATGATATATACAGCTGCTGCGAAAATGGCCACTACAACAAACGTGTTAAAAATAGTAACTTCCATGTGCACAGACAACACACAAAAAATCTGGCACCTTGATTAATGGATCAGATGAGAAAAGAAGTAATAATGTTCAAACTGACACCAAGTTTCATTAAACTTTATCACAAAATGATCTTATCAGTGGAGAGCTGGAGGACGGTTATGTGAGTAAATTAGCTTGAAGAGTGACACAAGTCACATGTCAATCTACATCTCCCTATGTTCTTTATTCTTAACTGTCATTAAGTGGAAAATTGCCAGTGTTCTTTGATTAGCTCAATGTTGTTTATGGTCTATTAATGTTGTGTCTAACAAGCTTTTACACTTAAACAGAAGATAAAACTTTTAGACCGGCCATAAAATAGTGGCCAATGTAATGTAGAATTGTACATACAGAGTAGCTCCAGTGTAGGTACTGATTATAGTTCTGGACACACACTAGTGAGAACAGGATACAGGAAAGAGAAAAAGCCACAATCATAATAATGGCAATCAAGAAATATGATGTCAACAGATGATAAAACATTGAATGTCATTGATTGTGGATTAAAAGCAACATAAATTTATGCCAGACATTTGTTCAAATTTAAACACAATTTCATGAAGTGTGAAATCCATTTTTGGCCTGAAAATGGTCCCTGCATGGAGAGATGGAAATATTCCTGTAACATAACCATCAAGGAGGAGAAGACAACTCTTTTAACTTATAGCATTTGTCTCAATAGGAGTCTGAACATTTGAAGATATTGAATATCCTGTAAAAGAAATGCCCACTATGCAATCTATAGATAGATCTAGATCACAGAGAAAAAATTCTGTTTCACCAGAGTTCTAAATGTCTAGCTTACTGCATCATTTCTGAGTTATTCACAGTATTAAAAAGGAAAGGTCACTTGAGAAAACTATAGATTTATATGACAGAGTTGCTAGTCAGTACCTACCACCAGGAAATAAAATTTTTAGCCGATACACCTAAAATCCATTAAACCATCTTTGCCTTGTTATTAGTTCCTTCCTCAGAGGGTACGAATAGGTTCAGGACAGCTAAAATGAAAGGGCAGGTCACTCAAGACACCAGAAGATCGCCCTACCTATTATGAGGAGTTTGGGGAGCATACAAACATGGAGGAGAAACTGTTAGAATACCAGGTCAAACTATGCCTAATGACCCCATTCTTTCCATCCACAGTGAGCTGTAGACGATTTTTAAAAGCTTAGGCCCCTCATAAGAAAACGTAGGTGCTTCCATAGAAGTTCTTCCTCTCCAACCATCCTCCAGTTATTTCCAAAAGTACACCAAAACACAGAGACTAACATCCTACATAAAAAAACACCAACCACTTCTGGGGATGTCTCAAATCAATTCCAAACCCTCTCCCATCTGAAACCCTCCTTGTCACAAGCAATTTGATCTTGCTCTACATAAACATCCCCCACACACATGGCCTCTCAACCTTGGAATGCTACCTCTGCCAATGGCCACCTGAAAGTCAGTATAGCTCTGACAGTTTCTATGAACTCTCAATGGAGCCAAGTGTTTGATCCAGAAAATTTAGTTATGAACAAATTAGCAGCACTTACCATTTTGGAGGCAGTTCAGCTGTGCATAAGTTTTGTTATAATTTGAAACTTACTTAGCTCTTAAATTAAGTACATTATGCTGGTACCTATGACAGTTTGATGGCATCTCCATTGTAGTTTTAACACAATGGCTGCATGCATAGCAATGGATGTTTCACTGCTATGCCAGACCAGGCGTGGCCAGGGCAGGACATAAGGCCCTGCTGTGATGGGAGGTGACTTTGTGACAGTCCATGTGCTAAACAAACCTACAGAGCCAAAAATCTGATTATGAACTGCACAAGTTGTGATCAAAAAACAATGAGAATTTTTTAACTGCACTTGCTTTCTACATTTTGAATATTTAGTTTACTGTTGACAGTTGGAAAGGTTGCAGCATTTTCGAGTGTTCAGAAAATTTTCACATTAAAAAAAGATGGATCAAAGAATCTGCAATAAATTTTGCTTGAAAAATGGAGCAAAGTGCAGCACTGCATTCGAAGTACTGTCTGCAGCTTTTGGTGAATCTGCTATAAATACGAGAAGAGTTTACAAGTGGTATAAATGTTTCGAAGATGGTTGAGAAGACATTGAAGACAACCATCACCACAGACATCACAGCACAGGTTTGTTTTATTTATTATTTGGTAAGTTCCTACAGGACCAAATTGCTGAGGTCACTGGCTCCTAGGCTTACACAATACTTAATTTAACTTAAACTAACTACACACACACCCATGCCCAAGGAGGACTTGAACCTCCGACAGGGGGAGCTGTGCGAACTGTGACAAGGTGCCTCAGACTGCGTGGCTACCTCATGTGGCCAGCACAGGGTTTCTTAAACATTTTCCATTGCACCCCCTTCTGAAACAAAAATTATTGTGACCCATTGCCCTATTTTTCTTGTCTACTTCAACGCTTCTGTCTAATTATTTTATCTGTCAGTAACCAAGTGCATTAAACATCTTTTTAAACATTATCATACATTAGTATTCAAAGGTAGTGGAAGTTAACAGTTACAACTGGTTTATAAAGGACTGTGGCTGTGTGTAATGTTATTGGAACTGAGCAAGTGTGTGTATCTCACTACATATCTTTTTCTTAACAAATTAGTTAATTGTTTAAGGTTTAACTGTTTCCATCTGTATTGCATTCATTTCGAATGTTTTAATATTTGGAATATCATGACAGACAAATGATGATGGAACAACAGTCAACATTTAAATGTCCATTTAGAAATTGCTATATTCAAACTGGTCATCCATAAAGAAAATAAATTGGAGTAAAATTGCACGTTTTAAAATTTGGAAATTTTCTGACATTAGCACACTTAGTGTGATGTTTGAGTTTATTTAGAAAGTGGATCCAATCTTGGTTGGATCTTTGGAACAGCAACTCTTAGATCCCTGCCAGCTGCAGTGGAGACCAGTGTTTCATCTTGATAAATGCGCCGTGGAAAAATATTGACACACACAAGTAAGTTGATGCAAAGAGTAATAATATGTCTACTACCCTTCCTGCTAAATTGGGATTTTCATTCCTAGATTACACTCAAAAATCTTCCACACACTTCTATTTAAATTCATTTTGACATGTTCTATCACTTGAAGAGTTCTCCTATTATACTATTGACAAGTGGTCTGTCATGATGGTATCAGACTCTGGATCCAGTCATACTCAGATGAATTTGTTTACTAAGGGCTCTGAGATGTTCTGTGACAGTTCTACTCTTTTACCTGTATCCAATTTCTTTCATGATATCACTGAGACAAGAAAACATCTTGCAGTTACCCTCCTCCATCTTGGTTTTCCAACATCCAAGTTTTCTCTTAAACGCAAGAACTTTCTCGGTTAGAAAGATGATATTACTCTAGTCTTGAAGCAATATGTTAAGATCATTCAGCTTCTCAAAAATGTTGCCTAAGTAGCACAATTTTAGAAGCCATTTCTCATCCAGAGATTGAACCGCAGGTGTAAGATTGCTGGATAGGAAAAGACAAAGTTCATCCTTCAGCTCCACGACACGATGAAGCTCTCCACCACAAGGCAACCAACGTACCTTCATATGCAATTGAAGAGAATCATATGTAGAACCCATCTCCTTGCAGAAAATGGAATACAGCCTACTGCTTAAAAATTGTGGTTTCACAGAATTTACAGCACTGACTACATCATTCAGTACTTTATTGACTTCCAGATGTATTACTTTAGAAGCCAGTGCCTATTTGTTTATTATCCAATGTGTGAATTTTATAGGAGGAACAGCACTCTATCTTGCCATGAAAACCTTTTTAGTTCCAGTAACTGCCGCCCCCATTAGTACATAGAACAACTCAATTTGTCCATGGCAGATTATTATCAACAATTCACATGAAAGAAAATATCTTCGCTTGTAGTCCTTCCATCCAGAGCTTTACAAAATACAAGGTTCTCATGAATTTCATTTTCATTAGCTATCCGTGCAAAAAGAAGTTGGGAAAGATTTCCAATATCAGTACTGCCATCAAACAGCAGGGTGAATCGAATTTTTGGCTACCACAAAGACATGGTAGCAATTGATTTTTCGTATCAGTGGCTATTACATCAATATGATGAGCCATTACATCATCTGGGAGTGTTATCGACTTCAAACTCTCACGAAGTCACCTTCCCTCCATTATTTCGCACATTTTTATGGCTGCAGGAGGAAGTAATTTCTCACCAATAATATGTGACGATTCCGATTTTGCAGTTAAGTACAATACCTCTATGGAAGCTCTTATGGCTTACTTAGCAACTGATAGCTGTTTTTTTTTTTTTTTTTTTTTTTGAGAACTCTGATATTCTCTTTTAGTTGTTGCTCAGGACACTTAAAAAACAGCTGAATCAGAAATTCCTTCTCATCCCATCCAGTAAGTCTGCCCTCACCCAAGGTTCTGGGCAGCTTTTCCAAACTCTACCCCTTTTCTTAAACCTCACCAATCATCCTACTCCTCCACCCCTCTTCCTTCCCCTTCAACCCTTCTGCCAGCAGGAGGAGCCACTTCGAAAATTTATTATTTTCATTGATGGATAAGCTCAAATGAATCTCAAGTCCTATCCTCCCCTGTAAAACCTGTCTCCTCTGGAGAAAGTATGGGATTGGTCAAAGGTTGTTCACTTGACTACAAGTGGTGCATCAGTGGTAGGTCTAGACATCCTATACAGGATCAACAGGGACCAGAGAAGACTGAGGGTGTCACCTTAACTAAAGGTTCAAGCTTCTGCCTTCCACTGAAATGGAGCCAGTGGGACACACACATGTTGTGAAACCTGTTGGTTTGTCCTGTGTCAAGAGGATGCAGTTATAAAAGGATAGGGTCCTTACTCATCGGCAGTTCAAACATATGATGAATAATGGTGTGATTAAGGAAAATGGCAGCAAGAGACAGGAAGAAACATCAGATGCACTCACTATTGGTAAAGGCACATGACAGCCAGGTATGTTAAAGAGGCTATTCCAGCAGCTACTGGGGGAACAGAGTGCAACCAGATGCAGATTGTAGCGTACATTGAAACAAATGATGCCCGTCATCTGGGATCCAAAGTTATACTTGGATCATTAGAGTGACTAGCAGAGAAGGTTGAGAGAACCCACTCTGCGCCTAGAGTTTCAGCAAAACTCAAGTGGAAGGAGGGAACTAGATATTTTGGAAGTTCTGTGACAAGCAAGGCTGCAACTTCCTGAAGTTGTTAGTGGTGGGTGTGTGAAGACATCCTGTGAAGTATTACTACATGCCTTCTCTGAAAACTACTTAGAACAGTTAGTTTGGATGTCCACTCATGGTGAAAATATGTTGGATCTAATGGAACAAGTAGAGCTGACCTCTTTGAGATGTCTACATCAAAACTGGTATCAGTGACCATGACACAGTTGTGGCAACAATGATTAACAAAGTACAAATGATGCCCAAAACAAGTAGAAAAATATGTATGTTCAGTAAACTAGGTTAGAAGCAGTAGTGTCAAATCTTAATGAGCAACTCAAAAATTTTATCACAGGACAGGAGTATTTACAGGAACTACTGATCAAATTAAAAAAAAAAACCAGCAGAACAGAAGGGACCCTCCATGGCATACAGTACTGAAAAGAAACTTCTAAAGAAAAGAGATATCTGCATAATAGGTGTATAACAAAGCATAAGGCTGTTGATAGATGCTAAATGAAATGCATTTGGGGGCAACGAGAAAAATCAATGTGTGATGTTTTCAGTGACTACAATAGCAGAATAATGCCAAGTATTTCACAAAACCCAAGGAAATTCTGGTCATGCATAAAGGCTGTTAGGGACACCAATGTTAGCACACAATAACTCAAAGATGAGCCAGGAATTGAAACTTTAGACAGCAAAGCAAAAGCAGGGATGCTTAATTACATTTTCAAATGTTCCTTTACAAAACCTAGGAGAATTGTTCCAATTTAATCCTCACACCACTGAAAACATGAGTGAAATGAGTGTTAGTGTCAGTGGTAAACCGAGATCATTAAAATTGAACATAGCTCCTGGGAGCTATGGAACCCCTATCAGATCCTACACTGAATTTACGGCTGAGTTAGCCCCCCTTAACTAACATGTATTGTAGACCACTCCAACAAAAGCTGATGCCAATAGATGGAAGAAAGCAAGTCACACCGATTGACAAGAAGGGTAGTAGAAGTGATCCACAAAACTACCATCCTAAGTTCTTGATTTCAGTTTGTTGCAGAACCTTAGAATGTATCTTGAGCTCAAACAATGCAATCTCTCTAACATAATGATCTACTTCATACTAACCACCACATATTCTGAAAACACTGATCATGTGAAATCCAATTCGCACTTTTCTCAGATAACACACCTTGGATCAAGGCAGTCTCTTAGATGTAGTATTTCTTGATTAGTATTTCTTGATTTCTGAAGAGTGTTTGGCCGAGAACCACATCTACACTTATCAGGAGCATGCACAAAATTTGACTGGATTGAAGATGCTGTAATTTATCTTGGATGGAGAGTAATCCACAGATATAGAACTAATGACAGGAGTGCTTGCAGTGGAGTGTGTTGAGACACTTGCCGTCCATGTTGTACATTAATGACGTTGCAGACAGTAGTAATAGTAACTTCAGACTTTTGCACATGAAGCAATTATCTATAACGAAGTAGTCTTAAAGAATCTGCATAAATATTCAGCTAGATCTTGGTAAGACTTCAAAGTTGCTTTGAATGTTCAAAAGCGTTAAATTCAGCACTTCACAAAATGGAAGAATGTAGTGTCCTTTGACTATAATATCAATAAGCCACAGTTGGAAATGGTAAACTCTTAACCCTTTCTTTACCAGCGTAGCTTATAAGAAACATCGTCTTTCCATAGATGTATTTTGCATTAGACCGATTTTAACTACTCTTTGCCGTTGTTTACTTGAAGCTCCATGCCAGTAGTGACTGTTCCTGACAACAGATGGCAGGAACTACCGCGCGGGAAGAAGGAAACAATTGTTGAGCGTGACTAGTTACTGGAGTCTTCATTGTGAAGAATTGATGATAAAAAAAACGTGTAAAATACGTAAGTTTTGCACTTTCCTTAACAGTCAAATAATTATCGTGTGTTGTGACAATCCTTCCTGCATAAGTACATCATACATTTGACTTGCATAATGATTTCCAGATAAGATAAACTGCGAAAAACCTTATGTTGCTTCAAAGCAACAGTGGAATTGAGTGGAAATTCCGTAATATAATGCCTCGCTTTACAAATCTATTGATGTAGGTGTTTGAAATTTTGCTTTGCAGGTATAAAATCACATTCTAGACACTTTTTAAATATTGCGTCACTATGTCTGGCTTTTTGACTGATGCTGACCTAGAATATATTATGAATTTACCCGATAATGAGTTCAATGCATACATTGATGTCCCTGATGGGGATATATCAGATGTTGGGGACGAAGATAAAGATGAAACTGTCGAAATTGATGAAAGTTCTCAAGCTATTTCCGAAGCAGCTGTTATGAATTTCATTCAGATGGTGGAAAAGGAGGACGGAGCTGAAATTTCGGCAATTAGAGAGGAGCAAGAGACAGAATATGAATTTCCAAAGGTAGGGACCACTAACAGAAGTAACAATATTGAGAAAGTACATAATTATAAGTATAATTACGTATTTAAGACGTCAATGTCTTTAAATTTCAGGCTGATGCAGTCAGGAGTGGTGAAGTTATTGATTCTTAGCCAAAATCAAATGTAAGCGACAACAATACAAATGAAGGAGCATCATTTACACGTGAGCAGGAGCAGCAGCAGCAAGTAAAACATAGATGTAAGCGTAGTGATTATAAATTTAGAAAAAGAGATTTTGTGGTACAAGACACAGAATGGAAAGGATCACTTCCACCACCACCAGTAGAGGAAATGACACCTTTGCAATATTATAAAATATTTATGAATGATGGCGTATTTGAACTCATTGCTGAGCAATCCAATATCCATGCTTTGCAGAAAGATTCAGTTTCTTTGCGGACGAGCAAAAATGAAATGGAGCAGTTTGTTGGTATTTTACTGCACATGGGCATAATCAAAATGCCTTCCATTCATTTATACTGGTCGAATGAGTGTAGGTATTTACCAATAGCTGATGTGATGAGCAGAACTCGCTTCTTCCAGCTACTGCGGTATTTTCATGTTGTCAATAATCAAGACTTGCCTGAAGCTAATCGTGACAAACTCTTCAAGATTCGCCCACTTTTATCTGCATTGCAGTCATCATTGAAGACACTCCCTCCAGAAGAATACCAAGCTGTTGATGAACAGATAATTCCATTCAAGGGTAGAAGCGGTTTGAAACAGTACATAAGAAATAAGCCTCACAAGTGGGGCTACAAACCTTTTACGAGAGCTGGTGCTTCAGGCATGATGTATGATTTTGAAATTTATGTTGGCAAAAACACCTGCAGTGATAGAGGATTAGGTTTGTCTGGGGATATTGTTTTGGCATTGACGGAAACATTGCCAGAGAAACAGCATTTCAAAGTGTTTGCTGATAGTTGGTTTTCTTCTATACCATTAGCAATTGCCCTGAAAGAAAGGGGCATTGAATTCTGTGGCACTATCAGGACAGACAGGATGGGAAAATGTCCCTTGAAAACTGAAGCAGAGCTCAAGAAAACTGGACGTGGCTCCTGTGACTGGAGAGTGGAAACAACAAACAATGTAGCTTCAGTACGCTGGTTTGACAGAAAATGCATAAATTTCGTGTCAACATACGCTTGTGTTGAGCCCTTGGCAACATGTAGACGCTATTCTGCATCTGAAAAGAAATTCATTGATGTACCTAGACCTTACATAGTGGAAAAGTACAACAAACATATGGGGGGTGTGGACCTTGCTGACATGTTGATAGAACTATACCGTATCAACTTGAGGTCACGGAAGTGGTATATGCGCATTGTGTACTGGTGTTTGTCTGTAGCAGTTGTCATTGGATGGCTACTCCACCGTCGTCATATGGTCCAAAGTGGCAAAACCTCAAAGATGTCACTCCTGCAGTTCCAAGCTAATATTGCTGCAAGTCTACTGCTTGCGAGGAAATCAGGTTCCCAAAAGAAGAGAGGAAGACCAAGTTCTGAAATGATGACAAGGACTCCTGCAGCAAAAAGGACTGTATGTGCAGCTCCAGTTATGGATGTGCGTTTTGATGGGTTCGAACACTTTGCAGATATGGTAGAGAAGAAAGGTCGATGTAAAGTTTGCATTAAGTCTACTACACAAATTTTTTGCACCAAGTGTAAAGTGCATCTGTGTCTCACAGTAAATAAGAAATGTTTCCACATCTTTCATGGAATATAATTACTTCATAAGGCAAAGATACAACACACACTGATGTCTGATGAGATACGTGAAAGAGTGAAATGTTTGCAGTGCAAAAATTTCAAATTTTTACTAATACAAAGAGCTGAATTTGTTAATTACTCGAACGAAAATTAGTCATCACCACATTGTCAATAATAAAAATGCTGTGCATAGACTTCTAAGCTATAAAATGTGATGTATAAACCAATATTTTCCTTACATGAATCCACGTTTATTGAATTTTGTTTCTATGATGTCACTACCTGTAAGAACCACTGTTGCTTAAAAGCAACATTAAAAATTTTTTGAAATAAAACATATTAAAAAAAAAGATTATCATATTTTACATTTATGCACCTAAATAAGTGTAAAAACGAATGCAGATATTTTTTTTCTCAAAACTTCGAAAGTCGGTAAAGAAAGGGTTTAAAACTACCCCAGTATAACACTAACAGGGGCATGAAATTGTATGATCAAATAGCCAGTTGTTGGTAAGGCAGGTGGTAGATTTCAGATTACTGGGGACATTCAATCAAGAGAGCTTACAATCACTTGTTCAACTCATCCTAGAATGATACTCAAGTGTGTGGGACTTGTAGCAAATACGACTAACAAGGGGTTGGTTGGTTGATTTGAGGGAGGGGGCCAAACAGCAAGGCCATCAGTCCCATTGGATTAGGGAAGGAAGTCTGCAGTGTCCTTTCAAAGGAACCATCCCGACGTTTACCTGAAACAATTTAGGCAAATTACAGAAAACCTCAATCAAGATGGCTGGACACAGGTTTGAACCTTCATCCTCCCTAATACGAGTCCAGTACACCACCTCGCCTGGTATTAACATGGGATATTGAAGGTATGCAGAGAAAGGGAGCATAAATGTTCAGAGGTTGGTTTGACCCACGGGATAGTCACATAGATGCTGAAGACACTGAACTGGCAAACTATCAAATAGACATGAACTAACCTGAGAAAGCCTACTTACAAAGTTTCAAGCACTGGCTTTAAATGACTAGGAATACAGTACAACCACTTACATGTCACTCCTGCAGGGATCTTGACGAGATTAATTATAGCATGCTCAGAGCCATTTAAATAATGCTTCTTCTTGCTCTCCAAATGTGTATGGAAACAGGAAAACCAATAACACTTACAGTGTGATGTACTCTCTGCCATGCACTTCACAGTGGTTTGCAGATTATAAATGTAGAATCAGACTGTCGACTGGCAATGCACTTGAAAAGATCAAAAGAAATAACCAGTTCCCTAATGCCAGAATTCTGGAGGCCAACCTCACATCCCTAATATGGAAGTTGTTGAGAGGGAGATGAGTTTTGCACTTACAAATACCTATCCTGGTAACACGAAGCATCAGCAATACAGAAGAGTTACGTATATATTTGAAACAAATATCCATCATGCAAACTCGTCTTGAGGAATGGAATGAGACTCAGACTTGTGTCACAGCTATCAAACATTAGCAAGCTTCAAAGCAAATCATTTGGAACAAGGTCCCATCTAGAATTCAAATTGCAAGTGTGGTGTTACTTCTGTGATGTCACGTGTTACCCAATGTCTGCTGAACCAATGAATAATTGCAGTAGTTTAAACCTTTTATTAGTTAGTCGAAAGCTGTTCGGAAGTTTTGTTATTTTTTGCGCATGCAAACTAACACAGATGGGCGCTGCGCATCTTCAAGGTGGGACGGCAACTGCAGTATTGCCAGAGTTAACACTGGTGGGAGTTGGGATTTTCTGTGTTTAGAATACTGGCTTGGAGAAGTGGGTCATGTCGCTCAGAAAAGAGCATTCTGTGACAGTGGCACTGATGTTACCGGAAAATGTAAGACAAGGATTTATCTGTCAAGTAGGTGGGATTCTGTTGTTTCTCAAGCTGTCAACTGGAAATTTAGAATGAGAGCGAATAATTATGTTATTTGTGATAAAATGTTAATTTGTAAGGTTATTGTAACTGACTGCAAGAATGAATGTCACATTACCTGGAGAAGTAGCACACTTATTTATAAAACTGGATACTGTGCTGGATCAGAGACTTCCAGCTTTTATTGTTAAACCTTAATTGTAAGCCAGAGCTTCATCCATGGTCAAGCACAAAGGTGAACTTAGATCATAATATGAAATGACCATTCAAGAGAAAAAGCCAAGCTTCTACTAAAACTATGTATTAACATGAGAAACATACAATGTGAGGAACATATCTGTAGAGAGTATTCCACCTTACTTCACTGCTGCAAAGGGTACATGTACTCACTGACTATTGGGCTACAATGTATTTAGCATTACAGCAGTTCAATCCAAGTCATGAATTTTCAGACATATACACTGAACCTTGGGAATAGTGCACTGTATCCTGGGCAGAAGTCACTCTGAAGTATGTGTAATGGCAAATTCCCTGAGCAGTTCACTACCAGAAACCTAAAATCACAATTCTATTGCCACTGATGAGAAAGTACAGTAAAAAGAATTTAATCCTATGCATGGGTGTGACAGAAGTCTACTCATTTTTTGGTGTCATCAATGTAGAATAATTCCATTTAACAGCAGAAGAAACTAACATTCAAATACCGACAAAAGTGGACATATTAAATCGATACAAATCTGAAGACTAAAGGTAAAATATCAATAATTGGGATCACGCACATATGATGAGTAACTGAGCTGTATGATGGAACAAAGCGAAGTTGCGACATTTAGCTCTTGCTAAAGATGAATAAAGGGGGCAAGCTAACTTTCATTAATGTACAAGACTTGCCTATTTGAAATAAAAACTGCAACTCAGTTGTGGATACACAAGCAAAGAGGTCCAAATTGATAAGACAGAGAACAAGCCTCTCGAGATATTTTGCTAATGAACTGATCAATCACTGTTCAAATGGGTGATGACATACCACATAACCATGTCAAGTTGATGAGCTGTCTACTACTGGAATTATTTTGCCTTAAAAATTGCATATTTGAAGAGAATCCAAACAACCTAACACCTGAATGAGTAGATCGCAGGTATTTCCCATTAATTTATGCTTTTGACACACTATTTTCAAAATCAATCTTCATTTGCACACCAATTTTTACTCTGACATTAAATTAAAGCACAAATCATGTTTGTCTTATTTATTGACATCACAATATGTACAAATAAAATATTTTTATTAATCAAATTCTGAACAGGGCAAACCATCCACCCACAGTGAACACAAAAAATACTGTGTAGGTATAATCATTTCTTTCATTGTACAATGTTCCCTTGTCTGTAGATTTTGGACATATAAATACAATCACTCTAAAAAACTCAGTATCTTTGACCATTTTTACAACACATAAATACTGATGTTTATTACATATTAACATTTATATACATTTGTTCAGTAAGCCACATGTAAATGCAATGGAATGCTTAACATGAAGATTTATGATGGAGATCAAACAAGGCAATGGAAACTCATCCATCAAACTATGATGGCAGGTACTAACATCCCAAGGATCTGAAGGAGTATAGTATTGTCTTAATTTTTCAGCACGAGTAATTAATAGCTATCAACAATGCAATAAAATATCATATTTTTCCAAATGCACACAACAATGCTGAGACTTACTACATTTGTAAGGAAAAATGTAATTGGCATTTCTATTCTTGACATATTGTACAGAATCATCTTTACTCCTGGCCACTTACAAATGAAATTAGTGGACCAAAGTTCCGTCTTACAGCAAAGTTCAATGTTCCCTACTCCCTCTACACAACCACCCTAAGATATTTTAAAACAGTGATGACAAGATGAATTCCAGACACCTTATATCTATTTAGTTTGTGGATGTCGTGAATCACGTGGATAGAATTCTGCAAGTATTGCTGCTGGGATCCTCTTCAACATCTCCTTCGGGAAAATTCGTAGTAGTTGCCAACCAATATCCAATGACTCAAATACAGTACGATTTTCATAGTTACCTGTAAATAAACAGTTGTTACAAATGCCGTTCAGGACTAACTAATAAAATGTTTTACATAATTTCAAATTGAATGGGGGTAAATGATCACCATATGCCATAATTATGGTTCACAGGCCAGTTTGTGGTAAACATTGATTTATCTTCATTATAAATTGTAGACACTGAAACCTACTGTTTCCTATATCATGAGTTCTGGAAGTGCAAATCAATCCATATTTCATTTGGCTCTCAGACACAAACTGAACAGGCACTTTTAAGATATCTATTTACAAATCAAAACCAATAACTTTCATCCTTGTTAAACTAGCACTTTTTGAGTCTTACCTTGAGATATGAAATTTTTCTCAAATTTTGTGAGGAATTCAAGGTACAGAAGGTCATCAGGGGTAAGAGCTTCCTCACCAACAACAGCCTTCATTGCTTGCACATCTTTCCCAATTGCATAACAGGCATACTGCAAGAGACAATAAATGTAATTCTTTTTTCCACATAGATTACAGCAACCAGATAATTAAGACATTTAGTTGCTAACTGACCAGTTGGTTCGATACATCAGCATGGTCCTTGCGAGTCATGTTTTCGCCAATAGCCGACTTCATGAGACGACTGAGTGACGGCAACACATTGACTGGAGGATATATTTGTCTGTTGTGCAACTGACGATCTACGTATATTTGCCCTTCTGTGATGTATCCTGTCAGATCTGGGATAGGATGTGTAATATCTGTAACAAACGAAAGTTGCTTACCAGTTTTGCTAAAACAAGTGTACAAAAAATGTGTGATTTCTGAACTTTGTCAAAAGAACAACTCTAAAATGACAAACAGTTACTAATTAATATTACAATTCTGCTTTTATTTAAGTTTGCTACTGAAGCTAGTAACTTTTCTAGTTTCTCTTTGAATTCTAGTCATTTTTTTAACAGTGGTTTAAGACATGAACTTGTTTTAAGGAAAAGGGAGAGTCAGCTGTATCCACTAGGAGCACTGAAACAAATGCTCTTTGAAATATCGGCTGTAACACAGCAGCAACCAACAGGACAATTTTGGTTAAATAGGATGAACTTAAAATTTTGTCAAATCATATCTATATAAATTGGGAAGCAAATACAAAGCTCTCAGGGACAAATCAAAAATAAATTCAGTGTATTCAGACACTAGAATCAACCATGTTCACTTCTTCAGATTTAATATCTTTAAAAGTTCAAATCTAACTCCGCAATTGTTTTTTTCTGTATAAATTGTATCATCCATACCATCATTAGGCATAGTTAGAATGGGTATCTGTGTAATGGAACCACTTCGACCTTCCACTCTCCCAGCTCTTTCGTATATGGTGGCAAGATCAGTGTACATGTAACCAGGGAAACCTCTTCGCCCCGGTACTTCCTCCCTAGCAGCTGAAACCTGCAGAAAGGAAAGGAATTTTGTTAAATAGATCTCATAAGACAATTAAGTAAATAAGTCATACGCGGAAAATTACATGTTTTGTGTAGTTCAATGTTTGTGAAAAATGTGTAAAGTATTTATGTGTAAAGTATTTATTATCAAACATTGTAAAATTGGCATCAACCATCTCACCTCTCGCAAAGCCTCAGCATATGAACTCATATCAGTGAGAATAACCAATACGTGTTTCTCACACTGATATGCTAGAAATTCAGCGGCTGTCAATGCAAGCCGGGGTGTGATGATACGTTCAATTGTTGGATCATTGGCCAAGTTCAAGAACAGACACACATTTTCCATAGAACCATTTTCCTGAAATATTTATTAATTTAGAGACCAGTAATAAAATTTGTTAAGTCAGAATATAAAGTGAAAATAATCACATGGAATGCTATTCAATACATTACACTTGCATAAAATTTACACATATACTGTACCTCAAAGTCTTGTTTGAAGAAACGAGCTGTCTCCATGTTAACACCCATAGCTGCAAATACAATAGCAAAGTTGTCCTCGTGATCGTCCAGGACTGACTTCCCTGGGAGCTTAACAAGCCCAGCTTGACGACAGATCTGAGCAGCAATCTGCAGAGACGATAACAAGCATTATATATATAATCTGGTGCATTATATTAACATACACACAAACCCTACTTTGAACGAAAGAATAGTTTTAATCCAATGAAAGTTGATAAGTGAACATACCTGAACCACGCAATTTCAACTGCATTTGCCAGAGCACTGTTAGTTCTGTAATGTATTAGGAAGACAATTTGGTTTATGTCACTGCCTTACAAACTTTTTCCTTCTGGTGATGTTATTATGCTAATATTTGTTTCTCTCTCTCTCTCTCTCTCTCTCTCTCTCTCTCTCTCTCTCTCTCTCTCTCTCTCTCTCTCTTGCACGCGCGTGCCTGCCCACACACACACACACACACACACACACACACACACACACACACACACACACACACACACACACACACACACACACATATATTAATAAATAAGCAGACAGTGTTACAAGATTCCTATTCCTACATACTTCATTGTGTGGCAGGCCAGCAGCAGAGAAGATTGGGATCTTTTGCCCACGGGCAATGGAATTCATCACATCAATGGCAGATATTCCTGTCTGGATCATTTCTTCAGGGTATATACGGGACCATGGATTAATAGGCTGACCTGCAACATAGAGGGAAAAAAATTTAAAGCTCTGCAGTATGCTGAATATCTAAGCTATTAGATACAATCACTTCATCTCTCAAACAAGTCTACTGCTGCACCACCTCACAGATTCAGCCGACAGTACAAAATTCTATTTAAGCACTATATCAACTGTGGCAGTATGGGGGACAACAGAATCAGCCAAAACAGAAAATACATAAGCTTACCAATCACATTTCCTAAACTTAAAATCTGGTTGCATAATGAACTGAATACAGCATACTGAATATGTATATGTGTGTGTGTGTGTGTGTGTGTGTGTGTGTGTGTGTGTGTGTGTGTGTGTGTGTGTTGGGGGGGGGGGGGGGGGGGGAGGGGGAGAGGATGATAAGCATGGTGCCCAAAGTCTCAGTTCTGTAATGTATTAGGAAGACTTTATTTGGTTTATGTCACTGCCTTACAAACTTTTTCCTTCTGGTGTATGTTTCTATTCATACTGAAATGGAATAATTCAGTGTTACATGTAAATGGAATTACCATTAACATATCAATTCTGGGAACAGAAGATCGGTGTTAATGGAAATTGCCTAAAAACTTAATAGTTGACTGTATCTTTACACCTGCATGTACAAAAAATTTCAGCGTTTAATGTCATTTGAAGGAAGACCCTTCAAAGATCTAACAAAATATCAAAGTGCTTTACATTTACAGAACATCTAAAGGATAACTGCATCTGCAGTATTCCACACTTTCTTGTGCCCAGCTTCCTACGGTATTATCTGCAGATGTTAGAAGCTTCAGGCAAATTTTATATTTGTGAAAACCACAAAAGTATTCAGTGACATTGTGCTTATGCCCAATACCAAAACTTATCTTTCTGGTTTCTTTCATTTTTCTAACTAAAATTTTAAGGGATATATCCATTCATTATTAGCATAGGCCAATTTGTTACACCTACCTTAAGTGAAAAGCATTTGATTTTCCTCAGCACTCAGCTCTAGAGCTAAATCAGTAGATTTTTCAAGACTTCAGACCTGCAGTATTCCATATAAGCATCCACTTTAAGTGATCAAAACAATTCTATTTAAGCTAATTACTGAGTTCCTTAACAGACAAAACTGAGCCTATTGCATTGTTTAACCCACCATAATTTTTAGTTTAATAACAATTCAGAAAGTATTATCCAATTTTATATTAACATATTAAAAATACGACACTGTAACTAAGTTGCGTGTTAAAAGAGTGCACTGAAAAGTAATGCCACCTAATTGATATGAGCACTCAAAGCACATTCCACATGCATATTATTCATGTCTATGTATCTGCAGCCCTCTGCAGCTAGAGGGCTTCAAATTGCAGTGTGTAACACAATGGTGTTTAAAGTAATTATGTCAGTGTGTGAGAAACAATGTGCTGTAATATGGTTTGGAATTTGAGGAATTTGTTCACTTATGGAGCATCCTCTCGTTCTGCTTGACAGTAAATGACTATATACGAGCACTGAGGCATCTGAAAATCAGACGCCTTGGGCTCACTGTCACTGACCACCCTCCAAGTTCCAAATTGGCTCCACTCAAAGTTCATCGCCCCAAAACCTAAAAAAATACTTTTGAGCACTTCACTCTGATGCCAATAAATTGGTGCAAGCAGAGGAAAATCTGGCTCCATCAAGACTGACACACTACAGTGATAGAATCAAACTGGCCTCTCTTTAGGAGAAATGTGTTCATTGCCAGGGCGACTATGCTGAAAGTTAAAGATTTAGAAATGAAGAATGAAGAGGCTGAATTTTAATAACATGTTTTACTTAAAAAGCTTTAGGAGTTTACACTCAAGATATTCCGAGGCATTTCTTTTCAGCAAGCCCTCATACATATAAACGAAACCCAATTATAAGTAATTAAGTCTTTTAAAACTTCCCGGGGAAGCAGCTTAAAACTGATGAATGTGTTCAAACTTTATGTATAAAGTGGAAGAAAGAACCACTTAATACCTGATGCAAAAGAAAAATACTCTAAATAGCTATATTTAATTCCTACAGTTTTTCAGTACATGTAGGCTCTATTGACATTTATCAACTGGATAAAACATACTGAAATTCTTTTAGTCTTCATGAAACCTAAATCTACTGCCTTCAATGTGTCTTTCAGTGGCTAAAGTAAACTGTACGTACCACTTTTCCTGAGAAAGTGTGTACCTACAAAATGTCTATCAACTTCATTGAGCTTTTAAAACTCATTCCACCACATGTAACATGCTCAAGTAATATTGTTTCTTGGGTGGAACTTAACCCTAACAGTCAGTGTACCAAATCAAAAAGTTTATATTTTAAACACATTAACTACAACAACATTTGGAACAGAAGTTAGTGGTGGCTCCTAATCACACTATTGCAAATTGCTGATTTGTGGACTTATAATTACTTTAAGATTTTTGATTCTATCATCTTTTACCTGTATCAATTTTCACTACTAGTATGATACACCCTGTGTGAAAAACTTCTCACTTTGGCAAGCCTGGTACTCTGCACTCAACACCATAAGCAGCTTGTATCAGTTGGGCTTTAAACCAGCCTTGGGTCTAGTGGCTGCATGACAAAGTGTGCTGGACACAGCTTAAATCCTTAACTTCCCTCTTCTCTTTAATTAGCACTCAAGGAAAAGTCCACATACTATTCATCATGTGAAATAAAGTAAAAAGAATGACATGGATCTCACAATGAAAAACTTTCCAACATGTGTTTAAGGAGCTCAAATATTAATTAAGCCTCAAACTAAAATAACCAGTAACATTTTATCAACCCATTTAATTTGGAAAATAATAAAGTATCAATGAGAAGGTGTTGGTTTCAGCCTGAAGATCTGATGCAGCTCTTCAAGATGTTTTTGCATATATCTACAAAACTACTGCCCCAGCTAAAGAAAAATACTCAATATTAGTCATCAGTTTTGTCCAATAATGGAGAAAACATGGAACATTGTGAACATGGTAACTTTAAGGTGATAAGAGTAGCAATTTTCTTCAAAAATGCTAAGCGTCAGTTCAGCGTGTCACCACAACCAGGTATTTTGCTTCCACATCCATTGGCTTTACCAACTAACCAAAGTAAGAAAATCTGCACCAGGAGGTGACACCAAACATCCATTTACATGTCAGTGGTCAAAGTCAACAATTAATATCTAATATTCCTCGTAGCCCACTACCCATAAATACATTAGAACATGCTTAATGTACAAGCCTGATCACCCCTTACATTTTCCTACATTGCCGAAGTGAATTCCTTCACGTCGCACTGCATCTTATCAATTGACTGTTTTACTGATGATGTGCCGCAAATCCCTGTTTCCCAAGAATCAATGCTGTATCTTTTTGTTGGTTAATCGAGACACCCATCTAATCTTCAGCATTTGTCTGTAACAACCTACTTCAAGATCATGTTACTTTCAACTTGCCAGTACTGTTCATTATTCATGTATCTTCTGCTGCAGGCTACACTCCAAACAAATACTTTCAGAAAATAATTGCTAGTGTTTGTATTCATGTTTGATGTTAAAAGAATCCTAGATAGAAATTATTTGGAGTACTTTAGTGAATCCAGTTAACATGTTCCTAAGTAGATACAATCACTTCATCTCTCAAACAAGTCTACTGCTGCACCATCCCACAGACTACTAATGGTCAGAATTCAGTGTGCTAAGTTACTACAGATGGAGCACAACTTTAAAAGTATGACTAAGGAAATCAAACAGAACACCAGTAAAGCACATATTTCAAGTGACAGTAAGAAATCACGGAAACACTGTACTTAACAGGCCAACACAGATTACAGCTGTATTTCTTTCAATTAAAATTACTTACTTACTCACTGGTCATACCAGACTCTAGAGTCCATTACTGCAGCAACGTGTTTTCGCCATCTGTCCCTGTCTTTCCTTCCATTCCCCTTCAATACCTAGGCTGCTCAAATCGGCCTTCGCATTGTCCTCCCATCTACGCCTTGGTCTCCCCCACAGGACATTTTCCCTCGAGGTGCCCTACCAGTACTCTGCGCAATGACCTGCCCTCAACCATTCGAGCTACGTGACCTGCCCATCGCAGCCTACGTGATTTAATAATACTGATTATGTCAGGGCTTGAATAGAGTTCATGAACCTCTTTGTTACGCAGTTTTCGCCACTCTCTGCTAATGTCATCCCTTTTTGCTCTGAAAATTTTCCTCAAAATGTTGTTTTCAAATACTCTAAATGGCTTTTCATTTTGCGCAGTGAGAGACCAAGTCTCACACCCATACAGCATTGGTAGAATAATAGTTTTGTATATTCTAATCTTTAAATTCCTAGACAATATCCGTGATGCAGGTAATCTATTCAGTGAGAATAAGCATGCATTTCCCACTTTCTTTAGTTCGGATTCAATCTCATTTCTCGAAGTGATGTCCACGCCTAGATACTTAAATGTGTTCACTTTTTCAAACGGCATGTCTCCTACTCTTAACATTTCCTGATCTACTGCTGTTGGCATTCTAGTAGTAACCAGGTATTTAGTTTTGTCTTCACTTATCCCTAGACGTACATCTTCACCAGCCTTGATTAACGCATTCGCATTTGCTGTTACAGATTCTTTCCTATCGCTAATGATGTTTAGATCATCTGCACACCCAAATATCTTAATATTTCCATTTAACTCCACACCCTCTGAATTATCTGCTGCCATTCGTACAATATATTCTAGGACTAAATTAAAAAGTAGTGGAGACAGGGCATCTCCCTGCTTAAGTCCGTTCTTTATTACAAATTCTGACTCCAATTTCAATTACTATTACAGTGTGTTATATAGGGAGCTGAAGTTTTAACTGATCTGGGTATCTTTGTGTAATATGTATCTGTATAAGTGAAAACCCACATCACTTAATGTTAACCTACACTAAACACAAAAGTTGGTTTCAACATCACATTCTCAATATAGTGTGAATATAAATATCAGGCTTCGCTACTGGTCAATTTATTACCACAGTCAGATTTTCTGCTGTCACATTCATTGGCTTTGCCAACTCACAACAAAACTGTCAGCTTCCAACCTAACCTAGACCTCAGGCTGCGCAACAGATCTGTCACGCACGTTTGCTGAACGTCACAGTAATTTACCATGCTTGGGCCTATTAGGAGTGGTATTCCACTGTCTTCCTCTGACCCATTGACTTGTTAAACTAGTTTTACACAAATCCTAAACCATAGCACTAATTGTTATTTCTTAGGGATCCATGCCTTATCGGATAGCTTTGTTGTCCATCTGTCTGTCCTACTTAAGAACCCTTTCTATCAGCAATGGGTAGACATATCACACTCAAATTTATGTTGCATAAGGTCTACAGTCCCTTGTAGACGTACAAGTTTTTAAGTTAATGCGATATGCAAGATATGGCCATTTATACCACACATTCTGATACTCTAAAACCCACTCATAGAAACCTATAGCGTACCTCCCATTGATCTAGAATAATGAAATTTTGAGAAGCAAAGTTTCACAGTATAAGTAAAATAAAAAAAAAAAATAAAAAAAATAAAAAAAAATAAAAAAAAAATAAATAAAATAAAATAAATTATAAACTTGTTAAATTGTAATTATATCACTTATCTCTCGTCACTTGAACATACACTGCATTCATCATCCATCAAAAGCATAACAGATGAACATTACTGCATACTAACATACAATGTAGTAAGTGAAAAAGTTTTAATAAATAATCTCTCTTTACATATATAATCTGAACTCTTCTGCTCACTTCTTTTAATGTGTTGGCATAGGCTGATGAACTACTGAAGAGATTTTAATACAGTCTTGGAATTCCCATGACCAGTAACACTACTTCTTCTTCTTCTTCTTCTTCTTGTGCCTTTGTCCAATATTTATGCAGGGACGGTTGGCATGGTTATGGTCGGATTTGGCATAGTTAATTTAAGGGATGGCCAGATGCCCATCCTGTCGCCACCCTGCTACGCGAATGATGCCCGACTGGGAATTGAACCCAGGACCCCGTGATCCAGAGGCAGCAACGCTAGCCACTAGACCACGAGCTGCAGATAACTTGCCAGTATCAATATCAAAACATGTAAAAATCATCAAGATTCTCTATTTCAAGGATGGGTGAACCACATATATCCATAATTAAGTCTGTACCGAGCCCTCAGCCTGAGAGTCTTACCTGCACTTGACCAATTTTTTTTCCAGATTCAAGCTGTTGGCAGAGAAAGCATTTGATCAACTGGCCCTGAACTCCAAGTCTGACATTTATAACTATACTTACCCACTTGACCTCACACTATTATTGTACATAAAGCTAAAATAATTTTATATTCAAAATGTTTCACAAAATTCAGGCAAGATTATACTGTCACACATCATCCAAAATCGCCTATCAAGTATTCAGATAATGAGTACCATTATACAAAATATTAAACAAGTGTTACCCTGAATATCAAGGTAATCCTCAGCCAGAATAGGTGGTCCTTTATCAATGGGTTTCCCACTCCCATTGAATACTCTTCCCAACATATCTTCCGATACTGGTGTGCGCAGAATATCTCCTGTGAATTCACATAGCGTATTTTTGGCATCTATACCCGATGTGCCTTCAAAGACCTATAAAAGAAGAACAATGTTTAAAGAAATACACAAAAAATTCAGTAACATTAAGTGCACCATATACCTACACTTCGTCTACTGCAAGATTGCCCTATGTTGTTTCGACTGCCCCCTCCCCCTCCCTAGCTAAACGACATAGTTTTTTTTCCTTTTTAAAATAAATTATGCTGTTAACATATTTACGGAATTCTACCGTATAAGGCAGAACATTTGAAAAGTCTTGTAAAAGTTCATGAAAAACCTTACTTATCTAACGTACCTGCACAACAGCTTTGGATCCACTGACTTCCAAAACTTGCCCTGACCTGATGGTCCCATCTGCTAGTTTCAACTGCACTATTTCAGCAAACTTCGGAAACTTCACTTCATCAAGTATAACCAGTGGTCCATTGACACCAGATACAGTTTTATAAGCTGGAAAGATTTACAGGGCACTTGAAACACGAGAACTTGTAAAATACATAAATTGATGCAAGTAATCCTAATGACAGAATAAAATCTTAAACACGAAATAGTGAGCGGAACATCAGTCACCTGACCTCTTTCGGAGCTGCACATCGACCCGCCCACAAACTACGATCCTCCAAAACTTCCAATAAAGCATGATATTTAACGAAATTATCGTTACGAACGTTTTCGATACTTACTGAGGCGAGGCTGGGATATAAAATCTCTTGAAACTGCCAAAACATGTTCTTTATTCGCCTGATTAGGACTTATAACTTTGTTGTACGACATGATTCCCGTCTGCTTTCCCTGACCCTTCACGTGCCGTCACGTGATGAGTGTTGTATATATAATCTCTGGGTTGATGTAACCAGCGAGTATTGTATTATGTGAAGTAATTGGAACTGCGAGCAGACTTCTCAGCAGCAGCTGAAGAGACTCGTTGTGACTACTTACATGAAGACTGAACAAGGCAGCGATCTGTCTCCTCAGATAAAATCTATGTAGACAAATCGTAGCGTGTGGATTGGAAATCGCCGCAGTCTGGCGCGTGAAACGTGTTTGAGTCAGCTGTTTGTTTATTCACCGACCTAGTGTTTCTCCGTTGTGTGTTCACATTGCATTCTAAAATGGCTCTGTGTTCTAAGATTGGGCCTAGTTGATTAATGTATTTAAATATATAGGAGTCACATATGTTCGTAGAAATTTAAGAGCAAGAAATACAACGAGTGATATGACAGCTGCTTTTAAATTAAAAAGCTGTAAAAGATTGCTAGTATACTCAGACAGGAAACAGAAAAATCTCCCTGGACTCAGAAGCAAAATAAAAAATGTTTCATGTCGTCTCCTATAATTTATTAGAATACACGGAGTTCCAAACCCGTCCCAAAACGAAAAAAAAGGTTATCGGTCGCCTTATATTAACTAAGCGGAACACTTTTTAAGTAGAATTGAAATCCTCTTTCTGGGAGTGTAAACGTTCGCTACTGAAATTACCATCTTAGATCGGTAGATCGCGGGCCAGAAGCAGATTCCAATCAGTTGTGTACTTGAAAATGGGTCAACAATCCCAAACAAAGGTGATACAAAATAATAAAATTTTGTGGAACCAGGCAGAACAGTGTTTGAATTGGTCAGTACAATATACAGTGTTTCACCAGGAACACACAGTTCAGTTAACTAAAGTTAATGATAACCTATCACAACTGAATTATTAAACAGCTGAAATAAACGTGGGAAGCATCGACTTGTGACAACGATTTTTAGAGTATATTTTGTTCTTTGGGCTAGTGACCTAAATTTGCTGATGCTCATGTTTTCTTTTAGTTTTTTGGCAGTTCTTTGCTTACTTACCGTTGTCGAATACTGATTATAAAATCAGTTTTTTCGATTATGGTAGTATTAGTGCAATGTTACTGTGGGCATTATGGAAGATTCCTATAAAAGCTCGCCGAAACCAGCGTAGTATCCACTCTAGGATTGAAAGTACAAATCCTTGAATTCATACCAGAGAAACTAGAACTGCAGTTTGCGGTGTTAGACTTGGTGTTCACACAAAACGATGTTAACTAGTGAGTCACAAAAGATTGCCATGGTAGTTAATAAATTAGGTGCCTGAGCAACTGCAGTTGCTTTGGATATAATATTAAAGCAACTCTCGCAACAGCAATATCCCTACTTGAGGAACATGTTAGCCAAATCTGTAAATCAGTGGGCCAATGCAGGCAACAAATATTGCACTCTGAATGTATCAGAGGTAGAACAACGTCGGAATTCTGGTGCCACTTGAAAAACATCGTCAAGGAAGAAGCATTTTCGGGTACAACATTACATCACATTCAACTAACAAATCTATCATTACTAGTAAAACAGCTGTGGTCAAGTATGAGAGAAGTGATATTAATTCTTTCCTGTCAGCAACAGACAAAGGTCATGAAATGTTGAAACAGGCAAACACTTTCGTGATGATTCAAGAAAGTAACGATGTCAGCTCACATGAGACTGCTGGTACGTGGCATGAGCAGCCACAAAACATTAACAAACAGCTCCGAAGTCTAAAATGTCAAATGGACACACTTTAGAACTAGTTACTGGTACTGACAGTAAACAAGTGGACTCACACCAGACAAATAAAGAAAACAGTCGCTCATTCTGTCAGCAGAACGAAATGGGCCAAGGGATGCAACCTCACATGATGAGCTGGTACTGCAGGCGTTTTGGCGTTTTCTGTTGTATCAGGATCCAGGCAGGAAGTGTATATCTATTACGTAAACTACAGCGTATCACAGTATACCATATTAAGGCAACACCCACCCAGCCAGTCTCTCACTGACTACAGAGATTGGCACCCAATGTCTTTGTGCATGTTCCAAACGGCCTGCAGTATGTGCAACAGACCGCACTGATCCACAAAAGTTCTAAGTCATAAACAGAGGAGCCATCATTAGTACAGGAAGCACTGCCTATCACATAACCAAAATTAACCAAAACAGCGCACTCAGAATTGACCCAGTTATCAGCAACAAATCGACCACGGCCACACACAGACTGCAAATCAAGCATATCTGTTTACAACTTTATGCCATTTGTATTTTATGGACCGACAAATAAACTGTTACAACCTTATCAACTCAGATTTAGATGTAAATACACTACCATACAAACAGAACGAAATTGCACCAGTGTGCACACTTCTCCTCCTTATGGGGAATGTGAATTAAAAATTGTCCTGGATTTCAGACGAAAGTTCAAATGGAGACTCATGCTAGGAAAAATTATTGATCCTATATTTGGAGTAGATTTCATTCACCACCAAGGAATGGAAATAGAGCTCCATATGGCACAGATCAAGACGGCCACTGAGGTGGTCACAGGTGAAATAGGCAAATGTACTATCAATACTGTCGTCACACCCAATAATTATGTTGTGCCAGATGCCAGACAGAATGTAAAGTACAGCTTATGATGGTGCTCTATATTAAGGCAAAAATCACCCAGCCGGTCTGTCAATGGTTATGGAGAGTCACACCCATTTGCTTTCCTATCTCAAAAGCAGAATTTGAGAAAATGTTACAAAAGAGTATCATACATATATCCGACAGCCAACAGGCGTGACCAATACATCTGGTGAAGAAAAGAGACGACATCTGGAGTTCCTGTGGAGATTACCATGATTTGAATGCACATACCATTCCCAACTGCTAACCATTCCTCAACATAAAGGGTTTCACCAATGTATTGGCCAAAGCTACAATTCTTAGCGTGATTGACTGTAAAAATCTTTATAAACTGATTCCAGTGTCAGAAGTAGACACCCATAAGTCTTTAATGATAACACCTTTAGTCTTTCTCAGTATATATACGAGCTACTCAGATTAAATATGCAGTGTGGTCATAGCAGCCTTTTGTAGAAGAAGTGCTATGGGGATTGAATTTCTCTTTTGTCTAACTGGACGTCATTTTAGTGTTTATCTAGGCAACAACATTCACTCGAAAAACAACTCAGTGCAGTGTTTGACAGGATACAAAAAGACTGTTTGATAGTGAATGAAACAAAATGTATTCTGCACAAAAACAAGTAACATTCTTCAGCCATGTCATTTCTGCAGCCAATATTTCTCACTCAAAGAGAAGATAGTGGTCCTTACAAACAACCCACACCCAAAGGATTTTCAGCAGTTAAGAAGATTCCTAGGAATCGTTAACCTCTGCTGCGAACACCTGCGTGGAACTGCAGGGATACAGGCGCCACTGACAGCAATAGTGACAGGTAACAACACCAGAAACCGACGACCCTGCCACGGATGTCAGTGATGCAACACACCTTTGAAAAGATAAAAGCCAGCTTACAAAAAGTAGTTCACTTGTATGGCAATAGTGATAGATGCTAGCCAACATGCTACTGGTACAGCTGTCCATCAGTATGCCAAGAAATGTTGGAAACCTTTTGATTTTTGTCCTGGAAACTGGTGGTGGCACAAATCAATTGCAGTGCATATGACTGAGAGATGCTGGCCATCTACGAAGCTTAGCATCAGCTCCACCTTCATCTGAAAACCAGACAATTTGTAGTCTGTACACATCATAAACCTATTATTTTGCTTTTAAGAAATCCAAGGAGGGTTGTTCTCCATAATAATTGTGTCAAGTAGAGTTCATTAGTCAATTTATGATGGACATAAGACACATAAATGGGCAGAAAACGTTGTTACTGATTTTTTCTAGGGGATTGGTGCTGCCTCTTGTACAATATATTGCAATTGGCCATAGACAAACAGTTGCAGGAGCTTCAATTAATGTCAGATTAAAACAAATATAGTTAACTGGTACCAAAGGCTTCATTCGATGTGATGTGCCTCGACCCTCTACCAGACCATTTGCGCCTGAAATTCTATGGAAACCAGTATTCTGACAGCGCTCATAGCCTCGCTCATCTCAACGCAAAAGCCAACAGGCTGTTTCTTCCATGTATGCATAGGTCTTGTGAGGCCACTTCCTGGCATCATGGCTATTGATAGATACATTTGTTGAGCTGATGCAATGCTAGCCACTGACATCTCAGTGGAAACAACAGCAAGAACATCATTAACAATGTGGATTTTCCAGTTAGGCTGTCCAGCTCATGTCGCTATGGATCAAGTGCTTCAATTTGAGTCGATGTTGTTCCTCAAACTGTCCAAGTTGTGTTGGTTCCAACACCACTATACGACTAGCCACGTTCCTGTAGACAACAAGATGGTCAAGGTCTGACATAAGACGTTAAAAGCAGCACTTACATGCCAAGAAAACAGCTGGACCTCCACATTACCATTGGTCCTACTGTGCCTCCATGCAAAAATCAGACCAGTCGTTAGAGTATTGCCAGCGAAATTGGTTTATGGGACCCATTACTGCTGACATCGCAAATTTTTCAGCACAACAGCTATCAGTTTAACCACAATTGCCATATTTACTGCAACAGAGCTAGATAAAAATCTCTAAGCCGTTTTTACCAGCATCCTGCAATGAAGGACAGAAAGTTTACATCTATAGTGATCTTAAAACATGCTTGCAGGTGATGCTAAGGACAGATGCAGTGCACCCACCATTACAACCGCCATGATTTGGACCTTTGCAACAACGCAAATGCGATTAACATACAATGCAAATTATGTTCAATGCAGACCACTAATGGCATCCCTGGAACAAGTCTAACTGGCATACTTGCTGACACTATATGCCCCTACACAACAACCAGAAACCTGGGACTCCACAAACCAACCCATTAGTTGGCATAATCACTCACTCCTAGTGTCACCTTTGCCTCAGCAGAGAGGTATCAGTCGAAAATTCTCAACTCATGTATACGGACAGTGAGTCAATTGGTTGTGATCAGCTGGCGTCTGGTCTGCAGCTCATAGCATTTTCTGGTGGCAAGAATCACAGCTTACATTCGCCTTTAGAGCAGGAGCTGTTTGATTCATTCTGCATGAACTTCAAAACGTTAATTGCTGGAGATTTTAATCTCATATACATTGCCTAAGCTGCTTATGCAGTTTTTAGGACCTGCAGTTTACGGTACTGAAGGACTTCACAAAAAATTACTCGACAATATATCCCCCATATTATAACTATGAGTAATTTTTCATGAGAAACATGTTCCAGTACTTATCTTCTTAACTGATCAGTACTATACGTTTTTGACTGCAGAGGACTACACAGACATAGTATTCTGAATAACTTTTTTATCGCTGATGGCTGCACAAACGGCATGGACAACGGTTTCCTTCAGTAATCTGGAGCTTAATTTTATCTTTAAGTAGCGCAACTTTATGTAATTCCCTCGACAAGTTCGTATATAGCTACAGCAATTTACGAGTTTATAGTATCTACAGGAAACGGCCAAACCTTGCGACTTCGAAATAAAATACAGGGAAACTTCTGGTCCGCCTAACCGCAACAACAACCAGACCTTAAAGGACCATTACATAAAATGTCAGAGGCTTCTAAATGCATCGGGGAAAATGTTAACTAGAGTCGTCAGAGTGCTCACGGCATGATAACGCCACAAGTTGTAAAAACAAGAGTGATATAATTGCAGACAAGGAGCAAGGGTAAGAGAGGGAGCAAGGGAGAGAGTCTTTGGAAAGGGAACCTCTACGCCATGAAGAGCCCATAGCAAACCTAGACATGATTTAACGACAGACGCGTCCCTCCCTTCCTTCAGCCCCCAAGATTAGTGCACAGTTAGAGACAATGAGAAGGTGTCATGACAGAGACTGATGGAAGAGTGAGGGAGGGGGGAACACAGATGATGGAATCTTAGTCATTTAGATAGGGAATTCTGTATGTCGTGTTGTGGGTATGTGTTTAGTTAGTACTGACAGTTTCATTTTAATTAGACATAACAGTGATAGTCAGTCCCATCTCTACGTAAAGATGTAATCTTTTCATGGATACAGTTCCTGTAGAGCAAGTATATCAGGAGTTGATGCTGTTTTCGGAATAAAGTCAGAAACTGTAAACACTTATAGCGTTTTTCATTTCAGTACTTATTCGAATCCTTGCCTTTCACAATAAGAGACTTTTAACAGCGTAATCAAGCCAAGACTCCCTCTCACTTAGGCCAGCTGATTACTTCCCTTCTTCCTGAACCCTGTCGCCCAGTCCCAAGCACCACTCAGGCTTGGGACACGACGACAGAAAAATCTTAACTGGTGTCTGATGTGTGTGTGTGTGTGGGGGGGGGGGGGGGGGGTTGGGTTGTTTGGGGAAGGGGACCAGACAGCGAGGTCATTGGTCTCATCGGATTAGAGAAGGATGGGGAAGGAAGTCGGCTGTGCCCTTTCAGAGGAACCATTCCGGCATTTGCCTGGAGTGATCTAGGGAAATCACGGAAAACCTAAATCAGGATGGCCGGACGCGGGGTTGAACCGTCGTCCTCCCGAATGCGAGTCCAGTGTCTAACCACTGCGCCACCTGGCTCGGTCTGATGTGTGGCTAAACAAAATGTTACACAGAAGGTTTACTGTCAGGCTGCTACACCTATTGTGGCAGATAGCAGGAAGTTGTGGCGACTCGTAACTTTCAGCCAATTAGAAATTTGCTCCACGAATGCAGAGTCTGCAACAGAGCCCCAAGAGAGTGCAGGTCAACATAGGGCAACGGCAACATGACGCAGAACCACGAGATACAAGGTGCCTGACCAACAAAGTGTCCGTGAGCCTGACACTGAGTGTTCAGTAGTGGCCACTAGAGACATCATCCCAGGCGAACAGCGAAGGGTGGGTGCAAGACCGTATCGTCACCAGCAAGTCCAAGGTGAAGGTTCACTCTCATCAAGTAGCAGCCACAAGGTCGACACAATGCTGCCGACTCGCCACAGAGTACAGGAAGAAATCAGTGTGACACAGGTTGGAAGAATACTACTATTACTACTACTGGCAATTGCAGAAACGATGAACACATACTTATGAAGTTTAAAAAATAGGTAAGTTTAGATTATATATGGTAATTTAGCAGAAGTAGAAATATATAATACCATATTGAGGTATGTAATATACGTAAACAAAGATGCCATAACTGAACGTTCTCAGAAGGCGCAAATGTATGGAAAACTAACAGTACAGAGATGCAGGGACACTCTAAAAGAACTTAATGTACACACATTAAAAACTTGTTTTGCATCACCTCGGTTCCGAGAGTTCTGGAACCTGAACAGAAAATTGGAATAGAGATCAGCATAAACATCATTTGTGCCATTTTTATTGCTTATGAAAACCACACATTGCATGTTGCACTACCATACAGTGACACATTCACAGGTGATGGTCCAGATAGCTGTACACACTGGTACCTCTAATACCCAGTAGCATGCCGTCTTTCATTGATGTATACCTGTATTCGTCGTAGCATACTGTCCACAAATTCATCAAGGCACTGTTGGTCCAGATTGTCCCACTCCTCAACGGCGATCCGGCATAGATCCCTCAGAGTGGTTGGTGGGTCACGTCGTCCATAAACAGTCCTTTTCAATGTATCCCAGGCATGTTCATTAGGAGGTTAACGTCTGGAGAACATGCTGGCCACTCTAGTCAAGCGATGTCGTTATCCTTAAGGAAGTCATTCACGAGATGTGCACGCTTGGGGCGCGAATTGTCATCCACGAAGACGAATGCCTCGCCAATATGGTGCCGATATGGTTGCACTATCGATTGGAGGATGGTATTCACATATTGTACAGCCATTATGGCGCCTTCCTTGACCACCAGTGGCTTACGTTGGCTCCACATATTGCCACCCCAAAACAATTAAGAACCTCCACCTTGCTGCAGTCGCTGGACAGTGTGTCTAAGGTGTTCAGCCTGACTGGGTTTTATACAAACATGTCTCCAACGATTGTCTGGTTGAAGATATATGCGACATTCGTCGCTGAAGAGAACGTGATGCCAATCCAGAGTGTCCATACGGCATGCTGTTGGGCACATCTGTTCCACGCTGCCTGGCGTCGTGGTTGCAAAGATGGACCTCGTCATGGACGTCGGGAGTGAAGTTGTGCATCACACAGCCTATTGTGCACAGTTTGAGTTGCAACACACGTCCTGTGGCTGCACGAAAAGCATTATTCAACATGGTGGCGTCTCTGTCTAGGTTCCTCCGAGGCCTAATCCGTAGGTAGTGATCATCCACTACAGTAGTAGCCCTTTGTCGGCCTGAGTGAGGCATCTCATCGACAGTTCCTGTCTCTCTGTATCTCCTTCATGTCCGAGGAACATTGCTTTTGTACACTCTGAGATGCCTGGACACTTCCCTTGTTGAGAGCCCTACCTGGCACAAAGTAACAATGCAGACATGATTGAACTGCGGTATTGACAGTCTAGGCATGACTGAACTGGACAACAGGAACCATGACCCTCCTTCCTGGTGGGATGCCTGGAACTGATCGGCTGTCGGGCCCCCTCCGTCTAATAGGAGCTGCTGATGCATGGTTGTTTACATCTTTTGGCGGGTTTAGTGACGTCTCTGAAAAGTCAGAGGTACTATGTCTTTGATACAATATCCACAGTCAACGTCTATCTGGAGGAACTCTGGGAACTGGAGCGATGCAAAACTGTTTTGATGTGTGTATGTTTAATAAAACATCGCTTCCAATACTAACAGATGCCACATGACACAGAAAAGGTAATGGAGTTACAGAGATCGACACATCAGTTGAAAGGCATGAGACAAAAAAGAAGAGAAGGATGTCTAACTTTATTGGTGAGGTAAGTAAGATACTATTTGGTATGCTAGATGAAATCTGTGCAATGTGTTACAGGGAACAAATAGAGGAAAGAGAGATTGATTCCAAAGACCTTTTGAGGTTAACTAAGGAATAACTGCCAGTGGTAATAGCCCCTTAATTATGGGTAAATAGAAAAGTAAGTGTGAAAGGAAACGAAGACACTTTAATATTTGGGATGGAAAGGCTAGAGAGATTCATTAAGTCATATGTTAAGGAGGCAGACATAGGATTTAAAAGAGTTCTAACGTTTCTAACCATTTATGAATAAGAATTGAAACTAGTAAATGTATTTGGAGATATACAATCAGAGAATGAACAAATGATAAATGCTATAGTTAACACATGGAAAGTCATATTGAAGCCTTGCATAACAAACCCAATACAAATTGTGAAGTGTCTCAGTCTAACAAATGATGAACTGTTCCTCTAGCTGAATCATCAGCATACCTCTTGTTAAAGTTAAATGTTGTAGATGTATTTATAGTAGGAAGCATATTAGGATACATGATAAATGCCACTTAGCAGGTAATAACATATTGATCTTACACAGAATGTTTCCTTTACCACAAGAAATCCCATAGTCGAAAGGTAAGTATATTCTCACTCAGCCAGAAAATGAGTTTATACTTACAGACGATACAAAAAGACAGTACGGAAAACTATTGACAGAACAATTAGATTGTAATGGATTAGGTAAGGAGATAAAAATTTTCAAATGAACACTTGCACTGTTGTCAACATTAGATCCGGAAGAGTATGAAGAAAGTTGCCTCAGCCAACAAGTGTAATGCCAAAAGACTGTGGAAAGAGAGTTGTAGTTTCACAGCGTTTTATGGCAAAGTATATGGACACACATAAATAACAATGAGTGGTTACACATAGTTCCTAAGGAGGATAGACTGACAGTATTGTGTGGGAGACAAGCCCCAAAAGATGTACTACAAAGGAGAGTTGGAAAAATAAGCTTCTGAAGTAACGATGTACTACAAAGAGGAGTTCGAAAAATAAGCTTCTGAAGTAAATGTAAGGGATATGGAACAAGAGCTTTCATACAGAAAAACCGAACAATATGCACCAACGCAACTAATAAGGAAGTAAGACCACAAATAGAATTGGAAATCGATTGTTACGGAGTAAATAAGAAAAACACAAACATTGATTTGCTAAACTTAAGTTTACCATTAGATCATGTGGTCATACAACTAGATGAATTAAAGAAAAGGGAAGTCCTTAAGCGATTTCGATAAGATGATCACTGAACACCAAGAAACGATGACACACACTAAATATGTCATGTACTCTTTCATCATTACATATGTGAACATAAAATTAATTAAAGTAGTTATAATGACCTGTTATTGCAGACAATGTAAATGTTGTAGATAATGTTTTAGAATAATATGGAATTATTTCCACAACAATAACTACTGCGGCAGGATATGTATGTGAACTGCCATTGTAAATCAGGGTGGAGTGAATACAATAGAATAAAAATCCCTTGACAGTACTCCTGAAGAGGTAATAATATATGAAAAAATCGTAATGAGGGAGAAGAGAGTATATAATTCACTCATTCCAGACCAACTAAAGATAAATATAAAGTGGAAACGTCATTTTCCCAGTTTATAAAAGTGTAAATGCAAATTTAAAGTATATATATATATATAACTGCTTTATTTAACAAAGGAGAAAAGGACATGAAAATGTAAACCTCTGTTACAAAATTGGATATAAAAGTAAAAAAAAAACCTTATTGTAATGGTGAGCAAAAGTTATAAGTAGACCCTATGCTGAAGAGTAACACCAATTACATGGACAGGAAATGGCCAAACCTTGTGACTTCAAAAAGTAACTAAGGGAAAGTTAGTAGACAAGATTTACTTGTCGCCTAGGCGAAGAGGAAAGATGAATAAAACTCAGGAGCAGGACGCTCTGAGAGGTCTATTACAGTCAGAATAGGAAGTTTGTACTAGTATCAGCAGGGGGCAGCTGGAGAGAGTAGCCAAGCCGGGTGAAGTAGAGTTTTCTGCAGCAGTTGCAACACAGCTGATCGAATCTCAGTCATTTAGCTAGAGACTTCTTTATTTTGTGTCACTGATGTGGGCTCAGGTAGTACTGACAGTTTCATTGTAAGTAGACAGAACGGTACTAGTTAGTCAGGTCTCTGTGTAAAGACTTGGTCTTTCTGTAGGTACAATTCCTTTAGAGCAGGTATATCAGGAGTTGATATTATTTTTTGAGATAAGTCAGAAATTGTGAAACACTCTTAGTGTTTGTCATTTCAGTATTTATCCCAAGCCTTATCTTTCGTAATAAGGGATTTTAACTTCATAGTCAGGTCAACACTCCCTCTCACTCAGGCCAACAGACTATTTCTTTTCTTCTCAAACCGTGCCCCATTGCCAAGCAAGACTCACATTTGGTATGTGACAGTATTTCTTACAGCAAAAATACTGTACTCCTTAAACGCACATGTGATCTCTCTCATGCAAAGTAATCATATCATTCTGAATTTCATATGTCAAATGCTATACTCCTTAAACACACCAGTTATTTGTCTGACGAAAAGTAATAATTTCCTCTCTCTCTCTCTCTCTCTCTCTCTCTCTCTCTCTCTCACACACACACACACACACACATACACAAATGCCCACCTCCTGAAATTTTTTCGTGAGTATCTCACAGACATGCATACAGTGCACATGCTATGAACAGTTTGTGCAGCTTCTCACCTGCTGCTGCTGTGAGATAGAGCCCAGTGCAGAGTGTTACCTCTAACATATCTCAGCTGCATTAATAATACACAGCCTAGCCATCTCGGTTAAGACAAAGACACTCGCTAATGTTGTGTGCTGTGTGAAGGAAACAAACAATATGGGAAGTAGGGAGGAGTATAAAAAGAACACAAAATATACTCTACACATAAAATTAATTATAAAATGTTGCTTCTCATACAAAGTTTTTCACTTACTATGTTTTTCAGATATTTATGTCTTTTGTATTTTTGTGTATGTTTAAAATATTCACATTACATTTTTTTGCTTTATTTATATTTTTTAACAATCATATTTTTCGAGTATTTACATTACTTAGTATCATCATTTTTGATGCAGTGATATCCCCAGTTCAGTTAATTTACATTTTCGGGAGGTGCATATCTTTTGTCATCCTACGCAGATGAAGAAAGTTTTTGTTTTTTGAAAGTTGCAACATTATTCTGCGTTGACTGAATGACAAACTGTACAGCATAACTGCATAGGCTTTCACGGCCAAACTCAGTTGACATAAAAGTTTTGTGAGTATCATACTGTGTCATAATGTGTGATGCAGCACAATTTTCAGAAAACTTTTATGTAAACTGCACAGCACTTTTTACTAATGAATCCAAGACGCAATGTCTGCAATTACCAATAGTTAGCCTATGTGTAGATGATTATTTTACACGTTTTGCTCTGTACATTATGTGATGAGACTTGGTCTGAAGAGCATATATCTTTGCATACAGGACCACAAATCCTGTAATAGGCTCACCACTCAGTTCATCCTTCATTTATTCAAGCACCTTTTTATTCACCAGCAGAATACTGTATTCATTATTCGCTATGAAGTCCAAACTATCGAACCTTATACACACATCAAAATTAACATGTTTGTGGATTTCTGGAGTTTTGATATGGTGTATGATGTGGTTTATCAGTATCTGTGTACAATATTTTTACACAATTTGGCGTGAATTTTTTCATTATATTTCCGTGACGAAAGTCGAATGGGAGCATTTTCTAAATATCTAAGATCGTCGTGTTGCTTGAGGCTTTCCTGACGGACATGTTGTATATATGGTTCTCGGGCGAGGCGTCGGATGTCATAGTGAAAACTCCACAATATTTCCTCGGCGCAGCTGGCCGACATCTTCAGGTGCGACGAACACACTGCTAAGGCAGGATCAGGGCCCCCTGTTTATTCCAGTCTTAGGCAGGAAGTGCGCATGCGTGGAGGCGCCAAATTCGATGGCCAATGTCGACGATATCAGCAGATAGCTGGAAGGACAGTAACGCCACCTACAGGATGAAGAACCAAGGACTTCGGCGCATGCGCGGAGGCTGCCGCCGCTGCTCTGCGCTGCCATCGGCCCCAGCGACCGCTGTTGGAAGCCGCAAGCGCGGAGGCTGCCGCTGTTACTCTGGGCTGTCGTCGGTGGCCCCAGCGACCTCTGTCGGAAGCCGCAAGCATGTCGTACATCGGACAACTTGTCGCACTGTAGAAGAGAGATGCACTGAACAGCGACGCTACACTCGTCTGGAGCAACCAGAGGAAGCGATGGAAATACGTAGCTCGACGAATCTTGTAAACAGAGACACGGGCTTTCAGCTTAGTACAGCTTGGGATCCAGCACTGCCCATATTGAAGTCGCTTCGAGCATAGAGGAGTACTATTGGTCATAAGACGGACGACGATACGCCACCAACATAAATATTCTGTTGACAACGGGAGGATAATCAAGGCGCCTACGTGGACGCACATTTTTGCTTGCGGCTTCCGACAGAGGTCGCTGGGGCGGCCGATGACAGCGCAGAGTAACAGCGGCAGCCTCCGCGCTTGCAGCTTCCGACTGAGGTGGCTGGGGCGGCCGATGGCAGCGCAGAGCAGCGGCGGCAGCCTCCACGCGTGCGCCGAAGCCCTTGGTTCTTCATCCTGTAGGTGCCGTTACTGTCCTTCCAGCTATCTGTTGATATCGTCGACATTGGACATCGAATTTGGCGCCTCCACGTATGCGCACTTCCTGCCTAAGACTGGCATAAACAGGGGGCCCTGGTCCTGCCTTAGCAGTGTATTCGTCGCACCTGAAGATGTCGGCCAGTTGCGCTGACGAAATATTGTAGAGTTTTCACTATGACATCCGACGTCTCGCCCGAGAACCATGTATACATGTAAGATCGTCATTCCACCTATGATCGGTTTATCGAAGACTAGGCTAAATTTTTGTTAAGAATTACGTTTTGCAATTTATACAGCTGGTCTGAATATGCCCTCCCAAATCTTTGTTAGTCTAATGTACCGAACTTTCGCACGTGTTGCATAGTTTTGCCGAATATGGCATTATTCATGCATTTGAAGAAACTCTTTTCACACCCATTGTGTGCACTAATGCTATTTTGTGCGTAAACATCTAGGTATGGTTTCATCCAGGGAGCTTGAATAAACGTTAAGATTCAATAAATCGTTTTTAAAACAAATTTCTTTTGTTTGTTGTTTTAGATTCACTTCACACACTCAAGCTCAAAAACAGTTTTTTGTGGTTATTTACTGTCTGAGAGTGGCACTACTTTTTTCGTACGTAGGGGTAAACCGAATGGATACTCAAGATATATTTCCAGCATTTACCCTGTGTTTGAATGGCTTGATGCATCCCCCATCCACTACAAAACGTTTTACGCCCTCTGGAGGAAGTCATTCAAAATAGGATACAGGAAGGTGTAGCTTTGTCACCCAGATACAGGCTGTTCACATAGAGATAAATCATTTCAAATTAGTCGATTTTTCAGCATAATCGACTATGAACCTATTATTATCAACAGCATGTTTGCAAGAACAATGAATAATTCCGCTTCTGATGCCTCGTTCCACAAACAGATGTTATTTCATATTGGTACTAATCTGCAATTCTGCTTTACCTATTTTCAGCAGTGCAGCCCATGCCAAGCGAAGTGAGTTAACATAATGCACAGGATCTAATTCTATGTCCTAGGCAAAGACTGGAAAAGTTTCTGAAGGTGTCAGCAAGGAGCAGAACATCTATTTTGAAGTACAAAATGGAGTAATCTCTAACTAAATGCGCTCCATACACTGCAGGCTCTCTGGTATTCAGTCTTCGTTATCGTTTCGCTGGTTAGTAGACTTTCATTCTTATGAGTTGTGGATAGGCGATCTTTCAGGAGAATCGATTTGTTGCTTACATATTCATATGGGAAAATTCCATTCTGATTAACAAGGCTCAACTCAAGATTTTTAGGAAAATATGTCCGAATTACCACGAGTTCTTCTGGTTTTGAATAGGATGCACATTTTTCAAGAAAACACATCAAAAAGTTTAATGAATCAGTAAATCTAAAATTCATGTTTTAGTGCCTTTATTGGTGCATAACTAGAAAAGTCTTTGTGAGTGATTTGCATTTTTCCATATTCAATGGCAGAATAGAAATGCTATGTGGATTTAATGCAGTTTCTTTATTGCCATCTGTGTCTTTTGTTCACACGAGATTGTGATCAAGAAATTCCCATTGTAATTGAGCATATTGTGGAATATGATTGGCACTGTATAGTGAGGTCTGTAACTCACATTGCACCCATGTGCTGAGCCCTAGTATGCATTTGTGAAATGAAAATTATCTCAGAGCTTTATATTGTTTCCCTCAGGGGTTCCTCGCAAACATAACAGAATTTTGTTAAGTGACAAGCCAGTTCTTCCTCAGGTTTTAATATCATCGCGTTATGTTGTAATAAAAAGTCACTTACACACTCAGCGACTGCCTGGTGCTGTTCAGTGAATCACTGTATGTAATGACTGCCTCTGTACAATTTAATTTCAGAATATTCTTGGCTATAGCAGCAGTGCACGTAATAAACAGCACTGAATGGTTTATGTAGGTACATGAGATCAGAATATGAATCAGTGTCAGTAGTACGATTACAACTAGCAACTGGTTCTGAGATGCATTCCGTATCAGCGCAAACCAGAAAGGCAGTTCAGTTTGTCACTAAATTTTTTTGTCACTACGAAATACTCAGTTAACCTGTTTACACTCTGCACAGACAACTAAATGTGCATCTACTTATTCATGTGAACGAAAATAACACAGGCAACGCTCATATAATACAACGGACTTAGTGCAAGCAGCCATACTACCCCATGCGATCCTCGACAAGTCTTTTATGTTATAGAAATGACATAGCTGAGTAGCAACCTACAACATTAATACAAGCACATGACCTCTCAAGATGGTGTTTTGCAATAGGCAGCGGTACAGCACGAAATTCCTTGTCTTTCCTCTGTTCTTCCACAATTATTGATTCATAAATCTGAATACTGATTCTTCGTTCTGTTTCTCGAAAATATAAACATGATTGGGCTCTGCAGGTAACGGTATATTGGCAAAGTTTAATTTATCTTCATATGTAAAATACACTGAAGCGCCAAAGAAACTGGTATGAGTATGCGTATTCAAATACAGGATATGTAAACGGGTAGAACACGGCGCTGCGGTCGCCAGTGCCTATATAAGATAATAAGTGTCTGGTTCAGTTGTTAGGTCGGTTACTGCTGCTACAATGGCAAGTTATCAAGATTTCAGTGAGTTTGAACGTGGTATTATAATCGGCGCACAAGCGATGGGACACAGCATCTCCGAGGTAGCGATAAAGTAGGGACTTTCCCGTACGACTATTTCGAGAGTGTGCCGTGAATATCAGGAATCTGGTAAAACATCAGATCTCCGACATCGCTGCGGCCGGAAACAGATCCTGCAAGAACGGGAGCAACGAACTGAAGAGAATCGTTCAGCGTGACAGAAGTGCAACCCTTCCACAAGCTGCTGCAGATTTCAGTGCTGGGCCATCAAGAAATGTCAGCGTGCGAATCATTCAATGAAACATCATCGATATGGGCTTTCGGAGCCGCAGGCCCACTGAAGTACCCTTGATGACTGCATGACACAAAGCTTTACGCCTCGCCTGGGCCCATCAACACCCACATTGGACTGATGATAACTAGAAAAATGTTCCCTGATCGGACGAGTCTCGTTTCAAGTTGTATATAGCAGATGGACATGTACGGGTATGGAGGCAACCTCATGAATCCACGACCCCTGCACATCTGCAGGGGTTTGTTCAAGCAGGTGGACGCTCTATAATGGTGTGGTGTGTGTGCAGTCGTAGTGATTTGGAACCCCTGATACGTCTAGATACGATTCTGACAGGTGACACGTGCGTAAGCATCCTGTCTGATCACCTGCGTCCATTCATGCTCATTAAGCATTCCGACGAACTCGGGCAGTTCCGGCAGGAGCATGCGAAACCCAAAACGTCCAGAACTGCTACAGAGTGACTTCAGGAACACTCTTCTGAGTTTAAACACTTCGCTGGCCATCAAACTTCCCAGACATGACCATTATTGAGCATATCTGCATATCTGCGATGCCTTGCAACATGCTACTCAAAAGAGATCTCCATCTCCTTGTGCTCTTAGGGATTTATGGACAGCCCTGCAGGATTCAAGCTGTCAGTTCCCTCAGACAATAGTCGAGTCCATACCAAGTTGTGCGGGGGCCCTACACGATATTAGGCAGAAGTACTAGTTTGTTTGGCTCTTCCGGGTATTTAGATGCACATTGTGCATTCTTTTTTACAGAACGGAATGGTGAAAAAATTGACCACTTAAGATAGGCATTGTCATATGACTCGACGTTTATTACCATGATTTTATTTGCTGTTACCTTAGGCAGTTTCATGCGTGCTCCTGCATAAAATTCCTTTTTTTTCATTAAAATTAACTTGCAATTGAATTATTTCCTTTAGTGCCCAATCTGAATCGTGAATGTGGGAAGTTTGCAGATTTTTTAAAAATCTCTCTGTGTCACTGTTTGAGTACTATTCACTCACATTACAGATAGTGATAGATGTGTGTCCTTTGTATTGAGGTAAGTCTGTTTTTCCTCACCTGAGTTTGGCAAGAGAAAGTTGGAGATTAACAACTAAATTATATTGACAAGTTGGTTAATTTGACGAAATTTTGTTCTAAAAATGTGAAAACAGGCGTCCAAGAAATGTATAGGCTCCTTCAATCCAATCCTGTTTCTACTGCAACAATACATATTCGTTTTCTAAATGTATACTTAGCATCAATCAATTCGATAGCATCTAATTTAATGTGGTTTGTGCCAATTCACCCATAATAATAATAGTAATAAAAATAATAATAATAACAACAATACTATTAATAATAGGTTAATCGATGAAAGTTCAGCCTACCAAGGTCGTCTTCTGTAGATGTCATGCTGCTGTGGATGCTGCTTTGTCTCTCTGCAGTTTTTCTCAGATTTTTTGAGAGCTGCTCGACCATATCATAGAATCTCTGTTGTACAGTCAGGAGGACCACGGATTCTATTACCTTAAACAAGGAAAAAACCATTATTCGTAGATATGACAAAAAGTGCTTGAGTGATAGACTACTTAAGAAGTAGAATGCCTACAGTTTTGGTGTATTTCCGACTCCCAGCTCCTTTTTATGTGGGAACTCTGTTCCTACTTGCGGATTTTTTTATGTCCAAGCTGCTGATCATATTTCCAGGTCTGAAGATGAAACAGAGATTATTTCAGCAAGTTTAAAGGTCTTTTTATACCCTCCAAAAAAGTTCCAGATAGTTCTGAGAGAGCCTTCCTGCTGCTGCCAAGTCAGCATTCTTATCTCATGAACTCGATCAGGAAGACTGCAAGTTCTGTAAGATTAAATGAGAAAAATCATGTATTCATAGGTTTTACAAAAATGCATGAATGGCAGACTACAGTAGAAGAAGAAGAATTATATGTAGACTTTTTGTCGAATATTGAACTATGTTCCCTCCCTTCCCCCCCCCCCATCCCTCTGTCTCTCTCTCTCTCTCTCTCTCTCTATCTCTCTCTCTTTCCCCTTTCTTTGTCAGCTCCTAACTGATCATGATGTTGACAGTTGGGTTGAGAAAATAGAAATTGTTTCAGCATTTTGGAAGCTCTGTTTTTACACCTTCTGAAAAGTTCCAATTGCTTCTGAATATTTCCAAATGCTTCTGAGAGAATCTTTCTGCTGCTGCTGAGTCAGAGTTCTTGTTTTGTGTACTAAATCAGAACATGTGCACCACAGATTCTCCGTAGAGTCTATAACATAAACTCTTGAGCTGTCACGCCTAAGTATAAAGTGTGCCAATCACAAATCGTGTTGTCTTGTACCACAGCATTGTTATTTCATACTTGTGCGCTCATACCAATTTCCTTCATTATTGCTTCAGCTAACACAGTGATAAGTTGCGTTTTCGTACTTACAAATGAAATAAACAGCGAGTTAGGTGGAGAAAAATTTACGATTCATGCAAAAAAATGAATCAGATTCCGAGCTAAAGGCATAGTCCTACAATGTCGCAGTTGTCTACGAGATAAAATAGTAATCAAATCATCAGTTTTCAGGGCTCTGATCAACCTGTGCTGTTGAATGCTTTGAGTGGGTCATTACTGTGGGATAACACTTGCACATGACAACTGGGTGATGTAATGATAGTTTATTTTGTTATTGTTTAATTAAACAGTGATTTGGCTTGTATAATGTAAGTTTATTTTACCGTTTTTTTAATTAAATTAAGATTAAACTGTGATTTTGCTTATACATGATTACCTTGCTAACAGAAAGACAGATATCCTTTGCATGTGTACAAAGTACATCACGCACCCACTGATGTTATGAAAAGTAGGGCGCCCACTCAAGGGTTAAATTAGGAAAAACATGTATTCATAGATATGACAAATGATTGAATAACAGACTAGATAAGCATAAGAATACTTACATTTTTGCAAAGATGGCAAATGGAATGATGTGAGCTTCTTAGTGAGTCTTCCTGCTCTTATATCCTTGCCTCAGTGATGTGGTAGCATGAAAAACGTGATTAGCAAGCAGCAACCAGCAAGTTTTTTTAATATCTTGTTGTTTACAATACACATTTCCTAGGGAGAGCATTTCATCCTCCTCAATATATTCCCAGAAATACAATCTTTTTGTGGATGTGTGTGAGTTTAGTCTCTTGAGGAAAAAACAGATAATCAGAACTTACATCTCCATTCCGCAGCTTTGCGATAAAAATTGTACTAAAAATATTCCTTAATGTGCATTATAATAATCCCAAGGCAGCAGCGCTTCCTACAGCGCGGTAACACAACAAAAGTAGTCCCCAGGCCTTCTGAACCATAAGATAATGAGTGTCCACCTTGAAGTTATCTCAAGACATTGCTCTCCACTGTATGCACCTCAGACGATGTAACATTTTGTGAGATATCTGGTACGTTTTGCAATTGAGCCACCATAACCATTAGCCAATAATCGAAGCTCCTATTCAACAGATATTATTGTCTATCGCTTTGATTGGTTCTTAGTATAACAATAATGTAAAATTAGAATGTACATGCTCAGGCTCTGATTCACAAGAAGTTTCTGCAAGAGGACACCCTCTTCACAATTTTGCAGGGCATAAAAAGCAGCTCCGTCCCAGAAAAATAATTTCGCTTTCAGCCTCAGAGCTGTAAACATTGTGGAAAGGTTGGTATGAGACAGTTGCATTAATTAGCAAACAGAATTTTCAATGAAGTGTGATTTTTAAGGAAAGCTTAGTCGCCATTGAACTAAGCAGATCAGTGTAGTCTTTGACAAACCAATTACAGTGGGACTGACGATCCTAGATGTTTCCTTTCCAACATCCACTCCTATACATTCCAGCTTTCCCTACGTGAGGCAAATCTGAGGAGTTACCACGAATCGAACCCAACGTCTTTCACACCAAAAATACTGGTGCTACCCATTTGTCTGAGAATGTGGTTGACTTCATTGTGTACATGAAAATATGATAAGAATGAAAAAATAGCCCTCTCTTTGAATTTTTTATTTTAATGAGATTCGACTTTGTGATGTGGTTCATGGTGTGGGTTCCTGTAGTCATGTCCTAGTTCATGAACCACGGGCAACGTATGAGTGGCCAAATAAGTGGTCCCGACAGTCGGGATACCAGTTACTTTGGAAAAAGGATGGGCATCTCAGACATATTCTGAGTCGTGGTCACCTTTGTGCTCATACGGCAAAGATGACCAAATCCACCGGTTAGTCCCTCAACCGTTAGGGGTAAAACCCAATGGGACTTGGGGCAAGTAAGGCTAGCAACCTGCTTCCCTGGTACTTTAAATATGATGCGGGCAACAATCAGAGCAAAATGCCTCGGACCTTTGGAGGTGACGGAGTCCCACCTCTAACTGACAAACCAGGGACTCCTAAGATACGACTTCGCAAACAAATGGTAATGAGATGGGGAGCTATTAATATCAATGGGGGCTACTCTGGGAAGAAGGTAGACCTGGCAGAAGCTGCAAGTAAGATGGGGCTGGATGTTTTAGCTGTTAGTGACATCCGGGTAAGGGGTGAGAAAGAAGAGGAAGTGGGAGAATACTAGGTCTACCTGTCAGGAGTCAAAGCAGGAATAGCACAATGGGGTGTAGGGCTTTACACCGGGAAAGAAATGGAACCCAGCGTAGTTGCAATAAGGTATGTAAACGAACGACTGATGTGGATAGATTTGACAGTGTCTAGCAAGAAAATTAGGATTGTGTCAGTATATTCGCATTGTGAAGGGACAGATCAAGATAAGATGGATGGTTTTTATGAGGCACTCAGTGATGTAGTTGTTAGAGTAAAGGACAAGGACAGTGTTCTGCTCATGGGTGATTTTAACGCCAGGATTGGAAATCGAACAGAAGGGTATGAAAAGGTTATGGGTAAATTTGGAGAGGATATGGAGGCCAACAGGAACGGGAAACAACTCTTGAATTTCTGTGCCAGTATGGGTTTAGTAATCACAAACTCCTTTTTTAAACATAAGAACATTCACCGGTATACTTGGGAAGGCAGGGGAACCAGATCTGTCATTGACTATATAATAACAGATCAGGAATTCAGGAAGGCTGTGAGGGACACACGTGTATTCAGGGGATTCTTTGATGACACTGATCATTATTTAATCTGCAGTGAAATTGGGATTGTGAGGCCGAAAGTGCAGGAGGTCAGGTCCATATGTAGGAGGATAAGAGTAGAGAAACATCAGGATAAGGAAATCAGGCACAAGTACATAACAGCGATCTCAGAAAGGTACCAGTTAGTTGAATGTAGTCAATTACAGTCATTGGAAAAGGAATGGACAAGGTACAGGGGCACAGTACTAGAAGTGGCTAAAAAATGCCTTGGAACAGTAGTGTGTAAAAGTAGTATGAAGCAAACAGCTTGGTGGAATGACACAGTCAAGGCAGCCTGTAAAAGGAAAAAGAAGGCATATCAAAAATGGCTACATACTAGAACACAGGTAGACAGACAGGTAGACAGAGAAAGTTATGTTGAAGAAAGAAACAAAGCCAACCAGATAATTGCAGCATTCAAGAAGAAATATTGGGAAGACTTTGGAAACAGGTTGGAGACTATGAGTCAAGCTGCTGGAAAACCATTCTGGAGTGTAATTAGCAGTCTTCGAAAGGGGGGTAAGAAGGAAATGACAAGTAATTTGGACAGCTCAGGAAAACTGTTGGTGAATCCTGTGGATGCCTTGGACAGATGGAGGGAATATTTTGAAGAGTTGCTCAATGTAGGTGAAAATACGATCAGTAATGTTTCACATTTCGAGGTAGAATGGGATAGGAATGATGATGGAAATAGGATCACATTTGTGGAAGTGGAGAAAATGGTCAATAGATTGCAGTGCAATAAAGCAGCTGGGGTTGATGAAATTAAGTCGGAACTCATCAAATACAGTGGAATGTCAGGTCTTAAGTGGCTACACAGGATATTTGAAATGGCCTGGGAGTCGGGACAGGTTCCATCAGACTGGACAAAAGCAGTAATCACACCAATCTTTAAACATGGAAACAGAAAAGATTGTAACAACTACAGAGGTATCTCTTTAATCAGCGTTGTTGGTATAAAATCTTCTCAGGTATTGTTGAAAGGAAAGTGCGAGTATTAGTTGAGGACCAACTGGATGAAAATCAGTGTGGGTTTAGGCCTCTTAGAGGTTGTCAGGACCACATCTTTAGCTTATGGCAAATAATGGAGAAATGTTATGAGTGGAACAGGGAATTGTATCTATGTTTTATAGATCTAGAAAAGGCATATGACCAGGTTCCTAGGAGGAAGTTATAGTCTGTTCTACGAGATTATGGAATAGGAGGCAAACTTTTGCAAGCAATTAAAGGTCTTTACATGGATAGTCAGGCAGCAGTTAGAGTTGACGATAAATTGAGTTCACGGTTCAGAGTAGTTTCAGGGGTAAGACAAGGCTGCAATCTGTCTCCATTGTTGTTCATATTATTTATGGATCATATGTTGAAAACAATAGACTGGCTGGGTGAGATTAAGATATGTGAACACAAACTAAGCAGTCTTGCATATGCGAATGACTTAGTTGTGATGGCAGATTTGATTGAAAGTTTGCAAAGTAATATTTCAGAACTAGATCAGAAATGTAAGAACTATGGTATGAAGATTAGCATCTCCAAAACGAAAGTAATGTAAGTGGGAAAGAAATATAAACGGATTGATTGCCAAATAGGAGGAACAAAGTTAGAACAGGTGGACGGTTTCAAGTACTTAGGATGCATATTCTCACAGGATGGTAACATATAAAAGAACTGGAAGCGAGGTGTAGCAAAGCTAATGCAGTGAGCGCTCAGCTACGATCTACTCTCTTCTGCAAGAAGGAAGTCAGTACCAAGACTAAGTTGTCTGTGCACCGTTCAATCTTTCGACCAGCTTTGTTGTATGTGAGCAAAAGCTGGGTGGATTCAGGTTGCCTTATCAACAAGGTTGAGGTTACGGATATGAAAGTAGCTAGGATGATTGCAGGTACTAGTAGATGGGAACAATGGCAGGAGGGTGTCCACAATGAGGAAATCAAAGAAAAACTGTGAATGAACTCTATAGATGTAGCAGTCAGGGCGAACAGGCTTAGATGGTGGGGTCATGTTACACACATGGGAGAAGCAAGGTTACCCAAGAGACTCATGGGTTCAGCAGTAGAGGGTAGGAGGAGTCAGGGCAGACCAAGGAGAAGGTACCTGGATTCGGTTAAGAATGATTTTGAAGTAATAGGTTTAACATCAGAAGAGGCACCAATGTTAGCACTGAATAGGGGATCATGGAGGAATTTTATAAGGGGGCTATGCTCCAGACTGAACGCTGAAAGGCATAATCAGTCTTAAATGATGATGAGATGATGATGATGATGATGGCGACTTTGTGATTTGAATTAAACACTGTAATTTCTACTTTGACGTGTGAACAAAATTATAGTATATTACACTTTTCCACTATTTAACAGCAGGAGATGACATTATAATTATCGATGCACTTTAGGTCGGATATTTCACAAAGCACAAAACACCAGCCTTCATAGAGAGAGTGTTTCATCTTAATTCCTAGCTTGAGAATGTAACAGTTAACGAATAATAATCCTCGAATGTACTCATCTCTCTGTGCTGTCTCATGTTAGTAATATGCATCGAGTATAAAATCCTACAGCAAATATTAGTTCCAAAAAATTACAAGACAGTTATCATTTTTCATGTATTGTATCTTGCAAAAATAGGTACCTTCTGTCTGAGATTTCTTTTTCTGGAACTCATACAAATTTCTTTAAACCATTGTGAATTCAAAGACATGAAGGTAGGATCCCCCTGATAGCTGACATAAAACATAAACGAGTTTTTAAACTAAGAATTGGCATGTTTTCACCCATATATTTGTAGGTAGACTGTACAATAATTCTCGTATTACGACTATAGGCACTTGATCTACAGGTTGGGGCATCATTTCGCTAATATTGAATGGAGCACCTTCCTATCCATTCACTGTATAGTGCAGACTGCCAAGAGCTAAAGCCCATTTATATCGTCAACAGAGAGAAACACAGCAATCAATGGCCTCTCTCGTAAGAATTAGATGTATATACAACAATCATCACAAACCATGGAGGGCGATTGGTTTTGTACCAAGAACGTTTACTGTAGATTGTGACTTGAGATGAACAACATCTCTCTGGTGTTATGCAATTGTATGTAACAAATGCAATTTTCAGCTTGGAGTCATTCTACAACATTGATTACAATGCTCATACGCCAAATGGGAGTAGATGAATTGGCTGTGCGGACAGTGTCATATACTGTACAGGTGCAGCTTTTCCGTTCACCGAATCAGTCGTGTGATATGTTACACGACTGCCTGCTGTGGAATAACAGTCGTACTTCACGTTTTTTTCCACTAGATGCAGCAGCAGCACAAGTGTGAGTGGGATATCTGTGATGATAGCACTCAAATCTTTAGCCAAATTTTTATTTTGCGAACATTGTAACTTCATAATTCTCTGAGAGCATGTTCAGTAAAAATCCTGACTAGAGGCATAGATACATTAATCCTCGCTCCATAGATAACGAATACAACATTTCGTAATGATGTGGAACGTTTCACTTTAACATAATTTTTCTTTACAAAAATTAATTTTTTTTCTTTTTTTGCAGTTACGTCTTCATATCTATTAATCTATTGAGTAGAAGGAGTTATCATTCAGAAATTCTTTTAATTTGCTTTTAAATGTTGGCTGACAATCAGTCAGACTTTTAATACTATTTGGCAAATGACCAAAGATTTTTGTGGCAGCATAATTCACCTCTTTCTGTGCCAAAGTGAGATTTAATCCAGAACAGTGAAAAATCATCCTTTCTTCCAGTGATGCAGCTATGCACTTCGCTGTTATTTTTTAATTGGGATGGCTTATTAATGACAAATTTCATAAGTGAATATATGTATTGTGAAGCTACTGTGAATATCCTGAGTTCCTTAAATAAATGTCTGCAAGGTGATCTTGGGTGGGCTCCAGCTTTTATTGTGATTACACGCTTTTGTGCAATGAATACTTTCTCTCTTAATGACGAATTGCCCCAAAATATAATGCCATATGAAAGCAGTGAATGAAAATAGGCATTGTATGCTAATTTACTGATATGTTTATCACCAAAATTTGCAATAACCCTAATAGCATAAGTAGCTGATCCTAACCGTTTCAGCAAATCATCGATGTGTTTCTTCCAGTTCAATTTCTCGTCAGTGCACACACCCAGAAATTTTGAGTATTCTGCCTTAGCAACAGACTTCTGTTCATGGTTTATATTTATCAATGGTGTTATGCCATTTACTGTACAGAATCGTATAAACTGTTTTTCCTCAAAATTTAGTGAGAGCCCATTTGCAGAGAACTATTTAATAATTTTCTGAAAGACGTTATTTGCAATTTCCTCCCCTGATTCTTGCTCCTTGAGTGTGATTACTATACTTGTATCATCAGCAAAAAGAGCTAGCTTTGGATCTTCATGAATACATAGTGGTAAGTCCTTAATATATATTAAGAACAATAAGGGACCCAAGACTGAACCCTGTGGGACACCATTCTTGATACCTCCCCAATTAGAGGACTCTGCAGGTTTTTGCAGACTATCTGTACTGTTAATTTCAACCTTCTGCATTCTTCCAGTTAAATTTGAATTAAACCATTTGTGCACTGTCCCACTCGTACCACAATACTTAAGCTTACCTAGAAGAATTTCGTGATCCACATAATCAAAAGCCTTTGGGAGATCATAAAATATACCGATGGGTGAAGTTCGGTCATTCAATGCATTTAAGATTTGATCAATGAAAGCATATATAGCATTTTCTGTTGAAAAGACTTTCGGTAAACCAAACTGACATTTTGTTAGTACTTCATGTTTACAAATATGTGATGCTACTCTTGAATCCCCCCCATGAACCATGGACCTTGCCGTTGGTGGGGAGGCTTGCGTGCCTCAGCGATACAGATAGCCGTACCGTAGGTACAACCACAATGGAGGGGTATCTGATGAGAGCCCAGACAAACGTGTGGTTCCTGAAGAGGGGCAGCAGCCTTTTCAGTAGTTGCAAGGGCAACAGTCTGGATGACTGACTGATCTGGCCTTGTAACAATAACCAAAGCGGCCTTGCTGTGCTGGTACTGCGAACGGCTGAAAGCAAGGGGAAACTACGGCCGTAATTCTTCCCGAGGTCATGCAGCTTTACTGTATGATTAAATGATGATGGCGTCCTCTTGGGTAAAATATTCCGGAGGTAAAATAGTCCCCCATTCGGATCTCCGGGCGGGGACTACTCAAGAGGATGTCGTTATCAGGAGAAAGAAAACTGGCGTTCTATGGATCGGAGCGTGGAATGTCAGATCCCTTAATCGGGCAGGTAGGTTAGAAAATTTAAAAAGGGAAATGGATAGGTTAAAGTTAGATATAGTGGGAATTAGTGAAGTTCGGTGGTAGGAGGAACAAGACTTCTGGTAAGGTGAATACAGGGTTATAAACACAAAGTCAAATAGGGGTAATGGAGGAGTAGGTTTAATAATGAATAGGAAAACAGGAATGTGGGTAAGCTACTACAAACAGCATAGTGAACGCATTATTGTGGCCAAGATAGATACGAAGCCCACACCTACTGCAGTAGTACAAGTTTATATGCCAACTAGCTCTGCAGATGACGAAGAAATTAAAGAAATGTATGATGAAATAAAAGAAATTATTCAGATAGTGAAGGGAGACGAAAATTTAATAGTCATGGGGGACTGGAATTCGAGTGTAGGAAAAGGGAGAGAAGGAAACGTAGTAGGTGAATATGGATTGGGGCTAAGAAATGAAAGAGGAAGCCGCCTGGTAGAATTTTGCACAGAGCACAACTTAATCATAGCTAACATTTGGTTTAAGAATCATGATAGAAGGTTGTATACATGGAAGAACCCTGGAGATACTAAAAGGTATCAAATAGATTATATAATGGTAAGAAAGAGATTTAGGAACCAGGTTTTAAATTGTAAGGCATTTCCAGGGGCAGATGTGGACTCTGACCACAATCTATTGGTTATGAACAGTAGATTAAAACTGAAGAAACTGCAAAAAGGTGGGAATTTAAGGAGATGGGATCTGGATAAACTGAAAGAACCACTCCGCTGCAGAGTGAAAATCTCATTCTGGAAACATCCCCCAGGCTGTGGCTAAGCCATGTCTCCGCAATATCCTTTCTTTCAGGAGTGCTAGTTCTGCAAGGTTCGCAGAAGAGCTTCTGTAAAGTTTGGAAGGTAGGAGACGAGGTACTGGCAGAAGTAAAGCTGTGAGTACCGGGCGTGAGTCGTGCTTCGGTAGCTCAGTTGGTAGAGCACTTGCCCGCGAAAGGCAAAGGTCCCGAGTTCGAGTCTCGGTCGGGCACACAGTTTTAATCTGCCAGGAAGTTTCATATCAGCGCACACTCCGCTGCAGAGTGAAAATCTCATTCTGAAAGAACCAGAGGTTGTACAGAGTTTCAGGGAGAGCATAAGGGAACAATTGACAGGAATGGGGGAAAGAAATACAGTAGAAGCAGAATGGGTAGCTTTGAGGGATGAAGTAGTGAAGGCAGCAGAGGATAAAGTAGGTAAAAAGACGAGGGGTAGTAGAAATCCTTGGGTAACAGAAGAAATATTGAATTTAATTGATGAAAGGAGAAAATATAAAAGTCCAGTAAATGAAGCAGGCAAAAAGGAATACAAACGTCTCAAAAATTAGATCGACAGGAAGTGCAAAATGGCTAAGCAGGGATGGCTAGAGGACAAATGTAAGGATGTAGTGGCCTATCTCACTAGGGGTAAGATAGATACTGCCTACAGGAAAATTAAAGAGACCTTTGAAGATAAGAGAACGACTTGTGTGAATATCAAGAGCTCAGATCGAAACCCAGTTATAAGCAAAGAATGGAAGGCAGAAAGGTGGAAGGAGTATATAGAGGGTCTATACAAGGGCGATGTACTTGAGGACAATATTATGGAAATGGAAGAGGATGTAGATGAAGATGAAATGGGAGATGTGATACTACGTGAAGAGTTTGACAGAGCACTGAAAGACCAGAGTCGAAACAAGGCCCCCGGAGTAGACAACATTCCATTGGAACTACTGACGGCCTTGAGAGAGCCAGTCCTGACAAAACTCTACCATCTGGTGAGCAAGATGTATGAAACAGGCGAAATACCCTCAGACTTCAAGAAGAATATAATAATTCCAATCCCAAAGAAAGCAGGTGTTGACAGATGTGAAAATTACGGAACAATCAGTTTAATAAGCCACAGCTGCAAAATACTAACACGAATTCTTTACAGATGAATGGAAAAACTAGTAGAAGCCGACCTCGGGGAAGATCAGTTTGGATTCCGTAGAAATACTGGAACACGTGAGACAATACTGACCTTACGACTTACCTTAGAAGAAAGATTAAGGAAAGGCAAACCTACGTTTCTAGCAATTGTAGACTTAGAGAAAGCTTTTGACAATGTTGACTGGAATACTCTCTTTCAAATTCTAAAGGTGGCAGGGGTAAAATACAGGGAGCGAAAGGCTATTTACAATTTGTACAGAAACCAGATGGCAGTTATTAAAGTCGAGGGGCATGAAAGCGAAGCAGTGGTTGGGAAGGGAGTAAGAAAGGGTTGTAGCCTCTCCCCGATGTTATTCAATCTGTATATTAAGCAAGCAGTAAAGGAAACAAAAGAAAAATTCGGAGTAGGTATTAAAATCCATGGAAAAGAAATAAAAACGTTAAGGGTTTGCCGAAGACATAGTAATTCTGTCAGAGACGCCAAAGGACTTGGAAGAGCACTTGAACGGAATGGATGGTGTCTTGAAGGGAGGATATAAGATGAACATCAACAAAAGCAAAACGAGGATAATGGAATGTAGTCTAATTAAGTCGGGTGATGTTGAGGGTATTAGATTTGGAAATGAGACACTTAAAGTAGTAAAGGAGTTTTGCTATTTGAGGACCAAAATAACTGATGATGGTCGAAGTAGAGAGGATATAAAATGTAGACTGGCAATGGCAAGGAAAGCGTTTCTGAAGAAGAGAAATTTGTTAACATCGAGTATAGATTTAAGTGTCAGGAAGTCATTTCTGAAAGTATTTGAATGGAGTGTAGCCATGTATGGAAGTGAAACATGGACGGTAAATAGTTTGGACAAGAAGAGAATAGAAGCTTTCGAAATGTGGTGCTACAGAAGAATGCTGAAGATTGGATGGGTAGATCACATAACTAATGAGGAAGTATTGAATAGGATTGGGGAGAAGAGAAGTTTGTGGCACAACTTGACCAGAAGAAGGGATCGATTGGTAGGACATGTTCTGAGGCATCAAGGGATCACCAATTTGGTATTGGAGTCCAGCGTGGAGGGTAAAAATCGTAGGGGGAGACCAAGAGATGAATACACTAAGCAGATTCAGAAGGATGTAGGTTGCAGTAGGTACTGGGAGATGAAGAAGCTTGCACAGGATAGAGTAGCATGGAGAGCTGCATCAAACCAGTCTCAGGACTGAAGACCACAACAAACAAAACAACTCTTGAATACATTAATTTTTCAAGAATTTTGGAGAAAGCTGTCAGAAGTGAGATTGAGCGGTAGTTGATAGCATCAGATCTATCCTTTTTTTATTCAATGGTTTAACAATAGCGTATTTCAGTCTGTCTGGAAAAATGGCCTGTTTGAGTGTGCTATTACATATGTGGCTGAGAGTACTATTTATTTATTGGGAACAAGCTTTTAGCACTCTGCTGCTTTCATTTGTCTGACAGGTTGCGCAACAAAGAATCCAAGTTCTTTGAAAATAGTTGAAAATTTCCCAATAGAGACCTATAAACACACCTACAATTATAAAAGTGCCATTATTTAGTTTAAGCTCACATGCACATGCTTCTATATGTTGCTCTATGCAAAATTTTTTAGTTTCCAAATTTTTCACACTGTGATTGATTTTAACATATATGGCAACTCCTCCTCTGTCCAAAGTGTCTCTACTTACATGTACTGAAAGCTTATATCCACCTACATTTACCATTCCCATACGTGTGACTATATGATATTCAGGCAGGCATAGTACATCTGTTCCACCCTCAGTTTCTAAATCTTCTAAACAAAGAAGAAGCTCATCTACTTTGATTTTTAATCCCCTTATATTCTGATGCATTATATTAACATTATTTTTCACTGTGCTTTTATGTGAATCTTGTGATGCACTAACATTATTTTTCACTGTACTGTTATGAGAATCTTGTGATATTTTTCACGTCTCCAGGCCTCCAAGAAAGTGAAATTCTGGACATTTTATTTGGTGAAAATTGTTCTGATACTGATGCCAGTGACGATGATAACAATAAGAGCCAGAAAGTGTTTCCAATGTTGAATCAAAGAGCCAGAAAGTGTTTCCAGTGTTGAATCTGGTAACAGTTTTCACTTACAAATGTAGAGGTAGCGTATACGAAGTAAACATATTAGTTTGTTTAGTTTCATCTAATTTATGTTACGTTTTTTCTCTAGATGAAGAGGTACAATGAGCAAAAACTATTGCAGCAAGTACCATATGACCACAGGTATTACATCAACTAATACTGGTGACTGGCAGAAACAATGTGCACAGTCTCAACATTCAATATTTCAACTGTCTCTGGAGCCACTTGTTTGGGAACAGGAGGCGACATGAATGATTTCTTCTTGAACTTTTTTTTAGCGAAAATGTTATTTGAAGCATAAAGAGTGAGACAAGCCGATATGCAGGTACAAAACTGCACCAATGAGACGGCAGAACCAACTAAAAAAGAACTCTGAATGGCACAAATCGTCTCCTGTAAAAATACACGAAATGTATTGGTTTATTAGAACAGTTCTGCGCACATATTTCGTGAAAACGCAGGAACTTTGTGACTGTTGGTCTGCTGAACCATTTTTAGGTACCGGGTTTGCACATCAATCATTGACTCATGATAGGTTTGCGATTATTCTGTATGTGTTGCACCTGATCATAAAAAAGAGAGGGAAACCACAATCCTTTTCATAAAATTAGACCTGTGTTTGACTTTTTATAGACAGTTGTAAAGCTAGTTTCATGCCTTATGAGAATCTTCCATTTTATTTTATTTTATTTTATTTTATCTATTTATTCCTTCGAAGATCATTTGGTACAAGAGTATCGCATATGTGAGAAACAAACAAAAATAATAAATATATATAAAACATTTACAAAATAGGGTAGGATAAGGTGAGGATAGGGCAGGAAATCGATCGTGGCCCAGTCGAAGGAGCCATCCCAGCATACACCTTTGCGACAAGGGGCATGCAAAACCCAAGTCATTTAATCCAATGAATAGGGACTGTCATCCCTGCATTCGGATGCATGCTGAGTTTATGACCCTTTGCTCACAGCTGCTGGCAATGCTGGATTCAGTCATGCAGCTTGAGTACAACAGGATGTGGGGATGCAATGTATGTTGAGCATTTCCCTCATGTCCACCAATCCCTCCACTACTATTACCACCCCAATTAATTCCTGCATTGAGAATGTCATCTCACTCGTGCTCGAGTGGGAGCCCATATTGATACAGCAAGCAGCAGAAGGCTTTCTGTGGGGCCAATCAAAGGACTTCACCATTTCATCTGGTGAACAGGTTTCAGGCACTATCTGTGGCTGACAAAATTCTCAACCAGGCATAGGCCCTCACCCTGTTGCATAGGAAGGCTCTAGGTCCACTAGATCTGGACATTCACAAAGGGTGGAATTATTGGCAGTGGCAAGCCCCAATGTCAGGCGCATTATGCGGCCCCTTAGGGATAGGACTGTCAAAGACGGGAATAAATCCAGTGTGCATTCTGCGTGCATACTGGAAGGAGTCATTCTGGATGTAGAGTGAGTGTTTCCGGATGCCATAAAGGGCACAGGGTGTAGTCAGCTGCAAGATGTGGCTCATGCTGGTACTAAAGATGTGAGTCACTTTGGAGAAGAAGAGATTCTCTCTGGCTTCAGGTGGCTAGCTGAAGTGGTAGACTGCCAGTATTGCGTTAAAGATGAAGACAGAGCTTACTATCCCTAGCATCATCAACAGGATCAATTGCATACTTCTGATGCAGAGCCGAGTGGCAGGGCCAAATAAGAGGCTCAGATGATCCTCTTAACATGTAGACTGTAGATTCCTCGACTTGCGCCATAGGGTGGTGCGATTTCTGGTTTTACTTAACAGATCAGTGGCCTGCTCTACATAGGAGGTGGCTACATGCGTAGTGGGGGCTGTTTGGAATGGACTAGGATTTTTTTTAGTTTCGAGTGTCTCAGGAAAGTACAGGAAGGGCTTCACTCTCAAAGGCTTCAAATGGTTCAAATGGCTCTGAGCACTATGCGACTCAACTTCGGAGGTCATCAGTCGCCTAGAACTTAGAACTAATTAAACCTAAATAACCTAAGGACATCACACACATCCATGCCCAAGGCAGGATTCGAACCTGCGATTGTAGTGGTCACGCGGTTCCAGACTGAAGCGCCTTTAACCGCACGGCCACACCGGCCGGCCTCAAAGGCTTCAGGTGGAACACAGGAAGAGGAGGGACATAGTAACAGTCAGTATTGGAGTTGTAAACTGTCATAGCTATGATAGGAAAGAACCAGAGCTTCAAGCGTTAATAAGGAGCAACGTGCCAGAGACCGGCTAAGGCCAGTGTGAAGGTCAGCGAAAGTTATCACAAAATTTTCAGGAATGGTAAATTAAATGCACCTGGTGGCAGCGTGTTTGTTGTTGTAAGAAGTAATTTGTCTTGTAGTGACATTAAAGTCGATAATTCCTGTGATACAGTATGAGTATAGGTTTTGCTTGACAACCGGAGTAAATTAATTATTGGTGCCTTTTACTGACCCCCAACTAGCATGATTCAGTTGTAAAACGGTTCAGAGAACACTACGGCATCTTCTCAAATAGGTACACCGCTCATACAGTATTATTACAGTTGTTGATGACTTCAGTCTACCCTCGATGTGTTCTTGGAAATCCAATTTGAAAGCTGGTGGTATGTGTAAAATATTGACAGAAATTATACTGAATGGTTTCTCCAAAATGTATTATCAGTAATTAGTCCAGGACCTCACTCTAAGGGCAAGTAATTGTGAAAAAAATTACTTGGCCCCTTAGCAACAAATAATCCTGGGCGAATAGGGAGCGTAAGGACAAATACAGGGGTTAGTGATTATGAGGTCGTTGTAGCGAGACTGACCATCGCAACGTCCAAATCCACCGAAGGTAAAAGAAAAATATATCTATTTAAAAAGTTAGACAAAAATTCGCTTGATGCCTCTCTAATGGCAGTCTTTATTCCTTCCAAACTATGCAAGTGCAAACCAGATGTGGGTTAAATTCAAAGAAATAGTATCTGCAATTTTTAAGAAATTTATACCAAATAAATTAAGAAAAGATCATACTGATCTCCCACAGAACACAAAACTGGTCAGAACGCTGTTGCAGAAGCATTGAAGAGAGCCCACCAATTTTAAAAGAACAAAAAAATCCCGAATATTGCGGATGTTTTACGGAAGCTCGAAATTTAGCATAGATTCTATGTCAGATGCTTTAAATAGCGTTCACAACGAAACTTTGGCTCGAAATTTGACAGAAAATGCAAAGAGATTCTGATCATAAGTAAAGTTCACCAGCAGCAAGTTGCAATCAATACCTTCACTGTGTGATATCAACGATAATATTACCGAAGGTAGCGCCACTAAAGTAGAGGTATTAAACTCAATTTTCCGAAATTCCTTTATGAAAGAAGGCGAAGAAAATGTTACAAAGTTCGAATTAAGAACAATTACCAACATGAGTAGCTCCTAAGTAAATATCCACGGTGTAGCAAAGCAACTTAAATCACCTAATAACGGCAAATTTTCTGGTATATATAGTACACCAAGTAGGTTCCTTTCGGAGTATGCTGATACAATTACCTCATACTTAGCAATCATACACAGCCACTTGCTCCATACCAAAAGACTGGAAAGATGCGCATTGCACACCAGTATGGAAGAAAGGAAATGGGAGTAAAGTGCTGAATTACAGATCCATTTGTAGAAGCATTTTGGAACATATACTTTGTTCGCACATTACGAATTACCTCAAAGATAGTGGTCTATTGACACATAGTCAGCAAAGATTAAAAAAATATTGTTCTTGTGAAACAGAACAAGCTATCCATTCACACAAAGCAACGAGTGTTGTTGATAGAGAATCTAAAACTGATTCCATATTTCTGGATTTCCAGAAGGCTTTTGACACCGATCCTCACAAGAGACTTCTAATCAAATTGTATGCCTATGGAGTATCGCTTGAGTTGTGCCACTCGATTTATGATTCCCTAGCCGGCTGGAGTGGCCGTGCGGTTCTAGGCGCTACAGTCTGGAGCCGAACGACCGCTACGGTCGCAGGTTCGAATCCTGCCTCCGGCATGGATGTGTGTGATGTCCTTAGGTTAGTTAGGTTTAATTATTTCTAAGTTCTAGGCGACTGATGACCTCAGAAGTTAAGTCACATAGTGCTCATAGCCATATGAACCATTTGAGCCATATGATTCCCTATCAGAAAGGTCACAGTACGAAGCAAGTGACGGAACTTGTTATAGGATTGCTGCTGTTCATAGTCCATATAAACGATTTAGGCGACTGAACAGCCCTCAGTTGTTTGCCATCTAGTAAAGTCATCAGAGAGGCAAGTTACAGATTGAATTTTACTGGCAGAACACTTAGGAGATGCAACAAGTCTACTAAAGGGACTGGCTGCACTACACTTGTCCATCCCTGCTTGAGCACTGTTGTGTGATATGGATTCCTCACCAGATAGGATTGATGGAGGACATCGAAAAAGTCCAAAAAAGAAGCCACTCCTTTTGTATTATCGCGAAATAGAAGGGAGAGAATGATGGATATGATAAGCGAGTAGGAGTAATAACCGTTAAAACAAAGGCCTTTTTTGATGTGGTGAGGACTTTTTACGAAATTTCAATCGCCAATTTTCTCCTCTGAATGTGGAGATATTTTATTGTCTCCATCTACATAGGGAGAAATGATCACTGTAGTAGAATACGAGAAATAAGAGCTTGTAGAGAAAGATTTAAGTTTTCATTTTTCCCTTTCACTGTTAGAGAGTGAAGTGGTAAAGAGATAGTGTGGAAGTGGTTCAAAGAGTCCTCTGCCAGGCACTTAAGTGTGCATTGCAGAGTAGTCATGCAGACGTAGATGTACTGGTACAGACTTTCAAATGATGCAAGATATGTGCCCCTAAGATACTTGATTATTATGTAATTAGTCTTTAAATTTGCTAGAAATTCGCACAGTTCATCTGTGCAATAGAAGAGAAAGAACAGCAGTGTTGAATGTGTTAATATTACACCTGAGGTATGCATTATATGTTTAGATATTTTTTATTTTACATGTTAGTTATTAGGTATACAAATCACGAATGGGCTGGTTGGATTTTTTCCGTTAACTTTTATATTTCTCACAATGCCATCTTTGATTTTTTGAATTTCTTACAGTTTCCCACCACCTGCCCCCCCCCCCCCTCCCCTGGATATTTTAAATTTTTGACCAGTTTTAAAATTTCCCACTGTTTTCTTACATAGGACATATGGTCTATTTTGAATTTCCTGGAATTTCTTTAATGTCCTGCTGTGCACCAGCTTCGATTTTTTAATTGCCTCCAAAAGCGGCTGAAACTGGAACTTTAGGCTTGAACATAAGTAACGATACTACTGGCATGAAAATTTCGTTTTTGTAATGTAATATGTTCATGGATATTGAAGTTTTTATTTATTTATTTATATTACAGACTGCACAACATGGCTAGCACATGGGCAAGAGAGGAAATGTTCATTTTAATAGAGCTAACGTAAGTATTTTACACGCGTCCATTTTCGTATACAAACTGTGAGGTTTGCGAGATAGATAAACTAACAATTGTCGCTGGAGAGCACTACAGTCGCAGATCGTGTTAGCTAGAACGCCCCATGTGACGTTTGTACTGCGTTTCATGCTGTTGGATTTCCTGTCCCGTCCATGTCAACGTAAGCAGCCCCATCTCACGTGAGGACAGTGTTAAGGAAGGGAAATTAGTCTCCTCTCTAGTTCCTCCTCTTCCTGGTTTGCTCATCTTTTCTTTTCTTGAGTGCCTTACTAATATGTGCTTTACTGTGCCCATTTTTATGGAAAGCTTCCATCAGGTATTTCAGTTCGGCAGAGAGGCTTTTTTCGTTGTAGTTGACTTATGCTCTATGTACCATGGTGGTTAGCAGTGTCTGCCATTCTGCTGGATGGTGACAGCACGTTGTATACAGGTAAGGGTTTGTTTGGGTCTTCTTCCTGAAGATTACATGGCCTCATGAGTAGGGGGACAAACTATGTGCCAGGCCACGCAGCAGTCTTGCCAAATTTATTCAAGATGGCGGCGATGACGTCATCCAAGATGGCGGCATGTAGACTTGGCAACAGCGCATGACGTCATCCAAAATGGCGGCTTTTGGCGGGAAAATAGGCCAATTGTGCTACGTCTACTAACCTAACCTCAAGAAAAAATGGCGGGGAGTTTGAATTTTGGCTGGAAAATAGACCAATTGTGCTATATGTATAACAGCAGCGTCCAACATTTGAAAATCACAAGTCATCCTGTCACCAACTCTATAAACTCAGACACTCGCTTTGTAAGGCGCTATGGGATTAGTTTGAGCATTTAGTACTTGTTTTGGTGGTTATTGGATTAAGAACTGTAATATTGAAGGTCATGTCCTCAGTGGGACCACTGTGTAATTGAGTAAGTGTGTTTACGTATTTGAAGATATGTTTTGCGAATGGTGATGTTCAGTTGTTGGCGCAGTTTAGCTACCACTGTAAAAAAAATAGCTGTCTGCTGCTGAAAGAAGGAAAGAAAGAAAGAAAGGGATGACCTTGCCCCCAGACCTGATGGATGAGTTATTAGATAAGAGCAAGTGACAGCTGAATGATGCTATGTGTTCGGATATAGGAGTCTCTAAACGGTGCGGCGAGATTTTTTTTAATGTGGAAATTTATGCAATCTATAGATAGTGATATTCGACCGCTAGTGACAACAGTTAAGAGCGGAAAAATAGGTACAAAAAGAGCGCTGGCAGAATGTTGCAGCAATGGTAATAATATTTAATTGAAGGTGGAGCTGGTAAATATGGACCAGGCTTTGAATATTGTCGTATGTGCTTGATGCTCTGTATAAAAGTTTGAGTCTTTAATTGCGTTTGGTATTTCTGAGTGTGTGTAAAATTAATTTTACTGTTGAAAGTGCGAGAAAGATGAGTTGATTGGTGTTTAGATAGAGGCTAGGTTTGTAATTCGAAAAGAGGGGATGAGAATGGTAAATTGGTTTATGAGCATGGTTTGTGGGGTGGTATATGAGTGTCAAGATAGAGTTGAGACGTTTGCGTATGTTGATGGTGTGATGGGTGTGAGGTTAGGTGCGGTGGGAGGTGTAAATTAGATCTCATTAAAAAAAAAATGTTGTAAAGTAAGAATAATATTGAGAAGGTTTTTAGATCGCTGGTCACGCGACGAGGCGAGAGCAGGGATGTTTAGTTGTTTAGTTAAAGAGCTGTGTAATGTCGTGTGAGGAGCAATGCGCAGTGTGCTACAGTGTCATAGGAGGTAAAGACATGTGCTGCTATGATGTGTCTAGTGTATGGAGGCTGCGCTTTGGAATTATGCTACGTTGATATAAAGTTGACTTTCACCCGCGTTTGGTGGTCGCGGCTCGGGGTCGCGGTCCTGGACGGACGTATGTGTGTGCTTTGACCGCTGACGAGCGCGTTGACCGTGCCAACTCGCGCTTGCGGAAGCCGAGCAGGGGCTGTGCGAGGTCTGAAATCAGACGGATGGGTGACTTCACGATCCTGTGGGCAGGGTGCAGAGTGGGGATACCTGCGCAAGTCTGCTGAGTTATTTTTCGAGAGGATCTGCAGGCTCTGCTATGCATTATTAGGATAGTTTACGAGTACTGAGCGTATCTATACATCTGTGTGATGTATTATTTAGTAGCAGTTTGCTATAGTGTGTACTGAAATTATGATTGGGTGCGTGTCTGTGGGCTGTGCAACATGGCCCAGGGCATATCTGGGATTCGTGTTTTGTGATAGCGTGATAGATATACTGTATGGTTAAATAAGTTGTTCGAAAAAAATAAATAGAGTGTTCTCAATGGTTACACGTGCCTGCAGCGCAGATCAGAGTGATTGGTTTTCTGTCACCATCTCGGTTGCATACGAGTAGTAAATGTTTTCCCGGCCGCGTTAATTGAGTGAGTCAACGAGCTATGAGCTATTCTGCCAATAGACGTGAAGGCAGGTCCAGACCTGAGACGCCGGCAGTGTACATGAGAAGAACAATGAAGATTTGAAATGTGTCGGCTGTCACGAGCGCTCGGAAGCTGAACTTGGCTGGAGACTTTTGGAATCCCCTTCCCCGCCGACCGCACGCGCGCGCGGTCTGCCTTGGAGCGTAATCTAAGGCGATATCAATTTCTCCGGTGATAGGTGCGAATGCGACTGTGTTGAGGTCATGTTTGGGGGAGGCCGAGCAGAGACTTTTGGTCGGTTTGGCAGCTGGTGGTGTTTGGGCGCGTCTGTTGCACTATTTTGCGAGCATGTCTGTGCACAGTGCGGCGCTTTATTTGGAGAGTTTAAGAGTACAGAGCTCGTCTGCTGATATTGTGTACTGCATTATTTAAGAGCTGTTTGCTATTGTGTGGTGAAATTAGGAGTTTTTTACGTGTTTGTGGCCTGTGTCAGACGACCACAGTCGGATCAGTGCGGGTGTTTTGTGACAAATATACTCCATGACTAAATAAAAGGGCTCCAAATAAACAGAGTGCAGCCCTTCCTTACTTCCCCGAGCAGCACAGCGCAGTCTGAGCTGTTTTTGCGCAATAACGGCAATCTGGTCAGAATGTGAGTGAGTAGACAAATAACTGGACAAATTTATCTGTAGAGGAGTTACAGGTCTGGATTGGAATGAATATCTAGATGGATGTGGTTGTGTTGCCAAGTGTAGTGCACTACTGGAGTTCAGAAACTGCCTTATGTCAACCTTACATATCGAAACCTCTGAGAAGTAAAAGTTTCAAAAAGATATGTCGCAAATAAATAAAGTACACTCGTTCCTCCTTCCATCAGCCTATGCACTGAAATTATTTTCGAAAATTAGCAGTTGTTTGCCTATTTGGAGGTAAATGTTTTGCGTTATTTACGAGCAGTTAGCATGTCTGTAGGCTGTGCTATGAGTTATTTTTAACTGTTTACAATTAGCAAGCGTGTGTCTAGAACATTATAAATGAGTTATGTAGAGGTGTTTTGCAGGTCTGTATGATGTGGGACATGTCAGTGTGATACATATACTCCATTCCTAAATAAAGTAAATTCGTTCCTCCGTCCATGGACCTTGTGCAGGGTGAGTCCATTTACCAGAAACGTGTAGGAAGAGGTTGAGTGCTGGTGGCTTAGTTTGAAACAATTTTCTTAGGTTGGTGGCGGAAGCGCAAGTGAGCTTTGTTTATTGCCAGATTTCAAACTTGGCGCTGGTTCCTAGGAGGAGGAGATGGCGGTCTGGTCCTCGAAAAGTAGTTGAACACGTTTGCATACGTATATGAAATTGTAATTTGAATTATTTAATATAGCGGGGTGGTGAGAGTGAATTAGCGAGCGCTCTCGCGACGAGCAAACGCGCTGTTATACGGTCGTGGTGGATTCCACTGTCGGTCAAACTCTGGCGCCAAACGTATCCTTTGTCCGGCACGCGGTCGACAGGTTCCATCCTGTCCAGCGCTAAGTGCTTGCGGGCGCGGAAAGATGTTTACGTAGTCAGACTCTGAGACCTGGCGCGCTGGCCGTGGGGGTGTGCGGGCACCGCTGGTCATTTGACATCAGCCGGCGAGGGAGCTGCCGATGGAGCGGACTCAGCCGGCCACACGTACGTCAGCTGCGCTCTGGAGTTTCGCTGTGTGAGCATGGAGAAGTCAGTTGGAACACACCTGCACGACCGTAATGTCTGAAATAAAGAGTCATTTTCCATATATTTACAGAAGGCTATGTCCGTCGCGTGTATGGAGGGTGTGTGACGTAAGCGGGGCGGCGGCGCAGCGATTGTACAGTTATTTCGCGCGCGCGAGAGCGAGTCAATTAGCGGGCGTTCTAGTGCGGTCCAAACGCGCTGTTATATTGTCATGGCGTATTCCACTGTCGAGCAAACTTTGCCACCAAAAGTGTAGCACTGCGTTCTCGCTCGCACAGGGACATGTGGTGGACGGTGAGCGGTCGGCATCGACTGGTTTGAACGTGGCACCGAAAGGCAGGGAAACGGCCGACCGTTGTGCGATTCAGCTCCGAGGCAGACAATTTTGGCGGGAAACGTGTGGAGGAGACGACTACACGTGGTGAGCGGACAAGGGGCCGTTGTGACGTCAAACTGGACAAGTTCCAGCGTGTCCAGCGAAAACATGTTTACGACGTGGGAGCGATCGCTGGGCTCGCCCCCCGCGCTAGTGGCCGGCCGCCTCACGTGACAAGCGTAGTCAGTGTCTCCGAGCGCTGGCCAGGGGGTGGCGCGGGTTTGAACTAATTCAATTGGAGCGTAGACGTCATGGTGACTGCACTGCGATATCAAAGATGTGTGTGCTGACTGTGTTGGAGAACAAGTGTTGACCGTACTGCTTGAAATAAAGTCTTCAGTCCCTTCCCCCCTGCAAAATCAAAGGACGTGAATTACAGTACTATAAGAGCAGTTTATTATTTGACGCGATTATGATAGACTACCAGTGAAAAAAGATAAGTGAGGGAGAAAGTTCGTACGTGTGATCAATTATAGTGTTGGGATTTGAACTTGTGATAGAATTTTGTTATGGATGTAAGGAAAATGGCTTTCTCACCGAGAAAATCGGACATCTTGAATAAATAATAAATGATAATAATAAATAGAAGTACAGTTTTCGAGAGAATATCGTGTTGGAATTTGAATTTGGCGCAATTTTGTAGTGGAGGTAGGCCTTTAATAATAAATGGTAATGAATGATAATAAATGATAATGAATGATAATAAATGACAATGAATGATAATGAGTGTTAATAAATAATAATGAATAATAATAAACAAAAGTAAGGTTTTGCAGCCATTATCATGTTGGAATTTGAGTTTGGAGGGAATTTACTAGTGGAGGCAGGTCAATAATAATAAATAATAATAAATGATAATAAATAATAATAAATGATAATGAATGATAATAAATAATAATGAATGTTAATGAATGTTAATCAATAATAATAAAAAGACAAGTACAGTCTTTGCATGCATTATCCTGTTGGAATTCAAACTTCCCGCCATTTTTCCTTCTGGAGGGTTACATTAGTGGACATAGCGCAATTGGTCTATTTTCGCGCCAAAATTCAAACTTCCCGCCATTTTTTCTTGAGGTTAGGTTTGTGAACATAGCACAATTGGCCCATTTTCCCGCCATCTTTAATGACGTCATGCGCTTTTGCCAAGTCTACATGCCGCCATCTTGGGTGACGTCATCGCCGCCATCTTGAATAAATTTGGCAACACTGCAGTGTGACCTGGCACATACTTTGACCCCCTACTCTCGGGTACCATATGCCCTGTTCTTTGACAGTATGTCCAAGACAGGGTGACAATCAGTCTTCTTTATTCCCGTGGGTGCTGTTAAGGTGGTTCAGAAACTCATCCAGGACCTGTTTGCAATGCTTCCACATAACGAAAGTATCGTTGACATGTGGAAGAAGTGCCTGGTATTTTGTTAAGCAGTTTGATGGTCTGACTCTTCAAAGTACTCCATCTAGATATTTGCAATTTCAGGAGCCAGGGTGGGTCCCATGGCAGCTTCACTGATCTGTTCACAAAACTCGCTGTTGTACCTCAAGTAAATGGTCGTCACTGCATGTTCAGAAAAATTCATCGATATGCGGCTCGTAACGTTTAGTCAGGAGTACCAAGGAGTCTTGAAGAGATACTTTAGTGAAGAGCAATGTAGTGTCGAAGATCGTGAGCAGATCATTCCTTGGCCGTCAAGTAAGAGGGGCGTTGTATATGCAATGCAACACATATTTTTCTCGGCCAATTTCGGTTGAAAAATGCGGGATTTATTAAGGGTCATCCTGCAATATTCTCGCTTCAGCTCCTATAGTTTCACTAGTTTCCGATAGGTCGCTGTGCTGTAAGTGGCCTTCAAAATGGCGTCTGTAATGGAGGTGCATTCCAGACAGAGAGCTGTGATTGAGTTTCTTTTGGTGGAAAACCAGAGCATAGCACATAGAAAGTCCACTGAGACCTGGCTGTGAACAAAAGTATGGTGATGCATTGGGCGAAGTGTTTGTCACCGTTGCGACCTGTCCGATCTCCTGTGTGCTGGATACCTGCACATAGCTGTGACTCCTGCAATCTTGGAATGTGCAGAAAGTCCCAACTTAGTTGATCGACAGATCACAATCTAATACCTCGCTACTCAAATGGACGTCTCTGTTGGTACTGCTGGCAGACTCGTCCACCAGTTGAGGTACTGAAAGATGTGTGCCATTGAATTTCTCGCCGCTTAACAGAAGACCATAACGACCAACGAAGGAGAATATGCGCAGAATTGCTTGTGCATTACGAGGCAGATCACTGCAATTTTTATCGAACATCGACACAGGCAATGAAAAACAGGTTCATCAATTCGAACCGAAAACAAAACGCCAATCCATGGAGAAGCGCCACGCCACTTCTCCTCTGAAGAAAAAGTGTAAATCGCACCTTTGGCAAACTCATAGGGTCTTCTCGGAATCTGATGGCGTTATTCTGTTTGATGTTCTCCCTTATGGTGCAACGATCAACTCTGAAGTGTATTGTGCTACCCCCAACAAATTGCAAACGAACTTCTCCTACCCCATGACAACGCAAGGCCTCACACAAGTCTGCACACCCGAGAGGTGCTTGTGGAACTTCATTGGACTATTCTTCCTCATCCACCCTCTGGCCCAGATCAGTATTGGAACAACACCAATTGTGGACCAAAGTACCTTATCCAAGATGGCGGCGATGACGTCATCCAAGATGACGGATTTTGGAGGGAAGTTTGAATTTTGGTGGGAAAGTGCCACGCTCCCCTCCCACTGAAAAATGGCATGAAGTTCAAATTCCAGCATGACAATGCGTCACATTTAGGAAAATGGCGGGTAAATGGGCTTCTCTTTATTATTTAACCAATTTCAAGCATGTGTGCTCGCCACTTTGTCTGGACTCCAACTGGCTTAGTTCATATCGTCGCCACCAGAGAGCGCACATACTGTTATTCAAGATGGCTGCATCCAGTGTAGCCACCACGTGGCATGGTACACAGAGCACGCTGTCTTGATGTCAGCTGATGATGCGAGTACTGTTATCCAAGATGACGACAATTTTTTTTTTCGCCACTCAGATGACTGGAATTGGTGGTGCACATTCAGTCTTTGCTGAGCTGTCGTTGTCAAACCATCGCCATGTGTTCGATCATCGAGATGAATGGGAAGGATAGAGCAGGTTTCGATAGTTGCATTACATGTAGACATTCGAGGGAGGACTGAAGCTACAGTTCACTACATCACGCATGGAAGAGTATGATAATGGAGGTGTGTAGGAGGAATAAGTACAAGAATTCTGTTCAGCAGATTTCGGCAATGCAGAGGGACGGAGCCAGGATGCGTATCGTAACCAGCACATACTCATGCACATGCCCAAACTGCCAAGATATTCATCATGAAGCATTCACTCTCCCAAAACGGAAAAGACGTCCAGTTGATTTGAATTCGCTTCAGTCTAAGCATATTCGTATATACCATTGAAGATAAGCTGCTTACGCCCGCCCCCCCCCCCCCCCCCCCCCCCATCCTCGTGACCATGCTGAATGTGTTCTGTCGATGAGTTATTGGTGTTTGAGCGGGATGAGTTTAACACCTATGTTGTTTGTAAGCATACAGTCGAGGACTGCCCCCATAACCTCCTACATGCGGAATGGAAGCGCTCATTAATGCTCGAACATATGAAGAGGAAGAATACGGTCCTGCAAATAAATGCGTTCCAGTGAGATACTTTAAAGATGCATTACCCATCTCATGGAAACATCTGCTATTGTTTGAACTGTATGCCTTTTCTAAAGGCACCATAGAAGTTCCCAGCCCACAAGAGACGTTGCCTCCGATCCAGCAGACCAAAAACTGATCTAGTTCACGAGCTCACCGCTAGAGGGTGCTTCAATAGATCATGTGATCACACGATTCAACCAATATGAACATGGCATCATGATGACGTAGGTGGATGGTATATAAGGAGGACTCAGCAGCTGCTCGATCTCTGTTCAGGTCAGTCAGTCAGTCAAGATGAAGTGTCAGGCACCACAGCAGCAGCAGCAGAATAGGAGGAGGAAGCAGCAGAAAAGTATCTATTTCGCAAAATTGCTATTATTATTATTATTTCTGTAGCAGCACACGTGGTGACCTCGGACTCTTCCACACAGGATCCTGTAGGACAGCTTCTCAGCATGCTGGAGCAGGATAGCGAGGTGCTAATGTCAGTGCCAGAGACTGTGTTTGAGGAGGCTTCACAGTACTGGACTCCTTTGCACGTGCCGTCCATTGATCATCACACAAGAGACGTACAACCATCACTGCAAGAACAGCAGGCTAACCGTGCTGGTGTGGATGTTGTGGATGAGAAGATACCGACCTCCAGTGCATCACAGCCTTGACCATTCGCCTCATGCTGTGTGTTAACAGTTAGTGGTTCAAAAAGTCTTCATGTAGGACTTGAAGATTCACAAGACGGTAGCCTGTCAACTGTGCTAGCGCTCGAAAATGGGCCCAAAAATATTAAAGTTATGTTTTCTGACTACAAGTGGGATGAACTCTGTCGTGTAAAAACATACATCAAGAAGCATATGACTACCGAATACGCTCCGCCCACTCCTACCAGGACATGTACTGCGGCAGTCTAACTGTGAGTATTCTATCAATGTATGACGATTATACACTAAGAATTAAAAGTGGTGAGGGTCATAGTATTTTCATGCAGCACTCGACTATTGATAACTTATTCAATTTAGACATGGCAGTAACTAGTACAATAGAGAGACTAAATAGATGGCACCGATATACTAAAGCTGTTTACAGTGACATCATTAACTGGCTTCATACATGTAGCATTCACATAAAATATATAGATGATTGTTTTAGAACCTGTATAACTGCAGTGCCGAGGTCTTGTGCTACTCCACGAATAAGTGTTGAAAATGTTGAACTCAAATTTGCTGATGGAATACCAAAATATTGCAATGCGCCTATAACATTACGAGATATACGTGCTGAATTTGAGGGATACAATAAGCAGCTATTTTCGAAATACTGTACTTCTGCAGCACCGTTTAAAAAAGAATGAACTTATTGTTTTCCATGCTGATCATAATTGTACATCTTGAATAAATAAATATATTTATAATCTTAAATTACTGTTAGTCTTTTTTATTTCTCTAGATAAAAATGTCACATACATTAACACACGTTAGTATACGTTTATGTACGTCAATGTATGTGACACTCTTCCCTTTAAATGTACCGCTTGGAGTTCATTCTATCGTGTAGCCGTTGTAGCTCAGTTGGTAAGGTGACTACTCTATAGTGGCTACACACACATATTATTTATGATATGAAAGCCTATTGCACGCCAGTACCTAGCACAGTAGGTATCATGGCAGGCTGGGTGAAGCACCCTCGCCGCAAGGTCTTTGTTGGAGGTGACTGGTCCTGTGATGGTGACCAAGACCAGAAGACCAATAAGAAGAAGAAGAATGGAGCACTCCTTCCTGACAGCATACGAGCGATTATTGTTAAGTCCTTCCAACTGTGGTAAAACAAATGTCCTCATGGCTCTGTTAACACACATAGACGGAGTCCGCTTTTCGTCTTCTCCAAAGCACTCTTTCAATCCAAGTACCAGTTACTGCAGAAAATATTAGATGGGGTAGATGGTGTAATGTACAGAGCATTCAGTAAAGCGACGACATCCCCCCACATGAAGAGGTAAAGCCTAACACTGTCTTCATATTTGACGATGTGGCTGTTGAAAAACAGGATAAATCAGAAGATATTTCTGCTTTGGTTGTCATATTGGCGTTGCGTAATTTATCTGAGTCAGACATATTCCAGGATCCCAAAACAGTTGGTGAGGGATAACGCCAACCTCATTATAGCCTTCAAACAAGACAATCCCAATTTAAAACAGATTTACCAGGCACATGAAGGGACCGACATGCCATACAATGAATTTGTAAAGATATGCGCTGATTGTTGGAACCGCTCACAATACGGGTCTCTCGTTATTGATAAAAGTCGGAAACTGAATTATGGTAGGTGTAGCCAGAACTTCCAGGAGTTTCTCCATATGTAAACGTACAAAATAGCTGAGTGTGCCAGTAGACACTACACCGTGGACAAATTTGCACGCATGGCAGATGCACAGTCTGAGAGGTTAGATGTGCATAGACAGAATGCTGGCGTGTACACCGATGTGAAATTTAAGAATCTTGAGGGAAGACTCGATAAGGTTTTAAGGGAATTAAAGGACACTCAGAAACTTCTTGCGCTTAACCAAAATCGTCTAGAGAATAGAATTAGCGCAATTGAGGGGAAGATAGAAGCTGAGGTTGTTGTTATTGAAGAAGGAGGTGTAGGAAACAAGAAGAAGAGGAACAACAACAAAACATATATAAAACCGTGTGATATGCAGAGCTCTGATTAGTATGCTCCGAGATGTCGACAAAGCATGAAGCCATTCAGGCGCGTAAAGCAGTTTGGGAGAAATTACATTTGCTGAGGTTGTGACATATGGTGGTGGTGGTGGTTAGTGTTTAACGTCCCGTCGACAACGAGGTCATTAGAGACGGAGCACAAGCTCGGATTAGGGAAGGAGTGGAAAGGAAATCGGCCGTGCCCTTTCAAAGGGGTTCCGGCATTTGCCTGAAACGATTTAGGGAAATCACGGAAACCCTAAATCAGGATGGCCGGAGACGGGATTGAACCGTCGTCCTCCCGAAGTGACATATGGATCAAGTGCAAACACTAAGAGAAACTTTTAACCCTGCTACCGAATCTAGCAGTTAGATGGCTTCGCGTGATAATGATTCAATCGCAGAATTCACCAACCAGTAAGGGGTGGGTAAGATAGATAGAACATTTGGTGTCAGCAGGGAGAGACTGTACAGGCTAGGCTCTCAAACTATAAGTTTATGTGATGGCACAATATGCATCGGGGATACAGAGTTTAAAAGAACACCTGACTTAATGAACCTAATCTTCCTAAGGCCCTCAAAAAACTTAAAATGATTGCAGAGTGTATGGTGAAATACTACAATTGACTGAGCTGTATAAAAATCCTGATGGAACACTGAGAAACCCGCAAAACTCTAAATTCACAACCATTATACAATCTTTACTGAATGAGCAACCTAAAAGCATTGGTGAGGGTGTAGACTTTCAGCATAAAGGCTTGTGCAATCAACTCCAGCAGTATATATATTACCATGAGCCGGATGAACTAATAGACAGGATTCGACTGTTGATGGCTTCGGCTGCTAAGGTCAATACAGCTCATTCGAATGAGGTTGTTTCGATAATCTCTGACCTTCGAGAGAGAGGTATCATCGAATAAGTATGGAGACACTAGTTCAAGAATTGCACAAGCCAGCACGCAAAACAGACCTTCGCAGGCATGTTATGATTAAAGGGCTGGATGACTTGCAGTAAGCCAATACTGTAGATATGAGTAAATATTCACATGAAAATAATGGATTCAAATACATTTTAATGGTTATTGATACATACTCTAAAGTCGCACGGGCATTACCTGTGAAAACTAAAACGGGTAGAGATGTTGCTGTAGTGCTTGAGCGTTTGCTGCAGACAGGAACGAATCGATGCCAAGACAATCTTCAAACCGATCATGGTGGTGAGTTTTACAATGAACATTTCAAGACTGTGATGGAGCGGTACGGGATACACCACTACTCCACGTTTACCCACCTGAAAGCATCGTGGAGCGTTTGAACAGAACAGTCAGAGCTCAAATGTGGATGCGTTTTAATCTTCGCGGTTCGTACAAGTGGCTAGATATCATCCCACAGATAACTGCAAGGTATAATTGAACCAAACACAGTACAACAAAAATGAGACCGATCGATGTTCGCGATAATTCACTCAACATATTTCCGCATTAAAATGCTGAACCCGCGCAAACAGAGGTTCAATGTAGGCGACTTAGTACGTATTCAAAACACAAGACAGTGTTCGAGAAATCGTACTTACCAAACTGGTAGGCGGAGATATTCACAGTATCCAAATTACAGAGAACAAACCCTAGAACGTATATCTTAAAGGATAGCAAGGGTGAAAAAATTACAGGATCCTTTTACACAGAGGAATTGCAGAAGAGTCCTGAACCAGATGTATTTCCCATCGAACGCATGATAAGACGTCGCGGGAATAGAGCGCTAGTTAAATGGTTAGGATTTCCATCATCAGTAAACAGTTGGATTGACGCTGACGAGTTAGTATATAACAGGGAGCGTAGACCTCTGTCTCATCAGAAGTGTACCATGCATTATAGGAGGCACACCATAATAAGACGTGGAGGTGGCACTCTCGACAAATTGCCTGTTGAACTGCACATTCCGGGATATAACTTCTGTGGGCCTGGAACAAAGCTTCAGAAACGCCTGGCACGCAGTGATAAAGGTATTAACCTACTAGACGAAGCCTGCCTTGAACACGACCTACAAATAAAGATCTCCCAGCACGCCATGTTACTGACCAAATATTAGCCGATAAAGACAAGCAAATAAGACGAAGAAAAGATATCGGAATAGGTCAGCACGTTGCTTCATTCGTAGATGATAAAACCATGCATGGAAAAATTAAGTTGGACTTTGGGGTGATTAATTTCAAACTAATTATGAATGCAGCACGAACAACTTTGAGGACGAAGAAGAAGAAACCCGGTTGTTTGAAAAACTGTATTCTCACTTCGATGTGTGCAGCTAAACGTGTTTTGAAGGGTGGAGGAAGATGAACAACAACAAGAAGAAGACTGCAGTTACACCACCTAGGGTCCTACCACTACCAAATACATCAGGTGGATTTATTCCGTTCCTCGTTCCAGCCCTTGCAGCTCTGTCGGCGGTAGGTTCACTTACAGGTGGGGCTGCAGCTATAGCCAAAACGGTCAAAAACGCACAGAATGCACAGGCGCAACTAGAGGAAGCCAGAAGACATAATCATGCCATGGAAACAGCAGCTATTGGGAAGGGTCTGTACTTGATACCATACAGGAAAGGACTAGGTCTCTTCATAAATAAAAAAAAGTCCATTAGTTATCCTACCTGATCGAGCGCTCACGAATACAGATCTGGTTAATATTGTTAAAGAAATACTTCACATTCCTGGATTCCGGGGCGTCTTTATGCTGGATACATTACCGAAGACCATGTGGTGGACTAATGAGTGCGGAATTGTAAATTTAGATGTTGCTGGGGGTCCAGGGAACCATTGGGTGGCGTATGTTAAGAAAAGTGCAAATACAGTACAATATTTCGATTCATTTGGAGATTTACAGCCGCCTAAAGAATTACAACGCTACTTCACCAGCAAAAGACGTATCATCTACAATTTCCGCTGATACCAGGACTTTAACACATATCTGTATGGGCATCTCTGCGTTATGTTCCTCATCACAGCAATGGCAAATTAGTTTTCGTCTGCATCAGCGAACCTCTGGAATGCGCGCTATATTTAGACCGAGTGGTGAGAAGTCTGGAATGCGCGCTTTCTCCTCTCCTTGTCAGAGCAGCGGTGCGAACATCCACATATATAAAAGAGCCATCATTGAATGCACGCCCATCATTTGAGGTTTAGATGCAATGTCGTACACTCTGACTTTAAAAGAGCGAGGATCAGTATTAGGTGCAAATTACTTACCGCCGCTTGATTTAAGTGCAAGGGACTGGAGTATTTCGCTGGAGACGTATAACGGCATTCCAAATATCACAAAGAACAACAATAAACTGCATCTGGAAATTGGCGGTCGGAGGGATATTCTACAAATACAACCTGATGCCTACAATATTGATGATTTGAACGAAGTCTTAAGACAGTCAGGAAAAGGTATTGAACTACGGGCAAACATTAATACCCTTAAATCTGAAATATGGACAGAGAGCGCTAGGATCGACTTTAGACAGAGAGATTCAATAGGTCCACTGCTAGGTTTTGCAAAGGATCGTGTTTTGGTGAAGGACGCCAGTAAATTTTATGCATCAGATCAAGCTGTACATATACTCCCAGTCAGCACAATCTACATGGAGTGCAATATTGCCACAAACTCATAGCTCAACGATAAGTTGATTCACTCAATTAACGGATTCTTCCCTACAGTCGGTACTGGGTGTAAAATAGTTCAAGCCCCCACAAACGCTATGTATCTCCCAGTGACAGATCAGACATTGGATTACCTAGAACTGCGTATTGTTGATCAGAATAATCAGCTTGTTAACTTTAGAGGAGAAGAGATCATTGTATGCTTGCATCTAAGGCGAGATGGGAGTAAGGTATAAAGCTAGCACATCGAGCTCACAACCCGTCAGAGTATCGCGGAAGCGCAAGGTGATAACAAGCCTTAATTACGAATTCCTTATTTCAGCAGGTTTCAAACCGCAAAATGATGTCGCTCAATGTAACTTAGTAGAGTATGATGATGGAATTATACGTCATGAATACCACTCACACAAACCCTACACTTCAAGCACATTTAACAAAAATGATGAAATTAGGATTGTTATCCAGCACCAGGAGGCTGTAACACCGCCTTGCAAGAGCTTCCTGTATCTGGACTGTACATTTAAGAAAGCTGACGGCACTGTGGTAACGCTCTCGAAGCTCACGCAAGATGCTCTAGCATTCCTGTTTCAAGAGATACGTTATGAACTTAGCGCTATCGAAATCGACTGCACACGCAATGTCGGCATAACATCAACCCTTAAGACGCACATTTCTGCCTAAGCCTCTGATTCAAACAGCTTGGAAAATGCGGGATGGTTCATAGATACGCCAGATGATGAGGGGGGATACAGCCGATTTACCACGTGCATGCCACTAAAAATGTTTATGGGTTATTTTGAGGACATGTAGCGAATTATTATGAACGCTAAACAGGAGCTTATTTTGGTGCGGAGTGCAAGTGACACGAATTCATTCTTTCAAACAGCTGCAGAGAATTTTCAAATCAAGTTTAATAGTATAGTATGGCAAATGCCTCACATCACTGTTGGTGACAAGGAACACTTGAAGCTCTTAAAAGTTCTGATTGACAGCACCTATATACCATTAACCTTCTGATCATGGGAACTTTTTGAATACCCAGTCATACCTACAGCATCAACACATACTTGGGCTATTAAAACATCAGTGCAGTTGGAAGCACCTCGATTCATCATAATCGCATTTCAAACTGAAAGGCGTGAGAATGTATCAAAGGGCTCAACTGAATTTGACCACTGCAAGTTAACTAACGCCAGAGTCTACCTGAATTCTGAACACTACCCATACGAGAATCTACATCTACAGTGGGACAGAAATGTATACAGTCTGGCATTTGACATGTCTGCGAGATTCCAAGCATCTTACTACAAGGACGTTGAAAATGAAGGATGCCTACTCAGTCCATAGAGTTTCAAGAAGCTAGCACCAATAATCGTGATTGACTGTTCAAAATAGAATGAGATAATTAAAACAGGGCCTGTAGATGTACAGATTGAATTTGAATCTTCAACAAACTTCCCAGATCAACCTGCAGCATATGCTCTAGTTCTGCATGACCATGTTGTTAACTACTGCCTGCTCAGTGGTGTGGTGCAACGAGTTGTATAAATTAATAGGCGCTCTGCTGGCTCTAAGGCAGATCGTGATGTTACCGCAAGGTGTGAGGATCGTAGCTGACGTTCAAGGATTTTACTGTGATGAACGCAGGCGATTCATAATTAGAGACTGTGCATTAATAGCACTCACACAAAGTGATGGAACAATAGGAACATTTGCATCAAGAGATGCAGCGCCGAAACCATTCAAGGATGTGAAGTGCATTAAAACATGTAGAAGTGCAATGTGCTTAACACACTTCTATCATGGAATTCACTGAGATGACCGTGGCATCTCTTATAAAGATTTGGTGCGAGTGCTCTGAGTATTTGATCACAAGGAGACAATCATCTACGTTAAAGGTGATGTGAAGATTACCTGGGTGTATGGAATATTTAACTTTGCTTCTATTCAACACCAGGAATTGTACGGATGTCCATCTATCCATCGACTGAAGAACATTTATCAAAAAAGTGCTTTTCTATCTGCATATGAGAATGTAAAATTACTTTTAAGTTGGATTGCAAATAAATAATCATTTATAAAATTTGTTCTTTTTCTTTCCTTCTTTAACACCCATCATCTGTAGAATGTAAGATTATTGGGGGATATTGTATATCAAGTGAATTTCAATGGAACTGTCTGAGACACATACCTCAGCCTTGACATGCTGAGTAATGTTACCTGAGTCAGTAATAGACCAGCTTTCATCTCAACTGTGTGGCGATGTGTCAGATGCCAGCAGGGTGGCTGCCGGTGCCAGGGGCTGAAAGAGAGTGCTGAGGGGTGCTGCGTGTTTGTGACTGCCATACGAAGTATAGCACATGTCATTCAAAAAGATTTGATTTTAAAGCAGCAAACCTTATAGGTCTGTGCTGTGCGATGTGGCTTTATCCATGTCTTGTAGACACACAAAAATATATGTATAATATTTTTTTAATAAAAAGAATTATGGTGATTGAGGGATGAAATAATAACAAAAGTCGACATTTTTACAATAAAATAAGTCAATTTACTATTGAATTAAGATTTTTTTTAACAGTGTTTGCAAAATATAAGTTTACAGTGACACGATTCAGTTTTCACATTTATATATGAGTTTACAGAGAAATGATTGGTTTTTGATGAAAAATATCAACCTTATGCTGTTTGCAGATACGTGTTTAACATTTTACATTATTGAGAAATATAAGCATTCTCCTCACATAAATTATATATATAATTTTACAACTAATGCAGTGGTACCACAACCTAATTGCACTATCTTAAAAGGTAAATACTATGGCTGGTGAAGTTCCACCTGCAAAAGAAAAAGAAAACACTTTTAATTAATGTGAAGGTAGTTGCTTCAAGTGGGTGGCTCTAAAACATTTTCCACTACCACAGGCAATTGAAAATATATTTCTCTGAAGTGGCACTAAAAATTTTTCACTACAAGAACAAGGTGAACATACATATATTTTTCATTGAAGTCGATGGCTATAAACATTTTTCCACTACGACAAGCAAGTGAACATATATCAAAAATTTAATTGGTGGATGTCACATTCTTATAACTAGTTCTGACTGGATGGCTAGTGGTAGGTGAAACTTACAAACTAAAATCTAATCTATATAACCACTCACACAGAAGCACATTTGAAGTGCAAAAAGTTTATTTTTTCTTTGAATCGAAAGTACAAGCCAAGCAGGAAAATTTTTCTTTTGTTCGTATATTATGTACTAATACTGGTCAAAAAATATTAACATAAAAATTCTCTTTTTTGAGTTTTTAAATTTTTTTAATTTTTCATTGTTATGATTTTCTTTCAAAAACTGATTAATATATTTACACACACATAAGCATAACACAGGCTCCCACACTCATTCGCACACTCAGACGTACATGGAAGCATGCAAAGTGGTACACACCACACAACACTCTCATCCAGTATTTACACTATGATAAAAGTGCCATACTATCTTCATGCATAACACCCATTCACCACATTTACACACTCATTCCCTCTCTATCAATCAACCAGAGTCTCCCACCCCTACTGTCGTTTCAAGTAAAGTATGGAAGGGTTTCCACCTCATCCTCACAAATGACTCTTTTATCGTCATGAGGAAACAATCTGACTTTAGACTGTAGCACAGTGTACACCTCGTGACCTCGTGATCGAATGCTAGTTTGTTGAACCATGTGTGGAGGAGCGCCTTGAACATTGAGACCATACAAGCATTGCAAATAGTCCTCGACCATAAGAACACGAGATGCCACGCATCTAACACCCTTTGCCCGCCTCTGAGTGCCCCCATCCATTGTACGATATGCATATATTTGGGCCCTCAATCCCACAAATTCTACAATTGGTAAACCATTCGACTCATCTGTCATCAGATAGATAACCTTCTTGTTCTGAGGAACAAAACCATAAAGATTATCGGCCCCATAAGAAGACGTGTCGAATTCTTTACCATTGCACCTAATTACTTCATACGGATCGCAGTTCTTGATCCAGCAGATAAAACTATCTGTACCCATATAAAGTAGCTTTGGTTCTACGAAATGAGGTTTCATAAAGTCATAGAGGAATCGGTACATGTAGAATTTGGAGATATCCAGTAGTGCATCCCCAAATAGATGGGCTTCATAAACTCTACTGCAGTCTTCGACATCTCCACAGCAAAAAGTTTTCATTGAAGATTGTGGCCCACTTAAAATTTGGCATGCCTGTACATGTTCTCACGGTATAACGCCCTTCATATGCAGTTCTAATCACAATATCACGTTCATTTCTCACATTCTGCATAGTTTCCCCGAAAATGGAATTATTCATTATTTTATAAAAGTCTTTTTCAAAATCATTACTCGCTACTGCCCTCTTTTCGATATTTAGTTCAATATACTCCATCAGCCATGGGGATTGCTTGAAGGAGACTGCCCGGGTGACTCTAACAAGCTTCATCCCAAATCTGAGGAACTGCTGGCGGTTACGATAATGAATGATATTCTCTGCTTATCGCCAACAGTAGCCAAGAGTTTAGGGATGGTGCTTCCTCGTGGAATTTGTTGCTCTGGACATAACGGCAAGTCGCTTGTCTCTCCATGCAAATTATTAGGGTATGTGATGTCTGCCTCAAGCACATACCCTACATCAGAATCAGCCACAAGACCCATTATTTGTCCACCTAAACCCTTCAATTCATCATCGGACAGCCACCTAAACCCACCAACCGGTAGTGGTTGCATCATGGCGTGCCCATATAAATTGTTAACATCTAAGTACAAAATGTAACTAGAATCAAGGGATGCGTTGAGCTCGACACCCATACGCGCGTTACTGGCCTTGGCCTGTCTGTGAACACATTGACAAAGTCCCCCACGGATCACTCGCTCAAAAAACAGAAGCACTGCAGGATCGGTCAAAAGTTCAATGTTGTGGCCCATTTTTTGAGCATAGTGACCCAGGACAACCCAGGTGCCGTGTAATAAAAGGTGGGGTCCAGAGAGTAAGTGGTCATACATACACTCCAGAACTTTTCGAAAACATCTGCAAGCAAACGCACGTCCGTGTCCATATATAATCTTGCATATCCTCCCAAATTGAGGATGTTGAATTCCCGCCAGACATTCATGGCATGCTCATAATCTGCGGTTGTTATGGCATCGCCTGTAAGAGTACCAGTAAAAGCAGATATGTTGGGAAGCCTGGTTTCATTGAGTTTTGCCATACTATCAACAAACTCATATGTGAAAATCCTTTCATAGTCGTAAGTTGGAACTTTTCCTCATCGGGAAATGCAGATTGACTGATATGCATATCATTCTGAGGTAAAGTTTCAACCAGTTTCTGGAGTGAAGTCTGCATAAAGAGTAAAGAGTCAAGGAAGTGGAGGGTAATTTTTGGCGTCATTCGTTTGGAAAAAGAAATGTACTTCTCAACACTTTCAGGGAGGACACTGACCTGATCATTCTTCTTACCGAACTTAGCCAAGTGTTCAACAAGAAAATGAGCGGCATACCCGTTCAAATTATGAAAAAAGACGGGTATGTGTCTAGGTAACTGATAATTCAAGTTGCATGCGTTGTGGGCTGCACTGCACAACTTACTCATAAGATGACAGTGCTCTCTACGAGGAGTTTCCACTTTTCTATCTAAGGCGAGCCCCCAAACATGACAATTAACCGCCTTTTCATACATTTCATCATCTTCCTTTGATTTGATCATGGGAATGTTGGTGCTGTAGAGCCTGTCAACTTCCCATGAAAGTTTTTCAAGCTCAGTGAGAAGCCAAACCACTGGATTGTTCCCTACATAAGACCGATAGCAGTTAAGTTTAGAATCATATCCACATACAACTTGGAACGCTGCCTCATAAGGTATGTGTTTTTGTGTGAAATTTGTGTGTGAGGCTAGGAAATTCCCTTCACAACGAGTAATAGCCAGCAAGCATTCAAAATCGTCGTACACAACAAAAGGACAACGCTGCTGGTGATGAGCATTTTGAAATTTAGTGACGCTATTTTCCTCACACGACCGGGTCCTTGGAAGCAAAATCTAATAGACGTGTCGCTAATAACTCTTGAGATGAAAAATAATTCAAATACCTTAAACAAATATGCTCTTTATGGCCATATTTATTTAGTTGGGAGGAAAGGAGTCGGGATATGTCTTTGATCCAGACGTAGTGGTAATTATCACCTTCAGAGAAGAGCAGCATGTTTACATGCAACTCTCGCTCACCTGCAAATTTTGAGAAATGGAGGGGGCCTACTACTGTATGCTTGTCCTGCTCATCTGACTTGTCCTTCTTCTGCAGGCCATAAACATGGATCGATATGCCAGTATTATGAGCCTCAAACTTATGCATGTCCTGGATCTTTACAGGGAACTCCGTTCCATCAAAGTTAACTGTCTCTTAATATCTTTGACTTTGTAACTGCCAGGACAGTGGGGATTGTTTTTGTAATTTCTCTGATAAGCCAGGACTGACCATGCAAAACAAGCATCATCATACTCATTTTGAACATTAATGCACGTGTGTTTCTTCTTAATATGCTCAGGAAGTTTAATATAACTAGACCCTCCATTTATTGGATCATAGACATGTGTATGGATGTCGAGGTGTGGTATATTGCTGAGTGCTTTAGCGGACCCACATACTTCCATCTCGGAAAATCGGGCCATAATAGCGCTCGAGGTGGATTCTCGGTACCACTCAGTAATCGATGTGCTCCGAGAAATAACGCCATTATCACCCCATATATAGTGCAGAGTCGTTGTCTCCGCCTCACCTTGATGTTTAGGTGGGTGACTCATTTCGCAGCATAACACTGTCCTGCATTTAATGGCGTTAAATCCCGGATCTTGTAGGACTTTGAGGAGAATGGTCTCTAAGACAGGGAGGCACACTTGTAAAACCCCGACAAGGTCACGATACCTCCCACCCTGATTCTCAATTCTAGTGAATGAGATTCGCCCTCAAAAGCCCTAGCTACTGCTGAGTATTCTAAGGGGGTCATTACGCGATTCTGATCCAAATCATTATCGATAGGATGGGGGAGAGAACTACCACTAGCCACAGGATAATTACTATTACTACTACTACTACAGCTAGGGGTCCACCCGGTAGATGAAGGGGCCAGCGATGGTGCGTCATCATCATTTGCAGGGAGGGGTATACGTGTAGGAACGTGTACCTTGCACGGACGACGCCAACGAGCTGGTTCGGTAAGAGGAGGCGGTGACAGCCGACTTGAAGGGCTGGGCTGCGGCGACGGCCCACAGGGTGTGTTGCTGCTGCCGGTACATGCCTGTATCGTGAGGGGCCATTGTTCTTCTTCTTCTCGGTCATGGCCAACAGGCTGAGTTTCCTACGGACGCCAGAGTGGCTGCGGAGGTGCTGGGGGCAGCGCTTGCACGCCTTCAGCCGCTTTTCGCGCAGCCCTGATCGGGGCTATACAAGGGGCTGCGTGTCTTTGCGGTTGTGCACCCTGGATTCCCGCCCTGCAACCGCTGCTCTAGGTTCATGGACTACGCCATGTGATATACCTGTAACATAAATAAGAAAAAAAGTTGTTTAATGATTTAGATTTTAAAAGAGTGATAAATAATAATAAGAGTAAATAATGGTAATTATTTGCAGAAACGTTAATCCTCAAAACTATTCACCTTCTCCACTCTGGCTTCGTGGTTTGAGCAACATTCCACAAGGCCCCCAAACCAGTTAGGCAGGTCGAGCTCCTCTTCCTCCTCCTCTAAAAACTGGGTGCCCCGTGGAGCGGACAGCATTTCACTGCCGTTGTCTTCTAAGCTTTGGTCGGTACTCCCCTCCCTGTGCATGGAATTAGGAACATCTCCAAAGAAAAGTCAAGAATATGAAGACTGAATGATATATATATATATATATATATAAGAACTACGGTTTTTAATAGAAATGTACTTACATTCAAGCTGCACTTGCGTCCTCTCCATCTCGAGTTGCTGGTCTAGAGCAGTCAACATTTGAGGGATGAAATCTAGAAAGATGGAAAAGACTGAGTATAAATATATATATATATACATATATATAAGAACTACGTTTTTATTAGAAATGTACTTACATTCGAGGTGCGCTTGCGTCCTCTCCATCTCGAGCTGCTGGTCTAGAGCAATCAACATTTTAGGGATGAAATCTAGAAAGATGGAAAAGACTGAGAATAATATCGAGTATGGAAAGGAAAATGTGCAGTGACTTAAATGATACAGAAATCAGCAAAGCAGAACATATAGGCAAAAAACGAAACAAATGAAACATTTATAGAGAGCATACAAAACAAATATAACACATAAGACAAAATCTGTTAAATGACACATCAATCTTGGTAGAATGCACTACAAAACAGATATAAGATAGAGACACACAAACATAGAATCTGTTAAATGACACAGCATTCAGTATAGAATGCAGTCCAAAACAGATACAACACAGAACATAGAGACACAGAACACGAGTAAGCTCAATCTTTGTAGAGAGCACTCGAATACAGATGTAGCACTCATACACAGAGTTCAAGAGTACAGATATGGGAACATTGAAAATGTACTTACTCGGTAAAGGAACTTCCTCTAAGTGGGATTGTTTGTTGCTTCCATTGGCATTGTCGGTGATGCTGGCGGTTCCTGATCGCTTCAAGAAAGTTTGCTAAAAAGGATAAATGCACTGGACCAAGTATAGGAGCAGAGTGAGGACGAGTTGGGTTGTGGTCTGGTTTATATAGGTTCTGTGATGTAGAGTCAAATGACTAGTGCAGTAAGTGAATAGGAGAGCAGCATTCTAGGGGTGGGGGGTGGTACGTCACGAAGGACCAGAGCACCCCTAGTGGGAAAACGTGAAACTTGTCAGTTGTTCATTGAATATCGAAGTGCTACATTAAAATTGAAATGGAATTAAGTACTTGGGTAATTCATACGTTAGATGTGAGATGTGAGTGAATAGAATATTTACGAAATACTATGTCCAGAGCGTGTATTGAGGGAGCTCTCGGGCGCTTGTGGGTATGTGACATCAGAAGATGACTGAAGATCGTCAACTTTCTCTCTTGCGCCACGTCACAGTGGCGATGTCTGATGGCACAGATATGAACTAAGCCAGTTGCAGTCCAGACTCAGTGGCGAACACATCTGTTTGAAATTGGTTATATAATAAAGATAAGTCCTTTTTTACCACCATTACAGCACTGAACTTTGCGCCATTTTCTGGGCGGGGGGGGGGAGGGGGGAGGGGGGGAGGTTATTGGAGGTAGGCCAAGAGTCCAATCTTACACCATGTGGTGGATACACTGGGTGCAGCCATCTTGAATAACGGTACTTGCATCATGATCTGACGTCACTATGGCGCTCTCTGGTGGCGACGATATGAACTAGGCCAGTTGGAGTCCAGACCCAGTGGCGAACACACATGCTTGAAATTGGTTAAATAATAAAGAGAGTTCCATTTTTCCCGGCATTTTCCTAGGTGTGATGCATTATCATGTTGGAATTTGAACTTAATGCCATTTTGTGGGGGAAAGGGGAGGGGCGCTTTCCCGCCAAAATTCAAACTTCCCGCCAGATGACATCATCGCCGCCATCTTGGATAACGGTACTTTGTTCCACTATCAGTGTTGTTCCACTACTCAGATCTCGCACCTTTTGATTAGCATCTGTTTGGCCCAATGAAGGATACACTCTGTGGGAAGCCGTATGTGGATGATGGGGAGGTTATTAATGCAGCATTGCGTTGGCTCTGACTTCGACCAGTAGAGTGGTTCCACACAGGCATAAAGCGCTCTTAGTAAAGTGACGTAAGGCCGTCACATTGAAGTGAGACTGTGTTGAAAATAAGTTTTTTGTAGCTAAAAGTGAGGGGAATAATATGGTGTATCAGAATCCTAAATAAAACAAACCATATTTCAGAAAAATGTGTTGCATTACTTATTGAACTCCTTTTGTACATCCATGAAATTTGCAGAGATGTTCACATGATGACTGCAGTGCCCCACAAAGGGATTTACTATAGGTAGACAAATTTTCCACACAAAGACCAATGTCACGCTGTAATGGAAACAGTGTTGTTACTGAAGGCCTTTTTTTGATTATTTTGAATAAAAAGGAGTAGTGAAATTTTAATTGGTTCATAATGTCCACCACACATAACGGATGGAGCAGCGATGTTTTCTTCAGTCATATGTAACATTCAAGGAGTTGAGAGACCTACATCTAAGTTTTAACTTTGGTATTGAGTCGATATGAACTGAAAATGTATGTAACTGATATCGTGAGGAGAGTGATACAAATTCTGTCTTACTAATTCTGCAATACTTATAGAATTCTTAGCATTATGTGCAATTAACTTCCCTTTTCCCCTCTACTACCTATGGGAAAAAACCAATTGGCCACTACCCAACTAACACTGACAGTCTATTAAACAACTACTCTGGATACTTTGTTAAGCATGTTGACTTCACGATTTATACATTAGAATCTGAAATTATTGAAAGGTAAAGCTTTTATTGGGTGTGAAGGTTAACGCCAAAGTAACTGAACAGAACTTTGGAGCATATGTGGCAGTAAAACTGCCTGGAACAGAAAGGACATTTACAATGATGTGGATGTGAGTTGAAATTAATTCGTTACTACCCACAGCCAAAAAACTAGTTGTCTCTGTAAGCAAATGCCTGCTAGAAGACTACATAATAGCTGTAAAAGACTTTTAACTTTTTAATTTACATAAGATAAACAAAAACCTAGTAACAAATGTGTTTGTAAGTACACTGATAAATTTTTGTACCATTCATCACAGAACATTGCTGTACAAAACGTGAGAAGGTGCTTTATGAAGTTGTCACAGTGAAATGTGTGAGGATGAACTGGCAGAGATAATGCACTATGGAAATTCAAATGATGTTACAAGGAGCCCACCAGCAGAACATTTCAACTGTGAATGAACTTTCGAAGTGGTAGAGCTCATGGAAAGAAAAACCATCAAATCTTTGTACATACACTGTAAATGTATGTGAACTTCGTAAAAGTGATAATATGCGATTTTTCAGCTGTTAAACGTATATATTTACTGTCACCATAGTATGTGACTAATAGACAACAATCAGATTGTTTGGGAACAAAATTCTTTTAGTCAGTCTGAGAGTGCTGCATTTTTATTTCATATTAAAGATTACAGAATTTAACACTTTACTGACGGAATGTAAGTGGAGTTTAGACATTTACCTTGGACGCTATTATTCCTTTTCTAAAGTAACAATACATTTTGATTTCCAAATATGGGAGGTACTTCAATGGCACTTACAGATATTTTTTTCATTGTAGATTTCTAACTGTGGGTTACACATCGCATATTTTCATTTCATACTGTAATTTGAACAGGAAACTTACAGGAGCACCTTACTGTCTGGCCCTCTTTGATTTTCTTCACATTCACAGGATTTGTACATCAGTTCCTATATATCAGATTCCTAAAGCAGTACTATGCAAATTTCATAATAACTTGAAAAAATCGCCTTCAAAGATAAAAAGATTTGTATATGCTGTTAAGTGCTTAATATAGGGTGTATATTACTGAATTCATCAGTAGCTGAGAGTGTAACACAATTGGATTTTAGACTTCAGATCCATGGTTCGATTCTTGCTAGTAGCATACTTTTTTAATTCATTGTTTATTGATGAACAGAAATGTTGATTAACAAATATGGAACTATAGTTTCTATACAAGTAATGTCTGTTTACATTTTAGTACTACAATATTTGCATGAAAATGGAGTATTCACAATACATTACAATTTGATACAAAAACGCATGACATGAAATAGAAAAAACCAAATCCTTTTTTATTTCTGGTTACCGCTCAGTATTACAGATGTACATATTTTTCCACTGGCTCTGAGCACTATGGGACTTAACATCTGAGGTCATCAGTCCGCTATAACTTAGAACTACTTAAACCTAATACACATATCCATGCCCGAGGCAGAATTCTAACCTGCAAATGTAGCGGTCGAGCGGTTCCAGGCTGAAGTGCCTAGAACAGCTCGCCCACCCCAGCCGGCTTTTTTTCAATTATCAAAGAATTGTATCACATTTCTGTATCAAATTTAAATTTAATTTCAGATAACCAGTAATTAAAAATTAAAAGTTTTATTTTTATTCATAAAATGGCCTTTTCCCTCTAGCTTTTCCTGTTTATGTGTTCAGCACATATAATGGGCACATCTCTTCTCCCTCTCTGTATCCACCACTTCCTATCTCTGACTTCACCTCATCCTTCCACCTGTGTCTGTGTACTCCTTCTCCCTACTATCTCTTTTTTCATCCCCTCCTCCCATCTTTATCCATTTTCTCCACCCCTCCCTCTGACTATATCGTCCTACCCCTTCCTCTGACCGTAGTCTCCTCCTGCCCACTGCCTGTTTCTCTGTCTCTGCTCTCTTCCTTTTCCACTTCCCCACCACCACTCTATACATTCCACCCGCCTTGTGCATCCCCTCTCCTCTCCTCTCTCTGTCCATTTCCTCCCCCCCTCACTCCCTCCATCCCCTCCTCTATCCACCTCAGCCTGCCCAAAGTCATGCTCATTAGCTTGTGCAGCCCCTGTCATACAGTTCAATAAAACAGAAAGTGGGCCAAAACTATTCCTACAACACACCCATTGTACAGGGCAGGCTACACTTCAGGGACTTCAGGGACTTACCCCTGATGTACAGACCACCATGCAAAACAGGTCGATAAAGCAGGCTGATACTACTTCAACAGTGCATGACTATCACACAGTGCAGCCTATATGTTGGGACCCAGAAAGCCATTTCTTGCCCCTGATATGAAGGCTGCCTTGTTAATTAGGTTGATTTGACATGTCAATACTGTTCCCACACAACATGCCTCTTGTGCAGGCAGCCTGTATCGCAAGGGCTTAAAAAAACGTTTTTACCTGTATCTCTGCTCCTATTTTGAGCTAGGAAGTTATAAATCCCACAATGCTGATATTTGTGAAACCTGCTGTTTATGTCTAAATTTGGCAGAAGTAGGTCCAGGGGTTTGGAAGGAGGTCCTGAACATACATTCGTACATATATAACAGATTGTGATCCCACATTTGTTAATTAACATCTCCAGTCTTTATAAATATAGAATAAAGAAAACATGAAAAACGTGCACCACCAGTGAACTTCGAATCATTACTATCCTGTTTTGCTACACGGTGACCTACGAATGATTACTTTAATACACTACAAATATTTTTTTACTTAACAAAGCTTGACAATATTCCAACCTTCAAAGGTGCTTTTTTTTAAAAAAATGCGTCGTTTTGATTTAGAAAATTGATGTCCAGGCACTGAATTCAAAATTCGGTGAAGGAAATTGTAAAGTCCGTTCGTAAATAAATCTTCTGACAGAGAAAAACTGTGTGCTGGGAAGAAGTGCACCCAACAAAACTTCTATTATCTTTTTCTAAAAAATAACTATGAAATGATTGAAATGGAAACTGTTGATACGGTGTGATCGAACCACGGTCTCCTAATGGCATAAGTGGTCTACTGTGAAAAGAGGACAAATAAAATAGCCCCTTGTCTGCCATTGTAGTGGTAAACTCATGCTTCTGCAGTTTTCACTTCCCTATCTTTGCTTACAACTGTTTTTGCATACTCCTAATGACACAGTCCTGCTTATCTGGTATTTCACTACATTGGCTTTTGCATGACCTTGGACTTTTTTGCTGCACATAAATCTGGTTATTGATGACACTTGTTGTGGGCTTTGCTGTCATCTCTTATTAACACATGCTACTGGAATTAGATGCTTTATATGATATTTCTGATATTCATGGTGTGTTTGTCTAAAACAGAAACATTGCTCCACATTAAAAAAAAGGAAGTGAGGGCCAAAATAGTCTTATTAGTTAGTTGCTTGTTTCATGATTTATGAACCTAATAAGCATTATGATGAAACTTCAGGGCAATATGCTGAGTATTTATGGACAAACCATAAACATTCAAGGCACACACACACAAATGTACTCACACACTGAGTTGCTATCTTTCAAAAGTATGATACAGATACATAATCAGCTTTTAAGCCTATGAGGTTTTCTTTTGAAGCAAATTATTTCAATTAGTAGGCTATGAATAATTTTGTATCCAAATGTTTTGCAACTTTTGAGACAATGATTTGATGATAGCGTATCTAAATCTTTTTTTCTTATACTGAATTTATTTTTGTCTTAGAAAATACATGGAAGAAAGAATATTCAGCAACACAGGTCATCCTACAGCAATCGAGAAATCAGCTCAAGATCATATACAGCTAATAGTATTTACAGCGATAAAAAGCCTGGTAACCTGCTTATATCTCCACGTGTCTGCTTCTTCATCTATTTAAAGTTCTATAGTTAAAATAAATTATGGTAGGACTTAAGATTTACAGATATAATTTACCTTCTTCTCTTATACGGTATGGAAACAGAAAACAGAGTAGTATAACATTTCATGATTCTACAGTTTGCATAGTTCATAATGGTAACAAACCCATCAAAATGTTCCAGACATAGGAAACGGTTTTTTGTCAGTAAGAATCCTTAACACCAGACAGTGTTTAACCATTTTCATGAAGGCTGTGGTTTTAAAGTGAGGAACACCACATTAAATGCACGATCTCTATTTTTTAATATCATTTGCCGCACACGTTTGTCAGGCAAGTACGTTAATATATAAAGAAATTTTCACAACTATACAAATACCTGTAAAAGGTAATAGTGATTCCTTTCTCGAATTTATTTGTGCAATTAAACACAGTACAACTCTTTGCCATTCTTTTTTATGTAAACTGGAGTGTGTAGACAGTACAATTACATATAACAAATGCTGTGTGTGTGTGTGTGTGTGTGTGTGTGTGTGTGTGTGTGTGTGTGTGTGTGTGTGTGTGTGTGGCAAGTAGTCGATTTGTGGTCTTTATGGGAACAATCCACTTTACTTACCAGACTCTTACTAAAAAATGGCGTTGAGCCAAAAGTTCAAACTGATGCTGCTGAATTGGGGCAGTACTCATGTCATAAGACCTCATGCACACATTACATCATTTTTGACGTCACACACAATATCGAAACAGCATGAACAGCTATCGACTTCCATGAGCATTTGATGTGGGGTGCTTTGGAATCGCCATATTGGATTTGATAGTTGGGAAATTTTAGCATCATAACTAGCTTGTTAAAATATATGTCGTTTAAAGGAAATGGCACATAGAATATTTATAAAAACAGGTCATCCTTGGTATGATTTGAGTAATTAAACAGTACATCATGTTATATCAGCTGCCAAAGCTTTCATGAGACCTTAGTTACAGCATAAAGGCAGACATTCTGTCAGGTCATTGTGGTGTAGTGGTTGCGTGTGTGGAATTGTGAGGTATGAAGCAGTGAGTTTGTATCCTGGCATTTCCCAACAGCTTTTATTTCGCTTTCCCATTTCTGAAAGATTCTGAGACTTTTTTATTAATTCAATGGAAGTTTGTTCTGTAATAATTGATGTTATACTGTATATATAGATATAAGAGTCTTCTCTCAGGAGTGAGTTATCATTGTCAATAATTCACAAATTAAGCATGAAACATGGAAATGTCAGTAAATATTCAAAACGTGTTGATCATCTGCTAAAACAAACCAGCATTCAGATTAAAATCACAAGAAAGACTGACACATCCACAAAGAATTAAAAGAGAACTTATCTATAAAATATAAAAGAAAATTTACGACGTAGTTCTCTCAGGACACATCTCTGTCAAACAAGAATTTTTTAAATTTAATACCTGTTTTGAACCAAAAATAAAGTGTCATACTCTTTCAGAAACATGAAGGCAAAAAAAACTGAAAAAGGTTGGATGCAAATCTACTACTTCACTGTTCATAACTCTACACTCATAACAACTACACCATGATGATCTGATGGGATGTTGGACTTTATGCAGTAACTTATATCTCATGAAAGTTTCGGCTGCTGATATGATTATGTGAAGCTTGTTTATCCAATTCATACCAATAATGACGTGTATTTATAAATCTTCTATATGCTCTTTCCAGGATGTGGTGCACAGTTAAGTGAAAAATAAAATAAATAAATGTCACTGGTAGCAGAAAGATACAAACAATTCTTGATTTATTGTACATCTTTAACCACGAATATATAATTTTTTATAATTTTACTACGGCAAATGCACCAATACCGACGCATTTTCGAGATACTCTCATGTGCTGGTGGTCTGCCACAGCTTCTTTTCGTCAAATATATCATATGAGCTACCACTTTAATTCCTCTGCCAAAATAGCTACCTATCTTCTTTAATTAAAGACCAACTCCTGAAACTTATTTTCAGAGTTTCTAAAAATAAACTTATGTTGTTGAGATATTTTGATGAACAATGTTGAATACACCGATGGAAAAAAAATTTCAACACCAAGAAAGAGTTGTGTCACATAAACGAAAGTTGGTAGGTGTATTTCTACATCTGGAAGATGATGTCTATTCACATTTCACTCCAGTCGCATAATTGTGATGCTAGTAGCGCCACTATGAGGATGCAAAATGGGTTAGCTTCAAATAGATGCTGTAACAGTTGTGAGCTTTAGTTACATTTGAGACTGGACATGGTGAGGAGATATTAGTCATGAATGCCTTTAAGGTGACGAAGACACTATTATTAAACCTCACTGATTTTGAACAAAGTTGTGTAATAGGACTATGAGAAACTCGATGTTCCTTCTGTGATATTCTAAAGAGAGTGTAGCCACTGGACATGAATACTGGCAGCAGTGGTCACGATAACATACGGTCGCAAGAAGACAGGCTTCGGATGGCTACATACCACTGCCAAGAGGGAAGATCATCGTGTTCAGCATGTGGCTCTGGCGCATCATACTGCATCTGCAGCAACCTGACCAGCAGTTTGCACCACAGTGACACAATGAAATGTTACAAATTGGTTACTTCCAGGACAGACGTCCTGTAGTGTGCATTCCACTGACCTCAAACCACCTCCATTTATGACTTCAATTATATCAAGTAAGAAGACATTGGAGGGGAGACTGGAGACCTATTGTGTTTTCTGATGAAAGCTGGTTCTGCCTTGGGCCCAGTGATGGCTGTGAGTTGGTTAGAAAAAGCCAGTTGAGAGTGTGCAACCAACCTCTCTGTGTGCTAGACACACTGGACCTACACCTGGAGTTATGGTCTGGAGTACGTATTCGTATGGCAGCAGGATCACTGCCATGGTTATCCATTGCACCTTGACTTCAAATTTGAATTTGTCAGTCTAATTATTTGACCGATTCTGCTGCTATTCATGATTAAAGTTCTAGAAGGTGTTATCCAACAGGATAACACTTGGTGACATACCGCTGTTGTAACCCAACATGCTCTACAGGGTGTCGACATACTGCTTTGGCCTGCTGGATCACCAGGCCTGTCTACAATTGAACATGTATGAGACATCATCAGACGAGAACTCCAGTGTTATCCACAAAAAGCATTAACCATCACTCTTTTGACCGAGAAAGTGCAACAGGCATGGAACTCAATCCCATAAACTGACATCTGGCACCTATACAACACAATGCATTCACATTTGCTACTTGCATTCAAGATACTGGCGGTTACACCGATTATTAATGTACTTGCATTTCACATTTGCATTGGGTTTTCTTGTGCTTAGATTAATCTACGATCTTGCAATGTTAATCACCTAAATATGTTAGCTCCACAAGTATTTTCCTGATATTTCATTACTCTGCACTAATTATTTTTTGGTATTGCGATTTTTTTCATTGTATACACATTAAACGAGTTCAGTGCCAGCTGACTTCAGCTTGTTCCTTGCTTATAAATCAGAAGGTTCTTTCACATTTGTTGTTGATGAAGATGGTTTTGGAAAAATAGCTCGTACAATTTTTTCAGTAAGTTTCCGAATTAATTCTTGCAATGTTTTAATATCTACCTTATCCACAGCTCAGACCACATGATTGCAGAAGTTTACACATTTATAAACAATGTAACTTCAAGGTGAACATACCCCACAATAAAGAAAAAGTGTAGCATCCAGTCCTCTCTAGTTGAGGTGAACGTTACTGTTTTGGAATGTCATATTTGCCTCATGTGTTGTGAACCATATGTACTCGATAGTCGTGGACAGCTCTTTCTATCTGCCACACAGCTTTTATTGTTAACTCTTTGAAGGGCAGGCAAAACTGAAACTAACCACATATGTAGACGGCTTCAATGGGCGGTGGTCACGTTGGCTAACCACATACTATTTTCTCCCTTTACAGCTCATGGGCCAGCAGTCTCTCTGCCAACCACCTAATTGTTGCCTAAAATGCCGCTAGATGGCAGTGCAGGTCTTCTGCGCGAATCTTTTTCCGCGTATTCAAAACAATAGTTGATACTTCTTCAGGGTTAGCACTGTTCTTGGAAGTGGTGTGCAGTATTCTATGTAGCTCTTCTTTATACGACTATTTTTGGTAAGTAATTGCTTATATTTACGTGTTGAACATATATAAGTCTACGTGTAATGTAACTTTAAATTTAAATAGAATTTTCCATGTTTTACAGACAAATTTATGTGTGGTTAGTGCTGCTAACCACCGCCCTTCTGCTCCACCCAGTATATTTTCTTCGTCTCCATCGAATATGTCTAGCTGAAAAGGAATAACTGAGGACAAATGTTACCGAATTTTATTTGAAGAAATACCTTCTAGTGACAGCAGTGTTGACAGTGATGGAAATGGCCACACATTCACGACAAGCTGTGCAAGTTGTAGTCTTGTGTGCAGTCGTCTGTCGAGCAGTAGTGATTCTCAGGATGGCAGTGAAATTGATGACATCAGCGAAAATAATATTTTACCATTAACTGTTCGGTCAACAGTCACGGTAAACTGGAGCCAAGAAACAAGTGTTGACCAAGTGTCATTATTTATTGGAGAAGGTGGTGTGATCGCAAAAATAAAGAATAAAGTGAACCTAAAGCCAATCGACTTGTTTTGTGAATTTTTCTATGAAACAATAATGAAACATATAGTGTTCCAAACTAATTTGTATGCTACACAGAAAGGCAAAAGTTTTGTGCCCACCAACGAAGTTGAAATTAAGGCTTTTATTGGAATAAGTCTTTATATGGGTATCATTTAAAAGCCTAGCTACAGAAATTACTGATCCAGATCTTGGTGAAAGTTACATATCAAAGCTGTTGCCAGTAAAACGGTTTAGTTGGCTACTGAGTAACTTGCACCTCAATGATAATTCGGTCGCTCCTGACAGAAACAGTCAAAATTATGATAAACTGTACAAACTACGTCCATTTCTAGACCATCTGATCAGGAAATTCGAGGATTGCTATAAACCACATTAAAAACTTCCTATTGGTGAAGCAATGGTTAAATTCAAAGGCAGATCATCTCTCAAACAATATATGAGGGACAAACCTATAAAAAGAGGGTGCAAAGTGTGGATGTTATGTGATCAGTCGTCGTCATACAACCTTAAATTTGATGTTTATACAGGAAAAGCTTAACATTCCCCAGTAGTGGGGCTAGGATCGAAAGTGGTTCAAATTTTAACCAGTGGTCTTCGTGGAAAGAATCATATTATTTTCATGGACAATTATTTTACATCATATGATCTGTTCAAGGACCTAAAATCCAATGGTGTCTACGCTTGTGAAACAATAAATCCCAGAAGGAAAAGCATGACAAAACTCAAGGAGGAAAAGGAACTGGAAAGAGGGGAATTCGACTACAAAATAAGCAATTATGGCGTAGTAATCTATAGATGGAAAATTAACAGGGCAGACAACTTGATTTCAACATGTCATTCACCATCAGACATGTCCACAGTAACTCGAAAAATGAAAGATGGAATAATAACCAATATCACTTGTCCAATTTTATTGAAAGACTACAAATCCAGTATGAACTATGTGGATAATTTTGATCGACTAAAGTCAGACTATGCTACTGACAGAAAAAGCAAGAAATGGTGGATGAGATTGTTTTTTCACTTTTTAGACTGCAGTGTGACAAACAAGTTCATTATGCACAAAGAAATCAAAATGGAGCAGTTCTCCAATAAAGACTTCCTTCGAGAGGTGTACAAAATCTTGTTGGCTCCAAAAATAGTTTCAGCAGCAGCTAATTTAGCTTCTGTATCCCAAAGTAGTATAGCAACTCAGATCAAATCACACAAACCATAAGTAGACGAAAGTATTCGCCACGAAAGCAGTAAACATCAACCAATGCATTCATCATCTAGAAGATGTGCAGTTTGCAGTTCAAAGAAAAATCCAGTGCGAACAGTGTGGATGTGTTCAGTGTGCAAAGTACCTTTGTGTCTGAGAAAAGGCAAGAACTGTTTCAAGAGATACCACGAAAATTAAAAACTAGTTATTTCAAACTTCAACCACCAAATATCGAATTTGTGTACTGTAATGGGGTGGTGGTTACCTGTAGTGATCACATTTAATGTTAATTTCTACAAACTCAGTTTATAAAACATGTCACACTAATAAAACAAATGTGTTACAAGTAAAAGAAATTTGAAATTTGCAAATATTTTTTCTTGCCCCACTAGAGTAAATTTTAGTGGTGTTTACCTGCCCCTCAAAGAGTTAATATGGTATCACGTACACAGGAAGTCTTATGAAATCACAAAACAACTATACATCAGTGTTACCCTTAAAATTATGCTGGGACCATAGTGTCCTTGGGGAATTTACTTATTTTTGTCTTTCGATATTACATTCAGCCAGTAACTTGGTTAATAACATGAGAAGATTTCATCTACAACATTCAGTGTGACTTCAAACTTGTGTGAAATATTATTATTAGAATTGTGTTTTGTGGAAGTGTGCTTTTTGCCCATGTGGTTCTCCAATAGGTGAATGGCCACAGTAATATTGGAAAAGTCCTTCAATTAATGACTTCTCATTTCAGTTGATGTAGATAAGGTATGGTTGTGAACTATGAGTACAATGTAAAAGCAGTCATTTCCGTTTACACATCTTGTAGAATTCGCATTGATTCAGTTTAATAGAACAATTTAGATGAATTGTGGAGCAAACTTAAAATAGTGGTGACTGTTCTTTTTAAGTGTCCATGTGTGTCTTTATAATGAAACTATAAATGCTACAAGTTTAGTTAATGGTATATATAAGTTCAATAATTTTTCGCATTGCTCTAGAACTGCAACAGAATGAACATCATGACCTTGAAGAATGTCTGGACTATAGCTTTCCAAACACTGACAAATTATCAGTTCAAAACTGCCAGTTGTTTTATTTCTTAAATGTAAAGACGTCGAGAAATAAGTTTCTAAGCCTGTGATGACTTCATCGTACAAGGCGTCGAAACTTAGCTATAAAATACGAAGATATTATTCTGCTAGCCATATCTGCTTTCTCTTTCTTTTGTGATTCTTTTCGACATGGTAGTGTCGACGAGATGTATTTTGCTTGCGCTCTGTTGGATAAGTGCTACCAGGAGTCTTATCGTTTCATGTTGGTACTCTATGTCTTTTGCCACTATTTGGATAAAACTAACGCCGGTGGTAGTGAATTTGATTATATCTTCGATATAACTACATCGAAAATCGATAGTTGCATCGATAGTCCACATCGATTGCTGCTGACATCACTCGCAATGAAGTAGTTGACGTAACGTAAAGGGGCTAAGCTGAGTTTGCGTGGTTGTGTCAGCTCGACAGGCGGGTGATAACTGAAAACTTTGTTACTGTTTTTGTTTTTTAAGCTTTTTTTTCTGAAGTGCAAATGGCGGCAGTTGTGCAAAGAGTGTCGGCATTATTTTGTGGACAATTGAACAGAGGAGCTGTTGTTACCTCGAGAATAAATCCACGATCATTCTATACGTACAGCCCCGAACCCTCACAACCTCTTCAACGCGATCCGAAATGGTGTTCTCCCGAGGAAGCTGTGCAGTGCATCAAATCTTGTAAGTTCTCTTGCAGTTTTACAAAAGTTTCTTCTTTTGTTTATTGCTTGCTGATAGTAACTTTATTAGTAGTGTATCGTTTTTACTTATTATTCCCTCCAGTTGTGTGTTTTTCTTTAACTTTTGGATTATATACTTCGTGATTTTGTTGCTCATGCTATTTTCTAAAACGAGGAGGAAAAAACGCAAGAGCAGTTGTAGCGGTCGTAGTGGTAGTATAACCTCCTTTTATCATTGTTTTGTCTCGAAAAAAAAAAAAAAATGGTGAATTCTGTTTTCAGATCGAAGCCCGTAGTTGTTTGACGGGTCTCTGGGTATTATGTTTATGACGATAGTATGTAAAAGTACTGACTACTTATGTGCCTTAGTTGTTAACCTAAAAGTTGTCATTTTCAAATGACTGTTTCAGATGTAGACGGTTTTGTTGACATTGCCCATTCAGTTACAGAAATATCAGTGCGATGCCTATTTCAAGACCAGTTCATGTCAATTGGCGCTAATAACATAACATAACCTAACCTCTACAGAGATGAAGAAATGTGGCTTCTGTTGACGTAATTAGTTCAGACATTTTGTGTGCGTGCTGTGGAAAGAGCTGCATATTTGCCTATTGCGTCAGAGCCGGCTATTGATAAACAATTGTGAGGACAATCGTCAGCTGTCTGGCAAAGAACTGTTACACACATATAGCGATTTAACAAAACCATGCACTGTACAACATGGAGGATTAGTGATACACAAACCAGTGTTTGACTGTACACCCTCCATCAGCCACTACTTTTTGCTACGAGAATTCAGAAACATCTGCTTTTGGATCTCCGAATATGTTGTTGTTTTGATAATTACTTTATATATAGTCATTGTTTAAAGGAGGCTTGAGAGAATTAATTAAAAAACTTTCGACATTTCTCCGCATCGCATCTTTATCATTTTTATACTGGTATTTTCCGTCACGACTGAGGCATTGGCGAGGCATAGATATAGCACTGTCATTGAGCAGTTTGGCATCAGGGCAGCGCTGCTTGAAAAACTCAGAAAAATTATGGTTATTCCTTAAGACCGGCTACAATATTTCCGTTCTCTTGTAACACTTATTTCGCCGCTGATATTCTGTTATTTGACCACTACTGCCTTCCTGTCGTTGGTTTCTGTTACGTTTTACATTTAATTGTGGCGAGGACAGAAAATCGTAATTCACATAAATATGACACAGAAAATTGAACTAAGACGTTCAAAGCCGTTTTATATGTCGGTACTTATTCTTCTTTTATAGAAATCGAAAAAGCTTCGAGAGACAGTTCGTTATGCTTAATCACCAGTCCACAATGGCAGATGCTGCTGGCAGTTTTTCTTCTGTTGATGTTAATCCAAAATCAAATCCAGTCGTACTGTTCAGTGTCGAGGGATGGAAAATATGAACTCAGTTTCTTTTCTAAACTTATTGAAGGATCTACTTCTGTTGGAAGTATTTCATTCATGCACGTGCTCCTAATCAACGGGAACATTTCCAGATTACCGTGAACAGCGTTTCTTTTCCATATTTGTAGCTTTCTGTGAAACGCTTCAATTTTGTCGGTGGATGTGAGGATATGTTCTTCTCTCCCTTGCATGCTAGTGTTCAAAATATTGAATTGCTGAAATATATCGGCCAAATATTGCAATCTGGCAATCCAAAATTCACTCTGAAGAGGTTGCAAAAACGTAAATGATTTATTTCTTCGAAAAACAAGAGAAGTTGTTGTGGCTCACGCACACTGGTAAGTACTTTCTCCCTCGATAACCACCTGATTCCTGTGTGTAAAAGCAACCATCTGTGTTCTGACTCACTATCGATACAAAGTTTTTCGAATAAACGGTTTTTGACAGGTTTTGTTTTAATAAATTTTACCATCTGAACAACCTGCTCTAAGAATTCTCTCAATTTTTCTCCCAATCTTTTCGCTATTAAGGCCTCCCTATGCAGACAACAGTGAGTAACGATAACATCCTCAATTTTATTTATTTACTTTTTTACAAAAGAAATAAGGCACTTCACACAGCCGACCGTTGAAAGGACACTATCTGTACAAATTACTACATACGACTTCCAAGTGGCAGCCACTTATTAAAATAATCGTTTAAAATGTTGAAAATGTCGTCACCTTCAGTAGACACTCTTAATTATTTGCAAAAAGAAACTGATATACTATTTGATTTTAATTAATGAAACGGAAATATGCTAAGGGCTGCGATTGATTGCTAATATCTGTTGATTCATCAGCATGCAATGCAAAGTTTGAGTGCTAGAGTTTATTGCTGCACACATTTTCTCAATATCAGTCGACATTTCATATTGTATCATTCGACAAAGGAATCTTATTTTCGTAGTTGCTTGATTTCCTAGCATCGTCTTGACCATTTTTTTGCAAGCAGGCAAAGTAAGTGACTCACCTAGAACATTGAGCCCTCATACTCTTTGCTGTTAGTTCAGAGACTTGGTAGGAAGCGATCAGAGCTTTATCAAAAACAAACCTTACACATTTAAAAGAATTTGCTACAATCGCTTGAAATAGCTTACAGGTGTATCTTGAAATGTGAATGCATTTTTTTAAATGTTCGTTCAGTTTACTTGGAAGAAGAGATTCATTTGCCATTTTATACGCACATACTAAGCATAGTGGGAAAGGACAATCTTCACTCCCAGCCAAAGTGAAACCATAGCTTAAGTAGCTTTCATTGTACTTCCGAGTAGGCCGCTGTTTTGCTTTTTTTACTTGCACTTAGCGTGTGTTCACTTCCAGCATCTGATTCTTCGACAGCATGCTTGTTTTTAAGAAATCTATCCATTTTTATTAGATTGTATTTTGCATATAAGTTTCACTTCTACCTCGTTTTAAAAATAAGCAGTATGCTGTACACGTCACATAAGACCCACGTACGCTAACACCGCCTTAAGCTGTTACCTGAAAGCTCTGCTACAGCGTCAAGCACACATCAATGGAAACGCGTTTTTCTTCTGGGCCTGGATTCTCGTGCCTCCAGCTGCTGCCAGCAATAGTTAAAAGTTCGGTAACTGCTCTTTTAGAAGTAGCAAGGCTTCATGAACAATGACGATCCTTCATGAACAATGACGATCATGTTCGCATGCGCTACTCATCTGTAGCAAGAAAACATGAAATGAAATTCTTTTAGTCACGGCACCTTGAGGTCAAACAATAAACAGCTGTCATAGATAACTTCCTCTCCCAGTTTCTCTTTTCAATAATGTTTTATTGACTACAGAAAAGTATGCATTTTCAATAAAATATTATTAAAAAGTGACTGGTTGCGGATGTTGTTTATAATTTTTTGATACACTGTCGCGGTACCTAAATAAATCATAATGTCCAATAATAATAATAATAATATACAATCCACTTCCTACATGCTGTTGCAACGCCACTCGGAGGTAGGTGGAATAGGTTCGCAATCATTGGGAACGACGTGGAAACCTTCCGAATTCTATGACCAAGTTGTGATCACATGCATAGCGGACAAGGCTCATTTTCAGCATGGCGACCACCATAAAAGTAAAACTTCAATAAGCAAATCAGCTGCGAAACAATAGCACGACACGATCAGATAATATCCGTAGGAGTTTTCGTCGGAAAAATCCGTCAGTCGTCAAATATTTTTTTTCACCGTTTTCTCCTGATTCTGAACGTTTGGATCTGACCAGAAATCCATTAACGCTTGGCAACCCTTTGGATTAACTTAATGTTTATTTACAAACTTTAAGAGCGACACAAGTGTCGTAGCGTTTGGTTACGGAAAGAAGGCACGGAACGAGGCGTGCGAAAATAATTAGCACGGCACCTACGATGGTGCGAGGGGAGGATGGTTAGGAAAATTTCACGACCAGTGCTAGTCATCCGCGGATTCCTGCGCGCCTGGTGCCGACCAGCGACTAAGATAGTTATATTTTACACACAAAAGTGAAAAGGATCCACTAAAGGCACATCGTTTCAATCAAAAACTGTGAAATTGAGGTAAGGCTGTTGTAATGCAGTTCTAGTGCAAGGAGTTGAAGAAAATGGCATTTGAGGTATTTATTAATTATGAATGACCTGAAGCATTATGTTGTAAGAAACTTGCACTCCATGGTTGCAGTCTTGGACTGCAAGTTTTTTTTTTTATAACTTATCAAATGAATTACTTTGTTGACCACACCAAACTTTACCATGGATTAAGTGCTACATTTATAAATACAGTTAGGCCTACATTCATTATAAAATGAATTAATCACTCCCACCCCTGCATATTGTTATGATTGTAGCAATGTGACAATTATCTAACCATTCTGTTTCTCCAGGCCGCAACTGCCATCAGAAAAATTTTTCTCGCCCTACTGCGAATTATACTTTCCCTAGAATTCGTTACACTGCTCGGTGGTGTAAGGGATGACCTCGATGGGCCAGCAATAGCTTTATCATCACTCATTATTTTGAAATACCTTTGCCCAGTTCCCAAACAGCAGCAACTGTTAGATAGCTAAGATTAGCAGCAGTGGAAGAGAGAAGACAGTCGGCATGAAACGTTTCGAATACTGTCGACACTACAAGGAGAAAAATACCACCTTGTTTCCTTAACCAAACTGAACTATTCGACAAAACTTACGGACTCCTTCCGTATTATACCTGTCGTGAAATGGATAAAATTTATTAGCTGTAAGTTTTTTATTTGGCCATATGTCTTTCTGAAATATAACAGGGCGCACCCGCAAATGCTCTAGGGCGCACACTTTGAAAACTACTGGTTTAGTAGTAAGATCATAACAGTGCAGTAAGGAAAAAATATCGTCCTTCCATTTATTCAAGCGCAAAACTTACAACGTTAGAGTGGCTCATTTTCTTGCATGTTTGATTTTACTTTATGCTATCCTGTAGATCGTTTCCTTGCGTGAAAGAATTGCGCAATTGGGATCCTTAGGAAAGGGGGACGCTGTGCACCTAGACCAGTAGATTTGGAAGAAAAAGAGACAAGTCACTTGTTAAATCTCATTTACTTTTTATCTCAGAAAATACTACACGGCGTGTAGCTGATTAACGAGTTGCTTTGAAGCTAATTATCGAATTTGTTGCGTTTACTTTAATACTGTAAATCAGAGTATAACACTTCTACGTACATTGTTTGTGAGGCAAGATATGACGAGAAAAAATATTTTTCAAATCCTAATTCTTTGATTATATCTCTTCATGTACTACAGCGAAACTCGTATAAAACTTCAAGCACATATTGTTTCTTGCTCTCGTTTGCGATTTGTTGTAATACTCCACGAGCTGGCGCCTCCTGCAGATCTCAGTTTGCGGTTAGATATAGAGCGTTGATGAAGTTTTCATGCTGTTGCGAAGGATCTGCCGTTAGGAATTTGTCACTCAAAACAAATTTGCTAAACAGTAGCCCTGTATTATTATAAACAATTTTTTCAGTCCCATTATTATTCGATCAGTTCCTGTTTGAACCTTTCCAATGGGTAATTCCATGTCCAGTGGCCTAAATTTAGACAAGCTTCCCACTCCACTATCTCCAATTTCAATGAAATTTTTACAGTAAGCCTATGTACATACAGACCTTACATGAAGCACTGCCAAATTACAGCTTCATAAGTGGTATGGTGGGGCCACTAGCCACCTTTTCGTAAAGGCTCTTTTTTTTTACATTGCAACTGAAATGAATAATGATAAACTTTGTTTTACCATTGTTTAGGATCTAAGAGACATGCCATGCTGAAACTTAGTGATCCTGTTCAACTTTTGGGTACAATAGCGTAGTTGTAGTACAAAAGGTCAAACTATGGTAAATTCATCGTAATGTGCTATCAAAGTATCACCTAAATCTTGTCGTACCAAATTTTGCCTATACTTTATTGCCTTGTATTTACTGAAAGAGTAACTTTCTGAAGCTAATACTTTGGTTATCTGTAGCCTGCCAGCATGTCAAAGCTCTGCAAGTGGCACCCAGATTGCCCTAATAATAACTGAGTTATCGAAGTTCAAAGTGTGCTAAAAAAATTAATCAGTCAATTTTGGCTCACTTTCAAAAGGTTTTATTTCAAAAGGGATCACTCAAATTTGATTTTTCTCGCCACCATTGAAAAGAGCTCACAGGTGTGATGTGAACCCATGTCCACCGCCTATAAAGTGCATCACATGTTTACATTTTTGGAATATGCCTTTCTGATTCGTGGCAGACCCAAAATGTGGCAACTGTGGTCTTCCATCAAAGGTAGTCATTTTAAGCATCCGTGTGTGTGTGTGTGTGTGTGTGTGTGTGTGTGTGTGTGTTGACTGCTGTACGGATCACCATCCTCGTCATTCGCCAGTTTGCCCAGTTATTGAGAAAGAACAGAATCAAATCTATTGAGGACCTGTCGTGTACTGAGGTACGGGAGAAATATGAACACCTACATCCTTTGAAAATGGCGATCAATTACGCTAAAATTACTACCAACAAATCAGATCTATCACCAACCACCTTTTCTGTGGTTCCTGCAGAATCTTACTTTAGGTGGTTCCCGCAGAATCTTACTTTAGGAACCATTTCCCTTATCTGGCCGGAGGAGGATTCTTCTTTGGTGTCTACCAGTGGCAGGACTTACTCTCTGTATCCCTCTTCCTGCCAACCCTTGGATCGGAGGCCCATCGCCATGCCCTATGGCTCTCAGGGCTGTCTGCTCTTAATCTGTCCCCATGCTCAATGTGGATAGTTCTTTGAATGAACCTTGTCCACCAAAGGTTACAAAGGACAACAAGAAGAATAATTGGGCCAAGGCTCCTCCAGTACCCATTGAGTTGTTAGATCCTCCCAAGCAATCAGATTCTGAGCCATGTTTGTGGCTCTGGTTCCATCCCCACTTTTGGCAGGCAACGTAACTGGTCCTCCTGCCCACTTCACACCTAACATGGCTACCAGTCACATGATGATTCAGTGGAAATATAATGGGTTCTGCTATCACCTACTGGAGCTGCAATACCGTATTTGTTCTCTTAAGAAACACTTTTCACTGATGATCACTCTCCAAAGCCCTGTGGTTGTCGTATGCTCTGTCTGAACTGTGCTTGTCCTAAGATGTCACCTGGAGGGGTTTGTACTTCGGTTCTTACAGATGTCGTCAGTGAATAAATCCCCCATTGTATTTCATTAGAGGCAGTAGTGGTGCAGGTGCAAACGACCTCAGCAGTTACCATTTGCAGCGCCTACCTATCTCCAGACAGAGTGAAGTGGCACAGTGTTTATCACACTGGACTCGCATTCGGGAGGATGAAAGTTCAAACCCACGTCTGGTCATCCTGATCTAGGTTTTTTGTGATCATCGTAAATCGCTTCAGCCAAATGCTGGGATGGTTCCTTTGAATGGCGTGGCCGATTTCCTTCCCCAACCTTCCCTAATCCAATGGGTCTGATGACCTCAGTGTTTGGTCTCTTACCCCCAGACAAACCTACCTACGTACCTCCAGGCAGGCCACTTGAGTTGACCACATTAATCCAACAATTCCCCCCCCCCCCCCCCCCTTTTCTCCTGCTTTGGGACTTAAATGCACACCAGTCCTTGTGGGGTTAATACCACTTCATCTGGGATATGTCTTCTTAGTTGACCAGCTTCTCACAGACCACAATCTGAGCCGCCGCAATTTAATTGTTCTCTTACCTCCTGCAGTATCGCCCATGAGACCTTTTCAGTAATCGATCTATCGATCTCTTCCCCAAATTTTGTGACTTTGACACATTGGTCACTACACGATGACCTTTGTGACAATGATCATTGACACTGCTGGAGCTGCTATTCCCCTTTCTACAGGTTTCCCATACCATCAGCTGGTGCCATGGTAGACCGAAGACATAGCTATTCAGGATCGGCAAAAGAGGAGGATATTAGGAGATGCAATCACTAATTAGTCCTGGTACTCTGAAACAGAGTGTACGTAACAGACCTACTGCAGAAGGAAGCGCTTGATTTTTCTCTTAGCGCACATTTCTGCATATACTTCATTGTGTTACTTAGGCGCTTCCTATATACCACGCAATTGTTTCTCTAGTACCATTTGAAAAATTGTGGCGTGTGTTATACTAATACACACTGATCAGTCAGAACACTGTGACCACCTACTAATAGCTGGTATGTCCACCTTTGGCATGGAGTGGTGCATTGCGGCATGGATGCAGTGAGGCATTGGTAGGTCACTGAAGGGAGCTGGCACCACATATGTGTAACCAAGTCACCTAATACCCGTAAATTCCAGGAAGAGGACCATGGGCTCTGACACCACGTTCAGTCACATCCCAGATGTGTTAGTGGGTTCAGATCTGGCGAGTTGACAGGCCAGCACATCAGTTGGAACTCGTCACTGGTTCCTTGACTGACTCCGTGACCTTCTCGACCTTGTGATAAGGCGCATTATGTTGCTGAAAAATGCCACTCCAGTTGGGAAAATGGTCGTGATGAAGCGGCGTAAGTGGTCTGGATCCAGTGCATGATACTCCTTGGTCACCATGGTGCCTTGTATGAGCTCTCTGGACACATGGATGCCCACGTGCATGTTCGCCAGAGCATAGTGGAGCAACCGCCAGCTTTCCTCCGAGCCACAGTAAAGATGTTACCGAGCTGTTCCCCTGGAAGACACCGGATTCCCGCCCTCCCATTGGCATGATGATGAAGATATTGGGATTCATCAGACCAAGAAACACTCTGCCACTGCGCCGATGCGTATTGCCGATGGTCACTTTCCCATTTCAGTCGCAGTTGCCGACGACGTGGTGTAACGTTGGCACATGCACGGGTGTCGGCTGAGGAGGCCCATCGTTGGGAGTGTTCAATGCACTGTGTGTTCACACAGACTGGTACTCTGCCCAGCACCAAAGTCTGATGTAGGTTCGTCCCCAATTCGTCGCCTGTTCAGTATTACCAGTCTGGCCAGCATACGAAGTCCGACATCTGTAACGAGGAGTGGCCGCCCAACCCCACGACTTCTGTACGTAATTTCACCTTGGCTTCGCCACATGCTGAAGACAGTAATCAACACACCTCGAACCCCCGACAAATCGTGCAGTTTCTGAAGTGCTCGTTCCAAGCCTCTGGGCCATCACAGTCTGCTCTGTCAATTTCAGTCAGATACATTATGCGCCTTGCCCATTCTACGCCCAGCCAGCACGCTCATGATACTACATGCACCAGTGTGTTTCCAAGTCATTCCTCAGCAGGTGACGCTGTTATCGCCTGGACGCTTTATATCGATAGTGGGTCGTTGGTCATAACATTCCGGCTGATCTGCTTGTAGACACATCGCGCCTTGAAAATTTTCTGCTCAAAGAAATAAAACTGTATCTACAGTCTAAGCTTGGTGTAGTTTCTCGCTACCTGCCAATCCAGAATTTAAATTTCACAGTAGCACGCACACTACTGGTCCTTACGCGCGTTGGATATAATGTTGAAGTTCACATCGAGCGCAGTGACTTAAGATATTGTCTCCTTACTTGGGAGCAGCTGATTAAAAATTTTGTCGGGGTATCCAGACTCAGTTTCCCGTGGTTGCCACCAGCCACTTCATATGACCGCCAGTTGGTCTTCTTTCCCGTCCTTCTACAATTGAGTTCGTATACCATCTAACAGTGGAAACGGCAAACAATACCAGCTGTTACTGCCATTTGTTATCTTTAACAGATTTTGTCAAGCTCGCACAAATTTTAGTGCCTTTTGTCCCTGGTTATTGTTCTGGCACAGTTTCTCGTGCCGCGCGCCACTCGAGTACTGCGGGAGGAATGAGGCAGGGAGCGGGAAGGCAGTCCTGCCGTATGTTCACTTCGGCATGGCGCATATGGGCAGTGGAAGTATTGCCCATCCGAAAAAATACGGCTTTGCTGTACACTGAATTTTATGATCACTGAGTAGTGTTTCGCTTTTCGGTGTTAAAGCGCTCCATCTCTTTTCGTTAGTACTTATTAGTTTTCAGTTACATACATCTCTACAGTTATCTTGTTTTATTTATTCTTTTGTCAAGAACAGTTCAATAACTGGTGAGCCATTAGTCCTCGGATAATCTTCTGCCTCCACAATGTTTTCAGATTGTGAGAAAATGGTTCAAATGGCTCTGAGCATTGTGGGACTTATCATCTGAGGTCACCAGTCCCCTAGAACTTAGAACTACTTAAACCTAACAAACCTAAGGACACATCACACAGCCATGCCCGAGGCAGGATTCGAACCTGCGACCGTAGCAGTCGCGCGGTTCCGGACTGAAGCGTCTAGAACCGCTCGGACACCGCGGCCGGCGATTGTGAGAAGGGACAGACGATTCGTCGTGAAGGTAGTGAATAAGGAAGTAAGGAATATAAAATCGTGTGGGTCAGAAGCAAGGTAGGAAAGAAAAACAACGTTATCTACTTGCTGCCTGTTATGCTGACGTATCTCAATGATCTGTTGCAAAAAGTCGAAAAGGCGTAATTTCCACAGATATGACCCCTTTGTGCATCTGGTAAAAGGTGTCCAAGGAATGAAGTACGCAAGTTTCACTATCGTTTCTTGGATATGGATGTAATAAGAGACATTATACTATGTACGTGTGGACATCACATTTCCACTGCAAGCTAGAAACAGTTCAAAAGCAGTCACAAATAACGTTTTAAATGGCTCACCGTGTTGAGAAAAAGCATTTCAATTGTTGCACACACATTTTCAGCATTAATAAACTAATTATACAATAGGCTACATAAATGAAAGAAAATGGTCGGTATTATTACGACAGTAGGAGTATCTTGAAATATTGTGGTGATGAAAGATTGTGGTGATTAGATGTATTTAATTTGTTGAAATGTATTACTGACAAAGGGTAGATCTACTTTCATGACAATGTTTTTCGAACGATGTGAACTCCCACTCACAAGACACACATGGCTAGTTTCCGCATTCCTATCCCGTACATTATACTCAGCTGCTGACAATGCCCTGACCATTGTGTTGTGCGACAGATCAACTGCATATTTTTCTCAGTGACAACTACTTTATTCGCGAATCACACATTGTCAATTTGGCAAACCGTAGGTGAGTAATCAGCATCTGGCATGTGCCTATCGTTCCGCCTGAAGAGAACGCTCGTCATTATTTTAATACTGTTCAGATCAAGAGAAGGAATCAAATCCTTTAGTAACTTCCCTTTCCAGTCGTTCAGTGTTAAAAATACGATGGGTTATGGGGATTGAACCAAAATTCCAAAAGAATTGGCAATTTATTTTTGTGTTAATTGTTAACCATTTTTCATTCGAAGAAGCATCACCATTTATGAGTAACGGCCACATTTCTCTTTCTGACAGGTTTAACTGTACTTCCTGTGTCAAAACACAGTGTAATTAGCGTAAACTCATCTCACAGCAGCTATTGCGACAGAATTCTGAAACAGAGTGCCTCATTAAACAAGTAATTAGCAATAAGAGAGCTCAATAGTTTAAGAAAAACCTCATACTGTCCGTTTGCAGTAACATAAGAGAAGAAATTTCATTTTTATTTCCATACTAGGAAACTCTTTGTTTCACTAGCTGTCGATAACTTAAAAAATTAGTGACTGGAGTAAAAAAATAAAAAGGCAAGTATAACTACTGTTATATCGCCACAGTTCCGTGTGTTTATGGATTGGCAAATGACTCTCCTCCTTGTGTGCTGTCATTCGCCAAACTCTCGTTTCGATGTCTCGAGCGGTTTAGGAGATATGAGATGCGAATATTTTATTCTCGAGGTCGTCAGATCGGGAGTGTGAGCGCGCTACATAGGATCCATTTTCTCGAGATCGGAGGCAGATAGACTTCCTCCTAAGTCTAACAAAAATTAAACATGTTAGCTACATTTCATACGCAGCAACGTATGGTGTAATACGTACCAAACGCAAAATCATAGCGACTCCAATTTTTTCATTGCAAACTTTTCGAACTTTGCGTAGCGTCGTACTAAAATGTGTATACCACAATAAGTATAACCATTAGCGAGATTATGGGCACTTCGCCTCGAAGCTGACATACAACGCTACAAGGAGGGTAAAAATGAAATATTTGTACTGAATAGTTTTGTAAAATTGTTTGAGAAAGATTATAGTGTGTGCGGGCTTCGTTTCTGTCAACGCAGAGCGTCGCCAACTGGCGCGTGCAAAGTATATGTATGCGTTCTCATATGCTTCCTAGTTTTTATTCATACGAAACTGAGAATTTTCTTTGAGAATGTTATTTTGCTCTGAGTATCAACTCTGGAGAATGCTCTCGTTTTTATTCATACAACCCAATATGCGTTGGACCCGCGGGGCATGTGCGAAACGTGCGCGTCGCGCTCTAGTGTCCTGTCACGTCACACGTGCTTGTTGTTGTTGTTGTCTTCAGTCCTGAGACTGGTTTGATGCAGCTCTCCATGTTACTCTATCCTGTGCAAGCTTCTTCATCTCCCAGTACTTACTGCAATCTACATACTTCTGAATCTGCTTAGTGTATTCATGTCTTGGTCTCCCTCTACGATTTTTACCCTCCACGCTGCCCTTCAATGCCTCAGAACATGTCCTACCAACCGCTCCCTTCTTCTTGTCAAGTTGTGCCACAAACTCCTCTTCTCCCCAATTCTATTCAGTACCTCCTCATTAGTTATGTGATCTACCCATCTAATTTTCAGCATTCTTCTGTAGCACCACATTTCGAGAGCTTCTATTCTCTTCTTGTCCAAACTATTTATCGTCCATGTTTCACTTCCATATACGCTCTCAATTTGCGCTTAGCCTTAGTTGTAGTTCAGTACATCACGTGTTGAAAAAATGTTACCTGCAAAAATTTTAACAAAGCATGAAGAATAGTAATCCCACTACGATTTTCAGGAGAAAATTCGTAAGTATCGAGCTTATGAAGCTCAAAAAAACAGAATAAATTGTATAAATGTCGGTCATTGTCAAGGAAATTTTCTCCGTCGGTAATGATTCTGCCAAGTACGTGCCTTTAAATCGGTTATTAGGTTCAACCATAGTTTCTCTGTGAATTTTGTATCCGAATTAAAAGGTTTAAAGTTTATCTGTGAAGCAACAAAACCTCTTCTTTTTATTTAACGTATTATCTTTTGAACTCGCCGTAACCCATGTCTTTTGTGAGCAAATTACAGTTATGGACGCAACTTCTTGATTTCAAAATTCCTATTATTCTTGATACTTTCCTATGTTTAATTTTAAATATATTTTTTAAATTTCGCGTAGTACCAGCATTAATCAGCCCTGCATGATTTCTAGAAGTATTTAGAACGGGAACTTCTCAACAAAGACGACGTAGAGCATTGGAATTGATGTGCTTTGACGAGATACGGATCATGGATCGCCTTCCTAAATTATTCGAAGCGGAAGCTAGGCGTAGGTAATCAAGCATTCTGATTTAAATTCATGACTCATGGAATTTCGAGGCATTTGACACTGATTTACACTAAACTAAGAAACGTATATGGAACGTTGGAGGTTGAAAGTCGGCATTACAGGAATGAGCAAAGAGTAGATAGTACCACTTTGCCTGAAAGGCATAGATTTTGAGAGAGTCTGTGACGAAGTAGAGGGAAATCCCGGATTGAAGGAGGAGTAAAGAACGGAGGTCCCATATCACGATTTATTTTCTTTTACAAGCGAAAATTTTCAGATCTTTAAACTGTGGAAAATACGAATTAGGTGTTAAAGTAGTATACGTGAACAACCTTAGTTTTCTTGATGACGTTGTACGGTTTGCCTCTATTGAGGATAAACTTCAACAAAGAACGGAGCAATTTAATGGAGCAAGTTTGAAAGTGATAATAATAATAATAATCACACACAAAACAAAGACACTTCATCAGTACACTTAATACTAATACTCTTTTCAAACTGGGCAAGATCAAACAACTTACAAACGTGCTGCAAAAATTCCAGATCAAAATCCTTGCAATCCAGTAAACACGATTTACGGACTAAAACCATTTTGATACAGACAACTACAGGATCTACAAAGGAAAACCAGCAGTTAAAACTAATGAGAAAGGTCTCAAACAGTTTGGCACAGCATTTGCAGTCCACAAATCTATCAGAGACTCTGTCATTGACTTCCAGTCTGCCTCAGAACGTATATCAACGTTCTCCGTCAAATCGGCCAACAAAGCATATACCTTGATCAACGCACACGCACCCACAAATACCTATAACAAGAAGAACCGGCAGAAAGTGGATGACTTCTGGAATGACCTTGAAGAGACGACAAACGAAATTGCCAAACACCATGTAATAATCTTGTTAGGCGACTTTAACGCACAATTAGATAAAGAGAAAAAATACAGGAAAATCACCGGAATCCATACAGCTCACAAGAGAACTAACAAGAATGGGGAAAGATTGATAAACTTTTGCGAAAATTTCGGCCTCGAAATTATGTCAACACAATTCAAAAACTCCAACAAGAAACTGTATACTTGGAAGTCGCCCAACACAATGTTGGGTGAATTCCAGATAGACCATGTGGCCATCTCCAAGAGTAACACAGCAGAAATTCTGAATGTGAAAACGAGAAGATTTTTTGACTCAGACCACCATCTCCTACAGAAAAAGACCAGATTACAACCCAATAGAAAAAAGCCAAAACTAAACAAAGTGCTGAGACCAGACCCCGAATACATAAAACTCAACAAGGAAAACACCTTACAGGAAATTAGTCAGACAAACACCACAAACTGGACAGAAATTGTGGACGTCCTCAAATCCATGATGAAATTGGGTCAACCCCCAAGAAGGAGAAAACACATGTGGTGGAATATAATATGTGACCAAGCAATAGAAGAAAGGATCAATGCCTGGAAAAACTTCAATAGTCACAAAACATCAGAAAAATGGCAACAATTTCTAGTAATCCGAAAACAAACATTGAAAACTATTCAGAGGGAAAAAAGAAATTATGACAAACAGCGACTAGATGAGATAGAACAAGATTTTAAGAATAACAACACCAGGAATTTTTATAAGACGTTTAAAGAACATATTGCAGGATACCAGCCACCCAATCTTTGTTTCAAGAAACCGGATGGTTCACTAGAAACTAACACGAAGAATAACTGCCAAATCCTCACAGACTATTTCAACAAACTTCTCAACTGCGAAAGACCTACAGAGGAAATTCACTAAGAGACGTCTACACCAAATCCTGACCCTAAACCGCCAACCATCAACGAAATAGTAGAAATTATCAAGACACTGAAAAAAAATAGAGCCCCAGGAGAAGATGGAATTATTGCAGAACTATGGAAACTAAATGATGAAAGATTAACAGGAAAAATTCACAAAATCATATTAAACGTTTGGGAAACAGAACAGATCCCTTTTGAATGGAAATGCGCACTCATCCATCCACTCCACAAAAAAGGGGACAAAACTGAACCAAATAATTACAGGGGTATCTCACTCGTACCGGTCACATATAAAATCCTATCAAAAGTTCTCATGAATAGACAAGAACAAGCTGACCCACAAATAGGAGAATACCATGCTGGTTTTCTGCAAGGGACGATCATGCATAGAGCAGATCTGGAATCTGAAAATGATTCTCCAGATGAGAAACACTCGAAACACAGTGGTTACTTTGGTAGATTTTGAAAAGGCCTATGACTCAGTAGACAGAGTAGCACTCTGCAAGACGCTGGAAGAATTCAACATTGACAGAAAGACAAGAGCAATCATTCGGGAAGCATTAACTGACACAATCTCCAAGGTTAAATTTATGGGGGATATCTCGGAACCATTTGAAATCCAAACTGGAGTGTGACAGGGTGACGGACTTTCACCATTACTCTTTAATATCATTCTTGAAAAAATTATCAGGACATGGGAAAAAAAAGTCAAAGGAATCCAAATTGGCATTAGAAAAGATAATAGATTCAATGTGAAGCATTTAGCTTTTGCGGATGACCTTGCAATCCTCACAAATAATAGAAAAGAAGCCACTAACGCCATAGAGAAGTTACACGAAATTGCACAAAGAACTGGCCTGCAAATCTCGTATGAGAAAACCCAGTACATAGACAGAGTGCCACAAGACAAATTGCCTTTTGTGACAACCCATGGGAAAATCGTACAAGTACCACATTTTGAGTACCTGGGAGGAATCATCCAGCAATCAGGGATCAACCTAAAGGCTAATGAGGAAAGAATAAAAAAACTACAGAAAGCATATAAACTCACGTGGAACTATTATAACAAAAAGTCCATATCCATTAACGCAAAATTGAGGCACTACAACACTGTCATACTTCCGGAGGCACTGTATGCATCTGAAACAACACAAATAGGTGGGCAAACTAAAATAAAAGAAATAGAGAAACAAGGAAGGAAAATTCTCAGGAAAAATTTTGGCCCGATACAAGAGCAAGGAATCTGGAAGAAGAGACCAACATCAGAATTATATAAATACACAGACAAGATTACGGATGCAATAAGGAAAAGAAGAATGCAGTTCTACGGACATATCCACAGGATGAATGAAAACAGAATTTCAAAGCGAATTCTTGAAGTCATCAACTCAGGCAGGGGAAAAACAAAATGGATAAAAGAAGTTGAAGAGGACCTCAGACAAGCGCACATAACAGTAAACGATGCAGAAAATAGAACTGAATTCAGGAACATCACCAAAAAACATAAATTTGACACCACAACACAGAAGAGACCAGGATGCAAATGGACAGCGGAGCGAAAGAAACAACACAGTGATGAACACATGAAGATAATTTGGGCTCAGAAAAAACATAAACAATCATCATAAAGGAATTCAAGTTCAAACGCTCTCTTAAATGGGAATAATCAAAAATAATAATAATAATAATAATAATAATAATAATAATGTAATGTATAACAGTTCATCAGGAAATTTACAAATCATCAATCAAGTTCTAGAACCAATTGAAGATTTTTTGAATTTAGAACAGATAAAGACAATGACTGAGACGTATGCAAGAAAGAACTGAAGAGACGTAACGAAACTGGTAGATGACACTAGAAAACGTACACGAGCAACAAGGTAGCATGTAGCTGAAGACCAGCAAGGAAATGTGTGATGGTCTTTGTAACAAGCACAGTATATCTATTGGGCAATGATAGTGCAAAGTGGCTGTTCAAAATGTGGGCATGTTCGGTCTATACATTTAACATTTCTAGGTTAGAAGTACACATAGCATTACTACATGGAACGTATAGCGAGTGAAAGAAAGCTGGATCACAGAATGTAGAAATGCGAGTATGGTACGAAGTCACGCCCATTACTCGCGGACAACTCATAGCGTGACGCATTACAGTTTGTGAGAGGAACTGTGACCTTGGTTCACTCATTACTCATTTCAAGGGGACGTCTTAATACAGTGCTTGCTTGTAATAATTGTAGAAAGTTGACATTTCAAATTTTATTGGGTCATTTATTTAGTGTATGGTGTCACAAAATAAACTTAATTTACATACGGTGCAGGCCATAATAAAAAAAAAGTGAGGTATAAAAGCTCGTATAAAAAACAAAACGGCATATATCAAGAGAGACACTGTGCAATTTTTATACGTCCTGTTGCATCTTGGGTAACAGTGATGAAGCTGCTGACGGTAACTCGATAAAGCGGCGTTCGTTCGACATGTCGTACTGTGATTTGTCTGTTGGTACCACATTGACATGCCAGTGAAGCTCTCATTCTTCATCGGTGATTTCTTCTTATTGTGTTCAGGCTGATGCCCTTTTTCCTATTTAAATGGAACTCCAAGGTTTTTTTTTGTGTTAACTAACAGTCTTTGTTAGGCGTTGCATATAGCTAAAGATAGTGGAACATGAATGCAGAAAACCATCACGAATAGTACGTGCCTGCAAGTAATGGGAAATGCCAGCGAAACCTGATAGGGCAATGTAGATTAGACTGCACAGGTTTTAAATGCAAGTATACAGGGATACTTCCTTTCACATTAATTTCCTTAAAGCTTTCTAACTGAGCCATCACTGCTCCCACGACCACTACATAACGCAAAAGTAAAATGAGAAATATTGAGTGTTTTAAATTCTTAGTGACTAGCAGTTCGATAGCAGGCCGTCGTGCAATGTCAGCCTTGAGTGCTCTTTACTTGGAGAATACCGATGTACGGTGATGAAAATATGTATTTGAGTATGCCTATAATACCGTTACCAAAGTTATTGCAGTTCAATATTTTTACCTTTGAAATATTGCTTTTATTTTACATGACTTGACATATAACCGTGTGGTGCAATTAATGGCTACTAAGCTGACGTAAAGATTAACGAATTCGACCCGCTTTGGGAAGAAGCGATGCTCACTTTTCTGTCTGGCAATCCGGTTTTAGATTTTCTTAGTTCCTGTAATTCGATTATGGCCATGGTCAGGATGGTTCCTTAAGAAAACGATACTCGATTTATTTCCCCATCTCTAATGTTCTGGACGACATGTTGAACCTTAATCTACCTTGAATAGCGACATCATGTAAAACAAACATTGTTTCAAAATGTAGAAAAGGTTATCACTCACTCTGAATAAAGCGTACATCATATCCAAAACTACTTAACAGCACCTAACAATACCGATAAACATTATTATTAAGTAGTTTAGTGGAATCGCAGGAAGTCATTTCTAGAACTGTATGGGAATTCTGTAATGAATAAAGTCTCCACTACAATGACCAAATAGAGGGGAGGGGGGCGTATTTACGTTTTTCCTTCGTATCATTTCTTTACAAAACAACGGTCAGTTGTTGTGGGTGATAACTTACTGTAGGTCGTATTGTTTACTAGACCCATAAAGGTCTAGAGTCGGGTTTCCCAAACTGTTTTCGGTGGAACACTGGTTTTCTGCAGGAAATGAGTAAGTGCTCCACGAAAAACTACTCATATGGCATTTTTCGACATCTTGACAGTACTAATTATTTTTTAAATTTTATTATGATTTCTGTGTTATCACTCATGATTTAAAATTGAATAAACCATTAAAAGATATATGTACAGTAAAAATAAACTAGGTGTCCATCAAAGTACCAGGATTCTCAGTGTTCCTTCAGAGAACAAGTTGGGGAATCTCTGGCATAGAGGAGAGGTTAGCGTATTGAAGATATCGATATTGTCATACTGTTCTGATGAGGCCCACGAGCCAGCAATCGTATCCGGCGGGGAGTGAACAATTATTTCAATAATTCTTGACTGTGCGTTTAAATGCATGCAGCTCTCGATAGCAAACAAAAAAATTAATTTCAGAAGTGGATACCTTCTCAATTACATATTGATTTCCCGTGGACCCAGCAAGGAGTCGAGCATTCGCGAAGTGTGGCGAATAAGCCGACTAGTGTGACGTCACAAGTTCGGTGAAGGGCCAGTATATCTCGAAAACCCCGTGCTCTGGATAGTGACGTCACTACTGGCTCCCCTTTTTTATGTTTTAATGGGATTGCATTGACAGCATAATCTCTTACGTAGCCCAAGACCTAGATTAGGTTGTACGGTGACTGTACAGTTGTAAGTTGTCAGAACTAACAAATCTCATTACGGGCATTATGAGTGTTGCATATAACAGAGTTATATTTACGTCCCTGATGAAAACCTCTCTTTTTCCACTACGGTCTGATATTGTCTTTTTAATATGTTATGACGGCATTAGTAACAAGAACATTCCCACCCCACCTCCCCGTCCAGCTCTCTATTGCTGTAGATTCGGTGAATTTTACGGTTTTGCAAATGTTTTTGTGTTCCTGACATTAGTTTGTAGTTTCTTGAGGCTCATATTTCCTCCGCATTTACGTCGTCGCCAATTTATGGGTGGAGTATCAGTTGTTTATGCTTTACTGGCCTCCCTGTCATTATTCCTTTTTTCTCTATTTAAATTTCTTTTAGATGAGGTTAATTCCTTTTCTGCTGCACCCAGTTTCACTTTGAGTCCCCTTCATATTGCTTGTTGGTGAAGAAAAGACTTTAGGGATTCCGTATCCTTGATGCTAGCTGAAGACGAAAGAACAGTTGCGTAAACTTTTGCACTTCTTCTGGTAAGGTGGGTTCAATCCTTATCTCTACACTTTCACTGTAACAGATTATGGGAGGCTTGTTGGAGGGATAACCCTTTCTGCCACATGCTAAATACCATGCAACCTCAGCTGCACACAGCCCCTACTTACTTTATAATTTCTCTTACCTTATTTTACTATATTATTATCAATCTCCCAGCTTCCAGACATTATTTATTCCGTTACTCTCTAACCCCTACATGGGGTTGGCAGGGTCAGATGTTGAGGTGCCTCTCGCAACAGATGAGACCAGTGTCACCCCTCATGTGCTCTCCCACCTACTGACTTACCAGACTCATATACTTTTACCTCTCTTTAAATTGTCATCACTGTCATCATTGCTGCTTTCTGGGCCTCGATTTTTATCACTCCTACATGACATTAAATTTAGGTGGTTAATGGGCTACCCCTTGAAAGAGGGAGTGATGATTTATCTGATTAGTTGCTTAACCCCCCCTTTCAACCAGCCGACCAACCAATCGTCAAACCCAAAGCAGCATCTATAGAATGAGTATGTGTAAGGACTCTTGTCAACTTTCAGGTATGTTATGTATTGTAAGCTCTGTTAGACAGTAAATGACTCAGCTACTAGCACAGATGTTTTTTTTATTGGCAACTCCATGGAGTGCTGTGTGCACAACGACCATGTATGTTAAATTAAAAGGAAAGTCAGCATTGGCCGTAATATTGATGTTTTATTGATGGCAGAATCGATTTTCGATCACATAGTGATCATCTTCAGTGCTGATATGTACAAATTAAACTCAGACACTGGTATCAAGTTATCAATAACCAAAACTGAGAAGCAATCACAATATTGGTTATTGTGATCGCTTCTCAGTTTTGGTTATTGATAACTTGATACCAGTGTCTGAGTTTAATTTGTACATATCAGCACTGGAGATGATCACTATGTGATCGAAAATCGATTCTGCCATCAATAAAACATCAATATTACGGCCAACGCTGACTTTCCTTTTAATTTAACATATGTTTTTATTGTTTGCAAGAAGCGTTGGCCATGACAGTTGCCTTTGGTCTTGTGTGACAGGTGACACCGTATTTGTCCAGGGGGCGGCAGCAACGCCGACCATCCTGGTCGACGCGATGACTGAGCACGGCAAAAATAACTGTCTGAAGGACATTACTGTCTGCCACATGCACACAGAAGGCAAGGCTCCCTACGTGGAACCTGACTGCGAAGGTAAGTACTGATGACAGACCTGCTTCTAAATTACAAGTATGTAAATTCCTCTGTACACAAACTAAGGAAGGAAAGGAAAACACTGGAGTACCAGCTAATTATTGTTATAAGTTGTCATTGTCATAGAAATGGGATAACAGACTGGTTTTAAGAATCAAATGTCCTGTTGCTTGTTCTTTCATTCAGTCTGTGTTCTCAGTCAAATGAAACTAGTCTCTGCGCCATGTCAGCTATATGAATATTTTTCTCCCATTCTGGGTTTGTGGTTTCACTTTTGAGACAGTTAACGACAAATCTGGGATGGTCACTTGACTCACATGAATGCTTTCACTGCATCTCCAGGTAGGAGTGTTTCCTCTTAGCTACTTGGTGGATCTCTTTAGAGCATAAATGAGCCATGGCTAAGGTTGACAAATTTTGTAGAGACAAATACTGAGAATAGGTAAACAGACCTAAAAATGAAGTGTTCTCAGAATGTATGTGTGTATTGACATGAACAAAAAATTTTCATTCTTCTGACACTGAATTTAAAGTTTTGGTTAGCTTTATATGTTTAATAAGTAGTGATGCATCATAAATTAATGTTTAAATAAATGAACATTTACTTTAATAATTTAAATTTATTGAAGCTCTGTCTCTCTCTTCCTGTTTATTGCGCCCATCACCGATAATTCTCTTTTTGTTAAATGCTGAGGGTGGTGGTGGTGGTGATAGAAAGAAAATAGGGAACAGTTTTTGTAATGGTTTAGTGATGTATTAACTTTCTTTTTAAGCATATTCTGCCATTTGTGGAAGTATATTTGCATGAAAAATGTGTCATTCATTAATTTTGTTGGAATTTCTTTAGTGTATTTTCAGAATATGTATCATCCTTGCAGATACTATGTATGACAAAGATTTTGCCATGTGGATTGCTTTTTATGCAGTCATGCAATTTTTTGCATTCACAAGCGACTGAGTATGTGTTATGTAATCGTACTGTTAATAAACATTGAAGAACAACTAAACTTAAGCTACCTCCAGACACACAATAAAAAAGTATAATGACAGAAACAGAAATGATGGCAAAAAGTGCAGTCAACAATAGTGATTTAACATCACCAAAAAAATCTGTTGTCTGTTGTAAGATGAGTGCAGTTGCCACTCCTGTCATTGCAGAGGATGTGAACTTTGTTGCAGACTATTTATGTTTTAGCTAGAGACATTTTTAATTGTGAAATTAGGGAACCAGTCTGAGAATGTGAACATTATTTATTCATAAACTACCTATGTTTGTTTTCACAGTCTGTCAAATGTGGACTGGTTTATGTGCATGGATGTGATTTGCTCGTACATAGCCAGTGACACATTTTCTGTACAGAAACTTAATAAATGGCGGAATAAATGTTTAAGTGTTGGATTCAGATGATGTCAATACATGATCATCACAGCATTTCAATATAGTGGAATGCAAACCGTGACTAAAGTGTGACAATGTTCCATCCTTCTTCATGTACACACAAGTTTGTATCCATGGCAAGACAAAAGCTTAAATAGTTAGACATTAATTGCATGTAGAACAGCCTAATCCACAGAAATATATTAATTACTTTTAAATAATACAAAGAAGTGTTACTGTGTTCACTACATAATTAAATAAAACAGTTAAAAGGCTTGTTTTAACTTTGTTCTATTCTGAGATATCTTCAGTTACGGTATACCCTGAGTAAGGATAAATTCTGGTGGTATGTGTACCGTATAATGACTACCGCTGCTTGGGTTCAACCAATAGAAGGACTGCTGCCTTGTTTCACTCTGCAGGATAAATGTCATTCAGTCACCTAAAATGCTGAACAGTGGTTTCAGTTGAAAGAATGAATGCGTGTTTTGAGTAAAAAAAGGAAAAAAAGTGGCTTCACTTGAAGAAAAGAAGATTGAATAATTCAGTCAACATGCAGTACAACAACTGACTGAATAATGTGTTCTTATTTGGTTGTTGCTTTCACTCCATCATCATAATTTTCAATAATTTTGGTACGGTGTCTGCCTGTACTGTCTCCTCAAATTTTGTGTCCATAGTTCCCTGGATTGATGTTTGCACCTCCTTCCTTTCAGGTTGCAGTATAGCATTTTTTTGGGGGGGGGGGGATAGTTTTTAATCTGTTTGCAAGATTTCACATCTTTCACTATTCAGTGGTTACCTTATTGATAGTATGTGTGTTCAACATATTTTGAACGTAATCCTTTTTTTTATAAAATTTCTTCTTATACTGCCCTCCACTTTCACATTGCTGCTTATGTTATCTTTCTTCTCATTGCTCAAACTCAGTTCCATACAACAGTAACAGCATTGCCATAGTTTTATAAAACTTAATGTTAGTATCATTTCGTGTCTGGTAGACAAATGTCACTTTATTATTCCTTATATTGCTTCAAATTTTTACAGCTTATAATCTAAACTTTATCATAATCATAATGTATCTTACAGCCAAGATATTTAAGATGTAGCACCTGCTCAATTATTTCATTGCTATTTACAATATTAGACCATAATAGGGTGTTTACTGTGAAAGGCCATAAATTGTGCCAAATATTGTGTAATTTGGAGGTGTTATTCTGTAAACAAATGGTGTAATTGATGTACTGCTAGCAGGAGGGAGTATTCACTTTCTTCATTGTTAATTTATCATCCGTATATAGTAATTAACTTACTTTTTTTTAAAAAAAAAAAAATCTCATATTGTTTGTTTTCGTTAGTTGTATCTGCTCTCGGCGGACGTCGAAAAACACCCGTTTCAGTTTGTTGTTGATCCATTAACTCAGTTTTTTTATTACAGAGGGCAGGTAGCCTTCTGACCGAACATGCTGAGCTACCATGCCGGCGCATTAGTGTATTTATCTAACTTAATTTCTGAATGCTTTGAATGCTTAGTGTATTCTCCAATTTTAGAAGACACTTTCAGTATAAATCTTTAAAAAATAGCAGGTGGGAGAGAACAACTGTCATTCCTTGACTCATCTCAGTCACTCTTGTTCATTCATTACTATTTCTGTTACATGATATAAACTTTTGATAGCCTTTGAGGTATGGTGGATAACCATTGGCATTCATTATTGCCCAGAGTTTGTCAGTTGAGTCGATTGAAAGCTTTTCCAAAATCTGAAAAAGTGATTTGTGTTTAAAGATTGTTTCTTATAAATCTGTGTCACAAATAGAATTTTGAAGCCTAGGTAAGTGACCAACAGAGCAGCAGACACTGTAAATTGAGATTGTTCATTATCACATGTAACATTTAGATTGTTCCTTATCATGTATAACATTTAAATTTTATATGGATTACATTCATAACTGGAAAAAAATGGTTTGCTCTAAAATACACCGATGAGCCAAAGCATCATATCCATTGCCCAGTCACATATTGGAGCAGAGATGAATGGAGAATTAATCTATCAAGGATGTGGAAACATAAATTGCAAAATCCACTGATGAGAGTAGCTTTGACAAAGGGCAGATTGTGATGGCCTGACACCTGGGAACAAACATTTCTAAAACAGTGAAGCTGTTCGCATTCTACCGTTGTGATCATCTATGGAAAGTGGTTGAAGGATTATGGAAACCATGAATAGGTGACAAGGTGTTGTATGTCAGTGCCTTGTGGTAGAACTAGGTCAGAAACATGTCCACCATGTAATGCAAGATAGGCAGTGTTGTGTGTCATATCTGACAAGGGTGTACAGTGGTGACGCAGTCATAAATGTTTTGGAGCACAACAATCTGTGCATATTGTTAAACATTGTACTCTGCAGCAGACTGACTCCTGTGTGTTCCCATGTTTGCCCAACAGATGTAGTGATTAACAGCTGCAGTGAGCCTGAGATAATGGAGATTGGACTGTGGGTAACTGGAAATGTGTCACTTGCTCAGATGAATCATGCTTTTTGTTAGACGATGTAAAGGTTTTGCCCATACACACTGTTGTCCAAGCTAACGGCTGCTCGAATCATGAACCATGCCACGATCTTGGGCCACTTAACAACACTATTTGAAATATCTCTAAGTAAAATTAAGATAAAAGCATTCACTAGGAAATGGTTTTTAAATAACTTACTTTCACTTTGTTAAACAATTTCAAAAGAGGTTCAGTCCAAAACTAAATTATTCTCCAAACTTCTTTGGCATTAAGAAAAATACCATATGCAGCAAAGCTTTTGTTGACCCTCTGATAAATTGTATGGAATAATGGTAGTTCCTACAATCCGTAATGGAATGGTGTGTTGGATCCTGAGAAAAAAAATAGTGAAGAAGCTGGGCAGCAGCAAAGAGGATTCTACCTTCTGTATTCCATACAACTACACCATATTATGATCTTGGAAAGACTCCCTTTATACTCAAGGCATCTTACTCAACTATACGGAGTTCATTTTTGATAGTGTTACCTTTTTTCATGGATTTCATCAGAGTCGCGTTGAGCCTGGCATGCTGCTACTACCACAATGCAGGTAATGTATGCCATGTGTTAAGGCGTCCTGTCACCTCTTCACTCCTCTCTGACGTTACAGACCTTACACGAATGAAGCTGTATGTTTTAATAACAACATTTCTCCCTATGCTTGGATTTATATTAACTGCTATACTGGCAGAATCAAGCTATATTACACTTCTAATGGAAACTTGAAACACTAAAGGCTATTGCTTATTACGCAGAGAGTAAGTGCATCCATGAGTGGAAACAGGAAAGGGGTTAGTGAGTACGTAACAAAGCTTGAAACATTGATGCATACGAATTTATTGTTAGCAAACTTCACATGATGGAGCGAGGACTGAATTGCTGTTAGCAGACTTCATACGACAGAGTGGGGATGTAGAGAAAATAAATTATGGAACTGCATCTTGGTTGAGTATGATGAGTTAATTTATACCGATAGTCAAAGAAATGAACTTCTTGGTGATGTGGAACATGCAAGTAATTTTATTTTCCCCACTTTTACTGTATTTTAGTGGTGTGCTTTAATGTTGATGATACATTCCTTTGAAATGGAACAGCAGTTCACGTAAGGATGCATGGAGTAAGAAATATCAAGATTCTCACAGAAACCAACTTTTGACATTTGTACAAAATAGTTCTACGGAACTCAGAACATGTAAGCGATGGGCTGAATTCTTACAAAATTTCTTCTAGCTTAAAATCCAGTGCAACACACTGCTGCTGTGAGGTTTCAGATTCCTTACAGTTCTATCAGTTTTTGGCAATCAGATTTGTGCAGTATATGTCGCCAGACACACCAGTCATTTTTAGTGTCTGATGTACCTGCTCGATACTTGGGAAAGATAAATAGGAGGAAAATGAAAACAAAATTTAGTTAGAATCACAAGTGTATTTAGAACATAACATAATATTAGGTCTAGAATTTTTCTTCCGCCAATTTGCAGTGGACAGCAGTAGCGGCAAGTGGTGGTGCAGGGGATAGGTCGTAAGCTTAACCATAACACCACCCAAATATTAGTTGATTTGTGATTGCATCTTTAAGTTATTATTGATCGAATATCCAGAGCAGGAAGGTCAGCATCAGCTGTAGTGTCATATTTCTTTTTTATTGTGTTGCAGATCTAGATTTCAGCTGACAGTGCAGCTTTCATCGGTGTTATAGATAGTCATATAGACTGAACATAATTATAACAACACATACTCCAATCTAACTGAGGCAGTATAAGCATTAGTTCAACGGAGGCTGCTGTACGTGACTGAGTTAGATTGGAATGTGTATCATTATAATTACATACTGATGATAGCTGCACTGTCAGTTGGAATCTGGATCTGCAATGCAATAAAAGACAGATGACATTACGACCAATGGTGACATTCTTTCTGCCCTGGATTACATCAATAGTAGGGCACAGTCATTCCAATAGAATGAATTGAATATGTCAATACATAAGCCGAGTCCTAGTCATCTGTGAGAAGTTTTAATTTTCTGCTTTAACTTGAAGAAATCTGTGGCTGAGGCTAAGAAAACGCTGGGTAAAACCTACCGTGAGGCACCTATTAGTGAAAGGACGTGCAGAGAATGGTTTCATCACTCCAAGAACAGCGATTTTGACATCAGAGACTGGCAGGGTGGTGGAAGGGAGAAGGTTTTCGAAACTATTGAAACTGATGGAAACAGTGACAGTAGATTGTTATCGAAAGCAGTTGATGCATTTGAGCCGAGCACTGAAAGATAAACAGCTACAATACAATGATAGAGATGAAAAGGTGATTTTGTAGCATGACAATGCTTGACCCATTGTTGCAGAACCCGTTGAAAATGTACTTGGAAACATTGAAATGGGAAGTCTTACCCTAACTTCAGTATACTCCAGACATTGCTCTGTCTGGCTACAACCTTTTTCGATCAATGTTGCACTGTCTTTGATCTGAGGTATTTGCCTAAAGAGCCTTCCAAGTTAAAGAAGTAACTCTTCATATCAAAAAACTACGAGAAATTTGCTGCTGGCCTTAGCTACAACTCTTTACCAGTGTTCTGGGACAAACACCTCCGTATGACATGTTTTCTTGGAATTTTCGATAAAAGCAAAACCCTGGTCACACTCCATAAGTGAATGACAAGGGTACAAAAAAATTGTGATAAACACAGTCAGTCTGGGTATTCGCTACAACATATGACCGAGACCTAATGACTACAGTACTCTTACTTATTCCTCAATCGTTATTGCTAAATGGGACAGTATGTTCGGCAGTAGACTGTAAGTTCTCTGTGTGTTTTAGTAAGCAGCTTGCAATTTCTTGCCAAGCTTGACCCTTGTCACGTGGACATCGTGGCCATAGAAGTTTTTAACTCGTGGACACACAAATTGTGTGTCCGTAACTATCAGACACGTGGACGGGGTGCGAGTCGTGCTTCGGTAGCTCAGTTGGTAGAGCACTTGCCCATGAAAGGCAAAGGTCCTGAGTTCGACTCTCGGTCTGGCACACAGTTGTAATCTGCCAGGAAGTTTCATATCAGCACACACTCCACTGTAGACTGATAATCTCATCCTCAAAGTTTTTATTTCTTCTCCATGGATTTTAATTCCCACTCCAACTTTTTCTATTGTTTCCTTAACTACTGGCTCAATATACATATTGAATAACATCGGGGATAGGCTACAACCCTGTCTCACTCCCTTCCCTACTGCTGCTTCCCTTTCATGCCCCTCGATTCTTATAACTGCCATCTGGTTCTTGTACAAATTGTAATTTGCCTTTCGCTCCCTGTATTTGACTCTTGCCACCTTCGGAGTTCGAAAGAGAGTATTCCCGTCAACCTTGTCAAAAGCTTTCTCAGAGTCTACAGATGCCAGATACGTAGGTTTGCCTTTCCTTAACCTATCTTGTAAGGTAAGTCATAGGGTCAGTATTGCCTCATGTGCTCCAACATATCTATGGCATCCAAACTGATCTTCCCCAAGTCATCTTGTACCATCTGTAAAGAATTTGTGTTATTATTTTGCAGCTGTGACTTATTAAACTGATAGTTCAGTAATTTTCACACCTGTCAGCACCTGCTTTCTTTGGGATAGGAGTTGTTACACTCTTCTTGAAGTCTGAGGGTATTTTGCCTGTCTCATACATCTTGCTCACCAGACGGGAGAGTTTTGTCATAGCTTGCTCTTACAAGGCTGTCAGTAGTTCTAATGGAATGTTGTCTACTCCCGGGGCCTTGTTTCGACTTAGATCTTTCAGTGCTCTGTCAAATTCTTCACACAGTATCACATCTCCCATTTCATCTTCACTTACGTCCTCTTCAATTTCCATAACATTTATCCTCTTAGTTTCCATAACATTGCGCTCAAGTACGTCGCCCTTGTATAGGCCCTCTATATACTCCTTCCACATTTCTGCTTTCCCTTTTTTGCTTAGTACTGGGTTTCCATCTGAGCTCTTGATATTCTTACAAGTGGTTCTCTTTTCTCCAAAGGTCTCTTTAATTTTCCTGTAAGCAGTATCTATCTTACCCCTAGTGATAAATGCCTCTACATCCTTAAATTTGTCCTCTAGCCATCCCTGCTTAGCCCTTTTGCACTTCCTGTCGATCTCATTTATGAGACGTTTGTATTCTTATTTACCTGCTTTATGTACTGCATTTATATATTTTCTCCTTTGATCAAGTAAATTCAGTATCTCTTCTGTTACCCAAGGATTTCTACTAGCCCTCGGCTTTTTACCTATTTGATCCTGTAGCACCTACACTACTTCATCTCTCAAAGCTACCCATTCTTCTTCTACCATATTTCTTTCCCCTGTTCCTGTCAATTGTTCCCTCATGCTCTTCCAGAAACTCTGTACATCCTCTGGTTTAGACAGTTTATCCAGGTCCCATCGTCTTAAATTCCCACCTTTTTGCAATTTCTTCAGTTTTACCCTACAGTTCATAACCAATAGATTTTGGTCAACATCTGCCCCTGGAAATGTTTTACAATTTAAATCTGGAATGAGATTTTCACTCTGCAGCGGAGTGTGCGCTGATATGAAACTTCCTGGCAGATTAAAACTGTGTGCCCGACCGAGACTCGAACTCAGGACCATTGCCTTGCGCGGGCAAGTGCTCTACCATCTGAGCTACCGAAGCACGACTCACGCTCGGTACTCACAGCTTTACTTCTGCCAGTATCTCGTCTCCTACCTTCCAAACTTTACAGAAGCTCTCCTGCGAACCTGCACTAGCACTCCTGAAAGAAAGGATATAGCGGAGACATGGCTTAGCCACAGTTCGAGTCTCGGTCGGGCACACAGTTTTAATCTGCCAGGAAGTTTCAATTTAAATCTGGTTCCTAAATCTCTGTCTTACCATTATATAATCTATCTGAAACCTTCCAGTATCTCCAGGCCTCTTCCTTGTATACAACCTTCTTTCATGATCCTTAAACCAAGTGCTCTATGCAGAATTCTGCAGGCGGCTTTCTCCTTCATTCCTTCTCCCCATTCCATATTCAGCTACTACTTTTCCTTCTCTTTCTTTCTCTACTGTCGAATTCCAGTCCCCCATGACTATTACACTTTTGTCTCCCTTCAGCATCTGAATAATGTCTTGTTTCTCATCAGACATTTCTTCCATCTCTTCGTCATCTGCAGAGCTAGTTGGCATATAAACTTGTATTACTATGGTAGGTGTGGGCTTCGTGTCTATCTTGGCTACAATAATGCATTCACTATGCCGTTCGTAGTTGCTGACTCGTGCTCCCATTTTTTATTCATTATTAAGCCTACTCCTGCTTTACCCCTATTTGGTTTTGTACTTATAACCCTGTATTCACCTAACCAGAAGTCTTGTTCCTCCTGCCACCAAACTTCACTAATTCCCACTATAACTTTAACCTATCCATTTCCCTTTTTAAATTTTCTAACTTACCTGCTCGATTAAGGGATCTGACATCACAGTAATGAATGAAATTTTAAACACGGAAATGGCAGTTACAGTGCTCTATTTTTAAAATGGTGAACACAAGGAAAACTGCAAGCTTACAACCACCTTGCCACAAGAGAGAAAGCTGTTTGGCTTACTAATAATGAATTAGATGCTGATTAGTAAGTACCTTCACATTTTATTATAAAAACTTTAATGAACTATTTTAATTCTATAACCTATATGTGCAGATGAAAAAATTGTATATTAGTTCAGGACATCCACTGAAGATACCTTGTAGGCTCAAAGTGTTTCATTGCACAAGTTAAATAATAAAAAATTAATGTACAACAAGCAGAAGGAGTTCTTCTTTTAAACTCCAGCAGTATATATTCATTTGCTGTGAAGATGGCCATCACAAGAACCAATCAGTTCTTTCCTGCGGGAGTCGATTAGTTAGCTCTTTCCTCTCTGATATTTAGGTGAGACACTGGTGTTAGTTTTTTCAATGCAACATTGTCAGTCCTCTTATTAGACTCATCCAAAGTTAAGTAAATAAAATTCTTTGCAAAATCTTTCACCACATAGGCTGTATTTTGCACCTAATTTTTTATGTTTTTCTTTCTCTCCTTTCTTAATTCTCCTGGAACAGTGATCCATTATCGGTCTGGAAGAGTAAGCATCATCTTATGCAGTCTCATTGACATCTCTTCAGTCAGTTGGTGAAGATTCTGCAATAAAACACTTATAAGTTAAGTTCACTCTTGCAGCATTAACAGTTGCTGTTACATTAGGTCATAATTAGTTTAATTCATTAGACAAGTAGTTCTTACCACCATCCAAACCAGGAAGAGGAACCAAGCCAAAACCAAATCCCCTCTGTTTACTTCTTGATTCATTCAGTATCTAATCACCAGGTACATACATTTTATCTTTGTCACTATCTGTAAATAAATAATAATCCGAAGTTCAGTTGCAGGTTATTGTATTTATCAAACAAAGCTAGATTTGTGTGTCTGTTTAAAATTTTAATTATTACTTACCATCACAGTACAGGTTATGTTCTTCAGAAGAATGTTGATGACCTCCATGTTAAACCACGTAATACCCACTTAAACAACTTTTTAAAAATTAAGCGACAAAAAAAATGCTTTTTCTCACTGTGTTCATTTGTAGTTCAGTGAGCTAAACAGACATGACACTCATTCAAAGAAAATATCACAAAATCAGCAGCATTCACTACGGCATCTTATGAAACAGCTGTTTTGTTAGAAGCCGATTGAATAATCTGCTTTGTTGACACATTCACTTGTAGGTATGCTTGTACACACTGCATTGCAGCTGTTGTACATTTAACAATAACTGTTTAAATAACTCACTCATTAACTTCAGTGCATTTGTGCACACTTAGGAGAACATGTTGTGTTGCTTGTCTGAGTGCGTTTGCCCATTCCCAAATGAGGACTACAGCTCCCAGATGCAACCAAGCAGTTCCTTTTGTTTAGTACACCTCAGACTTCATTTAACCAATAAAGAAAAATCTAATCATGTGAGGTCTGGTGATCCTGGTGGCCAATTAATTGTACTACCACGACCAATACAGTGATTAGGGTTAAGTGCGGATGAGATGTTCCATTACATATCTGGTAAAACGTGGAGACACTCCATCTTGGAAGTACAGTGCAGTCCGCATGGGCAAAGCAACATTTTCAGTACGTGGTGGTGGTGGTGGTGGTGGTGGTGGTGTAGTAGTCCCATACTCCTTGACAGAGCATGGGGGAACGATGTGGAAGACCTGCACCGCCATACTAGACAAGGTCCTAGTGGAGGTGGTTTGCCATTGCCTTCCTCCGACCGTAATGGGGATGAATGATGATGACGAAGAGGACACAACCACCCAGTCATCTTGAGGCAGGTGAAAATCCCTGACCCCGTGCTCAGGAAGCGAGAACGCTACTGCGAGACCATGAGATGCGAACCAGTGTGTTCTACAAATGAATTTTCCAAAAATGTAGGTAATTCTATCCCGTCATTTGGTCTTCTGAAATGAGTCACCTTTCAACATGTTACCGATTGTGCCGCCCTAAACATTGATTGAAAAATGAACTTGGAAATTGGTTTCCTCTGCAGCAAGTGGATTTTCGATTTATAATAGGCATCATTGATTCTCTTGTGTAAATGTGCTGCATCAATGAATAATATGAATACAAGTAAATGACAATTGTCATTTGAACGGTGAAAAGATTTAGGTTCGTGTAGCATTACTGCCAGTGCTAATATTGTGTGTGTGCTGGATGTGAAATGGGTAAAAGTTTTGCGCACGTAAATTCGTCATACCGTTACACACGTTTGTGGGAGACATACATGCAGAAAGTTGTCGTGTGCTGGTAGTGGGACTATGCTGTACCCTTTTAACAATGTATTACTATTCTTGCACAGGTTGCTGAACTACACTTTTAGAATAAAACTTGGAAGAGTACCTATTACATGCAGCTTGCTAAAAACTTCAGTAAACTCTCTGCAGTCAGGAATTCGGCATGTCTGAAAATGCCGACAGTGTTCTTGGACAACAGGAGCACCACCATGTGCAGAAGCCTTAAACGTACACCATAAATGCATATTCTGTATTAATGTACATGTGTGGCATTTTAGCCAGCATGTGTGCAAACACAGTTAACTTCACTTTTCACTGGAACTGTCCTTCACACAGTTTCACCATGGACAACTGCACGTTCAGTGGGCTAGTTTAGTGACAGAAAGACATCACAACCAAAGAGGTTGAATACAGTGAGTTAAGTTGGGCTGGAATAAAACATTAAAAAGGTTGGGTGGGTAAGACAGATATGTACGCATCACTAGGCCAAAAACAAAAATATAAATCATGTGTGTTCTATCTCTGAAACCATTTGCATTAGGGCAAATGTCTATTCAAAGCTTTTTGCTTTAAATGAGCATTCCTCCCATAACCCTGAATATTGACAGTTCCTCCTTGGCACCCTGTATATGTATAAATAATCTGCCTTTTGTACTACAGGTGATTCTAAAATATTTGTTTGTTGATAACACTAGCTTGGTAGTGCAACATATGCAGTGCATCAAATAGTGCATTTAAAAGACATAAATTCATGGCTTGTAGAAAATAAATGCTAAATGATAATTCGCAGTAAGAATCTGTTTTTAGAGTTTTCCCTCACACAATTCAAGTAACTGACATTTTGATTACACAGAATGGGTTTACACTTAGCCTAGTCATTCTGAACAATTCAGACTCCTTGGTGTCCAGATAGATCATAAGCTGTCATGGAAAGCCCATATTAAGGGGCAACTGAATGCTGTTATATTTGGGTTTAGGACAATATCTGCAGTAAGTGATAATTCAACACGAAAATTAGTTTACTTATTTTAATTTGCTTATGATGTACGTCATTACATTCCGGGGTATTCTTCCATTTCAAAAAGGATGTTCTTGGCTTGGAAATGTGCAATTCAAGAAATGGGTGATGTAAGTTCACGAACATCTTGTCAACCCTTGTTTCAGTCTGAGGATTCTGACATTGTCCTCTCACTATATATTTCTTTAAGATCATTTTTTTGTTTTGTTTTTGTTGACAGTAGAAGCTTATTCTTCAGAATTGGCAGTCTCTTAACTAATACTAGTCAGAAAGCCAATCTGCTTTTGGATTGCACCTCCTTATCTTTTGTCCAGAAAGGTGTGTAGCATTCTGCTGCATCAATTTTCAGTAATCTACCGCAACATCATCTTAGAAGTAACAACATACACTCTTTAAAGTTGAAACTAAGAATTCCTTCCTGTGTCACTCCTTACATTCTGTCGTGTACTTTCTGGAAAAAACTAATTCATATGTTATACTGTTGATTATGCTGATATATGTTAAGCAGTTTGTTGTCTGCGTTGGACAAGTGTAAATTTCATTTGACATATTATTAACTTTTGTGGTGTCAATTTTGGTCATACGAAACTAGATGTGTAAAATTAAAAAAAATTTTTTTCTTCATTTTCCTGAATGTTGAGTTCTGTAATAACACAACTTACTTCCTTTATAATATAGCTTATCTCGAGAAATGAAATAATATCCCTGCAAATCTAATTGATGAGTTAATCACTTTATGTACAAACGTAATTGTGTTCTGGTAATTTAGTCTACAAACACGTGTGCTGTTAGAGCTTCAAAACTAAAAGACTTGTAAAAATTGGGATAGACTTTAGAACAGCACTCTTAAAATAATCCATCTAAATAATAAATCTTTTGCATTAGGGTGGGCATAGAATCTAAACTGGGAAGTGTTACCTTCATAGATGGACCAACAGATAATGAACAGAGTGTATAAAGTAAACTTTGTTTCAACAATATGCTGGCACCCAAAGGTAGAGAAGATAAATGGCATAAATGACATGACACCTGAATGTCGGAATTAAATATTGGTTGAAGTATTAGTTCAGATTCTCAGATTAGTGCTTAGGAAACCTGGTACTTGTAATGATCATTGGAGTGCGTGAGCAGTGTATACGTTATCATCGGGGGTGTACTATTGGGTAAATGTGTTCAAAGTCCGTAATAGTCTGTACCTGTTATTTAGAACAGAAACGTGTGTCAGTGTGGAAAGGGCTTATGAAATCACATATTCCATACTGCAATGCTTGTTTGCAGAGCCATGAAAATGTAGAACGCCTTATGGAAAATTTTGCAGTAGAAAGAAAACTAAAAGTTTCGTGAAATTACATGTCCTCTCACCTCAGTTACGTACAATATACACAGGTATACTTAAGTTGGTTATATTCCGTGCACCTGATAACGGCGTTCACTTGAATGACTTTCATTTTGCAAGGCATTAGAATTGGCTTCCAAAGTCCGCTTTTTGAAACAGCGTAAACCTCCTCCAAATTATCTACAGTGATTTCAGTTAAATTTTGTACGCAAATACCTGGGCAGCAATGACTACTATAATCGACGTAGTCGTAATCGAAGGTAAAGAAAAGCGACAATGAAGCCATGACAGGTCTAGACTTCGCAATTCGTGGTATGGTGCGTACATTACAATTCCACATCAGTAGATTTTTAAATACAGAAAAACACTGCGTAGGAAAAGGAAAGTGAAATTCGCCAGTCAGAGTGGCTTATGAGGTAGTACAACACGAAAGGCAGTTTGTTACTGTCGTAAATTTCGAAAATATCTGACAGTTGTTAGATCTGAGGCAGCTGTTGGCCAATTTATCACGTGTAGTGTTTGGGCGAAGATCCAGGAACAGTGCGAAAAATGTATGATTGAACATTAATGCAAATGCTGGCCAAGCCTGCAGTTTGCGCTGCACAAACGGCACGTGTACAGCGCCCTCAGTATGTTGCAAGAATCAGTCGTGGTTAGAATACATTTCTGTGTAGCTGCGAGTGCATTGCGTCGGAGCTACGTGTCATAGAACGTGAGCAAATTGTTGGTGCTGGCAAGGTGGGTGTTAGCTTAACCAAGGTAGCCGAAGTGTTCGGTGTTGCAAAAGGCACCATACTGAAGATTTGTACTGCATGCAGGTAGGGCGGAAAACTATCATCCGCTAAGTCACAACTCGGTCGACAGTGTACTGATTGATCGTGACCGGCGGGCACTGAAGAGGCTGGGTGTCGAACAGCAAAGAGGAAGACGATCTGCGAAAGTCATTGCAGAACTGAACGTCGCACTAGCACCAGTAATTCCAAAACTACTTGTCAGTGAGGCAAATGCCCGTACCAGAAAAACGTGGTGCCTAATCCATAAAACCTGGAATATGGAGCAATAGAAGTATGTCATTTGTTCGAATAAATCTTGTTGCAAACTGTTTGCAACTTTTGGTCGACTTGATGTCCCAAGCGTGACACATGCTAGTGGTTCGGTGGTGATTTGGCAGCCATTTTGTGGTATTCCATGGGCCCCATTGTTACTCAGAAAGCTCGTATTACTACCAAGGATTTTGACCATTTTGGTGATAAAGTCCATCCCATGGTACAAAGTTTGTTCCCAGTTCCCCGTTTCAAGACGACAGGGACCCTGTTCAGATAGCTCGCAACGTCCAGGACTTAGTTTTGTGAGCACTGGGATAAATTGCCCCATCTCCCCGGCCACCACTCAGCAGATAATATTGAGCCTTTGTGGTCTACTTCCGACAGAATGTGATCGCTACTCACTTCGATCATTGTTACCTGAACTTGTCACTATTTTTGCAGGATGAATGGTATAACATTCCCTTAAAAACAATGTAGGAACCTGTATTTATTCGTTCCGAAACGAATGGAAGCTGTTTTTAGTAACGGCTTTACTACACCGTATTGTGTTGTGATTTTGGTTACGGTATTTATGTCCACCCGTTGTATTTGTAGAGTTTTTTTTCGCTGAACGGTTTTTCTGTATCGAGGGTTTAGTCGCTTTCGGCCAGTTTGTGAATGCTTGTTATAGCGACTTTCCTAGTTTATACATAACTTTTAGATGCGTGTACTGAACCCATTTCAGAAGTAAATGTAATGTACACAGTAAAGAGTATTGACGTGAAAGTTAAACGTTGAAAATGGCGAATTGTGTAAAATAACATAAACAACCAAAGGAGATAAGTCCAGCCATAGAAGCCATTAATTCAATATTCGAATTGTTTTGTCAGAATGACACTCCCTTAAAACCACGCACACATCTGATTCAAGTAACGTTAGTTGCACAGCATGACCTTAAAAATTACCTACAGAGGCTAAATTGACACGTCAATACATTTCTTTTCCATAACCATTCTCGTGATTGCATTTGGTTGGTTTGGTAATGGACAAATCGTTAGAAATGAGCACCGGCGAAACTGAAATTTGTATGTTACTACTAGATAACAATACGCATTCCACAAAGTGTCAACAAGAGTGCCGTTCTCATGATGTGGCAGCAACAGAAAGACATAACGGAAATGAACGCCTTAGTTCTACGTAGTTCTTAGAATGCTAGGGATAGTGGCCATTCGATGACAGTAAGCTGTTCATTCTCAGAGATTAGCTAAGCGTTTGTACTACTGTAACATTGTTAATAATGCGTGGAAAAATTGTCTGCCATACTTAAAGTAATAGAATTGTACTAAAACTGTAACAGGCGCAAGAGTTTTCACAAGCAGTACAGATTGTGTGGAGATGCGATGCAGTGAGAATATGACTCATTGTCTTAGCATATCGTTTTGAACGGAACTGAGGAAATGTAAGATTTCTTAAGTAGTCTGAAACAGATTTGACGTTAGTTAGACGCAATTTCATAATTTCTATGGAAGTAACGACCACTTAGCCTTTGAACGAACCACTATCAGATAGTAGTGTTCAGACAGGCGAGTGGTGATGTTTAACTCCTTATCTGAGTTCTTCACTTTTTTGTGCCTACCAACCACAATCTCTCTCAAAGGTCTTTGTACTCTCGCCGAACAAAGGTGTTTCTGGGCGAAGGTCGTATTGGACAAAGGTTGAGACGACCTCGGTAACCGACCAGCTGAACGTACCAGAAATCTTGCCAGACATTGAGAAGCTGTTTACGCCGGGATCGGCAAGAATAATTCTAATTCAGCCCTGCTGATAATTAATAGTAGTTCTGAAACTTCTAAATTTTACAAGCGGCTTACGAATAACGGGTCTTCTCTTAAAATTTGTTCGCTTTACATGCCTGTTTGGGTTCAACATACCATTTTATATCCAATCATACAACGTCTGAGAAATTATCTGTACAGACATCATTCTGCTGAGCGAAGAAATCAGTTTCAGTAATGTTAGAAATATAAATAATTGATGGTGTATGATAAGGAATATAATTATTACTCCAGTGTTATTAGCATTGTCACAAGTGGTATCACCAGACAAATTATTTGTAACCACATAAACAGAGCACATTGTTCAATCTTGAACGTAGTGGGTGGGATTAGAAATGACACCAAGCGGCCATGTGACCTACCACCACGTACCTAAGTCATTACTTTGAAATTCTGTGTCCGTGAACAGTTTGGTAAATCTGGTAAACTTCCATGAAAGAGTGGAACATATTTGTTGGGCCTTCAAGATTGGTAAGTGTGAGTATTCCAAGAATTGTATAAAGGAGTTGAACAATATACAGCACACAGTTCATCGTTGACACCCATCTGAGTTGGTCAGTGTATGGACTGCAATTGAAAATAGAGAAAACTGTTTCGTGCTGTTGCTAAACATTTTCATTTGAAAGGTTGAACTGCCGCACAAATCAAAACACAGCTGTATGAATGTCACACGGACTCTGCACCATCTTTAAAGATCATTTACTAATAATGAATTTAAACATGGTTGGACAAGCACTACTGACGAAGTGTGCTCCTACCGCTTAACTGAGGTCACCACAGAGGAAACGATGGAAAAAATCCATGATCTGATAATGCAAGACCGCCGAATTAAAATTCGTGCTATTGCTGAGACTTCAGGCATCTCAACTGAGTGCATAATATCCAGCACGAAGCAGCTGTGTGCAAGGTGTTTGCCGCAACTGCTCACAGGGTACCAAAAGTGCATCTGGCATTACGTTTCAACATAATGTCTGGCGATGTTTAATCGCAATCCGCAAGACTCCTTGCGCTGATTTGAAATTGTTCATGAAACCTGAATCTATTATTACACACCAGAGTCAAAACGGCAGTCAAAACAGTGGCCAATGGCCGGTAAAAATGTTCAAAACAAGACAAAGACAGTTTTGTCAGCTGATGATGTGATGGCCCCTGTTTTTTTCCCCTTATTTTTGGTATTTCCAAGAAATAATCCTTAGTTTGCTTGGAAAAAGGCAGAACCCTAACAGCGACCCTTTTATACTACATTTTTGGCCCGTTTGTAACTTGCGTTGGCTGAAAAAACCAGGATTGGCACGCTTGAAAAGTGCTCTTTCACCAGAATGCACCATCCCACACATCAGTGGTAACGACGACAGAATTGTATGAACTGGCCTTTGCATTGGTTCTTCGTCCACTCTATTCGCCAGACTTAGCTCAGAGTGCCTTCTTTCCGTTTCCTAACTTTAAACTTGAGCTTTCTGGGAAGAAATATTCATCAAATGAAATGATAGCTGCATTAAACGAGTATTTTGCAGAATTAGACAGAATATATTTTCCAATGGAATGAAAGAGCTGGAGGATCTTTGGACCAAGTATACGTCCCTCAAAAGAGACTACATCGTGAAGTGAGCTGAGTACGAAACAAACATTTTTCTTCTTTTTCTACCAGTCTTATGAAAGCACCTTCGTAAGTATCAGTCGGCTATATGGAATAACCACAGCAAGAAGGGCTGGCGTGGAGACCTAACTGAATGGCAGAAAGAAACTATAGTTTTCGGACGTGCACGCAACCAGAATGTGAATGGAGGTGCGCGATTTGTTTGCTGTATCGACGCGAAATGTCTAACGTGTCTCAAAGGAATGGTGTAACATTCGCAGCCTTGTAACAGTGCTCGTAAAAATATGTTAACCGACAAAGACCGGAGAAGATGCCACGCTTTGTCAATGACAACCGCTTTCAAACATGAATGGAGTAGCTGTTGTCAGTGAGACGCCGGCGCATCTCAACCAGTTTCCGAACGAAAACTGCAAAGGTACATGTAAGAAATGGACATTTCGAGTAGGGTACCTAAGTGGCCTAAACAACACACAAGCTAAACAAGAGCTGATATGGGTCTTGCTTTTTTTCCCCAAATGATACAAGGAGTATGCAGCGATGGCCCCTACGAGAGGCTCAGCCACCTGTGCGTGGAAGATTTGGTTTAGGCCGTATGTTTCAGTGACGTTTTGAGAATATCCTTCGTACCATGATTTGGAACCATTCATTCGGATTACCGAAAACATAAATCACAATGATTGGACTGAGGTGACACAAGTCATGGTGTAGCGTCATGCATATGTACAGATTGCGGTAGTATCGCGTACACAAGGTATTAAAAGGCAGTGCATTGGCCGAGCAGTTATTTTGTACTCGGGTGATTCATGTGAAAAGGTTTCAGACGCGGTTATAACCGCACGACGGGAATTAAGGCTTTGAAAGTGGAGTGGTAATTGGAGCTAGATGCATGGGACATTCCATTTCCGAAATCGTTAGGTAATTCAGTATTAGAGTTCCACAGTGTCAAGAGTGTATCGAGAACACCAAATTTCAGGCTTATTACGTCTCAGCACGGACAACACAGTCAATGCCTTCCGTTGACGAACTAGAGCAGCGGTGTTTGCGTTAAATGCCAGTGCCACGTCGAGTTCCTGCACTACGCTTGGCGAAAGAAGGTTCAACATGATATTAGGAGCTATCCCATGACTTCTGCACCTCATTGTATATCAACATTCTCGATGATCAGATGTTGCCCTTTCTTCTACGACTAAGTAATGAGCATGCTGTGGACAGATCCATCTTATTAGAGAAGCGTGCGTTCCTGGTTTGAAGAACGCTGAGGCACCCTATCACACTTAGATTGGCCCACTAAATCGCCCAGTTTTAGTCTCGTATAGTGTGTCTGGGACTGTTTGGGTCTGTGACGATTCTCATGGTACGTTAGAAGAGGTCCATTGTTGTGATCAAGAAACACATGTAAACACTGCGTGTGAAAACCTTCTTGCTTAATTGGTGGTGGTCGTCATAACAGAGCACAAGGACGAGTGATGTTGAGGAAGCTCGTAAATCACTAATAGGCAAGAATGTACTGTACTTCGAATTTGGAGCAGAGATGGTACTCACATATCTTACGTTTTGTTTTGTGGTGGTATATTTTGTGCAAAAACGTATGTGAAATATCAGTTTATGAAGGTGGTGGTGCACACATCTCAATTTAAATGCCAGGTTGTCTTAGTATTGTTTTAGACGGTTTAACGCTAACGCCAATTGAAGACTTGATTATGTCACTTAATCTGATAGTTACAAAGTGGGGGACTGAATTCAATAGTTGCACAAACTTCTCTTGAAGATGATCCCGTGAAGGACGTCGAAAAATTGCAACCACGAACGAAGCAGTCGAGAGAGTGCACATATGGAGTGGACAAGTAAACTGCATGAAATTGCGGACACCTTCTCTATATCAGAAGAAAGAGGGCACTACTATTTACATGAAATAGTAATTTAGAGAAAGCTCTGTGCTGCGTAACTGCTGATCAGAAGCAAATATAAACAAGAGCTTCTTAACAGTAGACAGTTTTAAAGGTAGGAGAACTCATTATGTGCGTGGATTTTTTAGTCAAGCGAGTTCGGCGTTTCATACTATAAACGCTGCGAAGCAATGTGTGGAAATTTGTGACTCTGTTTCAAAAAAGTGTGAAGTACGAGGTGCATTCAAGTTCTAAGGCCTCCGATTTTTTTTCTAATTAACTACACACCCGAAATCGATGAAACTGGCGTTACCTCTCGACGTAATCGCCCTGCAGACGTACACATTTTTCACAACGCTGACGCCATGATTCCATGGCAGCGGCGAAGGCTTCTTTAGGAGTCTCTTTTGACCACTGGAAAATCGCTGAGGCAATAGCAGCACGGCTGGTGAATGTGCGGCCACAGAGTGTGTCTTTCATTGTTGGAAAAAGCCAAAAGTCACTAGGAGCCAGGTCAGGTGAGTAGGGAGCATGAGGAATCACTTCAAAGTTGTTATCACGAAGAAACTGTTGCGTAACGTTAGCTCGATGTGCGGGTGCGTTGTCTTGGTGAAATAGCACACGCGCAGCCCTTCCCGGACGTTTTTGCTGCAGTGCAGGAAGGAATTTGTTCTTCAAAACATTTTCGTAGGATGCACCTGTTACCGTATGCCCTTTGGAACGCAATGGGTAAGGATTACGCCCTTGCTGTCCCAGAACATGGACACCATCATTTTTTCAGCACTGGCGGTTACCCGAAATTTTTTTGGTGGTGGTGAATCTGTGTGCTTCTATTGAGCTGACTGGTGCTTTGTTTCTGGATTGAAAAATGGCATCCACGTCTCATCCATTGTCACAACTGACGAAAAGAAAGTCCCATTCATGCTGTCGTTGCGCGTCAACATTGCTTGGCAACATGCCACACGGGCAGCCATGCGGTCGTCCGTCAGCATTCGTGGCACCCACCTGGATGACACTTTTCGCATTTTCAGGTCGTCATGCAGGATTGTGTGCACAGAACCCACAGAAATGCCAACTCTGGAGGCGATCTGTTCAACAGTCATTCGGCGATCCCCCAAAACAATTCTCTCCACTTTCTCGATCATGTCGTCAGACCGGCTTGTGCGAGCCCGAGGTTGTTTCGGTTTGTTGTCACACGATGTTCTGCCTTCATTAAACTGTCGCACCCACGAACGCACTTTCGACACATCCATAACTCCATCTCCCCATGTCTCCTTCAACTGTCGATGAATTTCAATTCGTTTGACACCACGCAAATTCAGAAACCGAATGATCGCACGCTGTTCAAGTAAGGAAAACGTCGCCATTTTAAGTATTTAAAACAGTTCTCATTCTCGCCTCTGGCGGTAAAATTCCATCTGCCATACGGTGCTGCCATCTCTGGGACGTATTGACAATGAACGCGGCCTCATTTTAAAACAATGCGCATGTTTCTATCTCTTTCCAGTCCGGAGAAAAAAAAGTCGGAGGCCTTAGAACTTGAATGCACGTCGTACTACGGAGGTCTTCGGACAAAGCGGGTGAGTAAATAACGCGAGAGGACAGCACTGCCTTGTAAAAAGATTGTGAAAGTTTCATCCACGAGATCTGTTCAAAAAATTCAAAACTTTCGTAATTTAACGCAAATTGTGTGTTGGAGCGCAGTGCAGTTGGCATCCCTGCACATGCCTGTGTTTGTGTAACTGCCGGAAGTTTCATTATTGTTTGTCTGTTGTTGTTCAGTGCTGAAGTGAGCAGAATGTTGTCTTCCACATTTGCGAATTTCGAGATCACAGAGTTAAAGGAGCAACGCGTGTGCATTACATTTTTCTTGAAAACCTTTACAGAGACACACCAAATGATGCAGGAAGCCTACGGTGATGAGCGCTTAAGCCGTACTGGGTGTTATGAATGGTTAAAACGGTTTAAAAGTGACCGGACGAAAGTTAGAAACGACCCTCTTTCAGGATGCCCATATACGTCTACCCACAACGCTCGTCAGGAAAATCAACGAAATTGTGCGTGCCAATCGAAGACTGACTGCCCGAGAGATTACAGAACATTTTAATTGAATCATGTCATGAAATCTTGACACAGCATCTTGGAAAGCATCGTGCTGCCGCAAAGTTCGTCCCACGGCTCATGAGCCAAGACAATAAAGACCTTCGCCTCGCAATCTGTGAAGAGTTTTGGATCGCACAAATGTTCCTTAAGGTAATGAGAGTGGGTCCGGTTATGATGTTGAGACCAAGGTTCAGTCTTCACAGTGGGTTGGGAAAGGTTCTTAAAGACCAAAGAAATCTCGTCAAGTCAGGTCAAATGTCAAAGCCATGTTGATTTTTTTAACGTTGAAGGATTAGTTCATCATGAATTCGTGCCACAGGGACAAACTAAATCGATGGTACTATCGGGGTGTGTGTTGACGTATGCGAGAAAATTTGAGAAGGAAGCGGCCAGAAATGTGGTGGGAAAATTCATGGCTCTTGCGTCACGAAAACGCACGCACATTTATCCCTGTTGGTGTGTTGCTACTGCACAAAAACGAAATCACCGTGCTGCTTCATCCTCCGTGTTCTCCAGGCCCGGGCCGTGCGGACTTTTCCAAATTGAAAATCCCATGAAAATACAAAGACTAGAAATGATATACGAGATGTATCAATGTCTTGGAGAGTATTTCGAAGTAGACCATGCGTAGAAGAATTTCGTGGACAAAGTTCCGGAATTTTTTGAACTGGTCTCGTATCCACAGATTGTTTGACAGTGGAGTCAACTGAGATTTGTACTCTTGAGTTGTTCTTACGTCTATCATTTTCACGGGAACAGGCATGCGGACTTGTACCTGTTGCCGTACGTAGAGACACTTGTAGCTAAAAAATTTTTGATCCCCATGGGCAGACTGTGTCATCCATAGAAGAACATTCTGCCGTCCCTTCCACTCGAGGGATGGAATTCATTCACTGAATAAACGTAGGATAAGATTTATTGACGCAAAAGGATACTAAACTGGAAAGTGTACATCTTTACCTGAGACATTTTAATTACTAGGGTCCTAAATTTTATTTTTCTTTGGTAAATATAGTATCACAGATGAAGTACCTGTTACATAATAAGAGAAGCTACTTTCCGAGGACATCTAGAAAGAGACCTCATATTACACTTTCACACGTTCCACCCGGACTAGCAGGTTGGTTTCTCAGAAATTTGTGTACTCACATTTGAAGATTGCTTAAGAAATCATAGTTCTGTTGTCATAGATAAGGTGCCGATATTGTAAAATAAAGCAGCTTGCTGATACCATTTTTAACATAATTGCTTCATAGTCAGAAATATTCTTCTGAGTTAGAGGCCACTTTGTCAACTATAAAATTCCGACGGCCTCAAAACCAGAATTTTATTGACTGTGGCAACGGCCGCGGAAGCCTACGTTTGCAATAATCGCTTCATGTCTGTCCAAAGACTGTCAAAGACCGTGGTTCTCTTTCATTACTGCAGTTGTTGAGCGAAAGTGTTTTCGAATACCACGATTAAAATTTATCGTGGATGTCACAAGTGTGAACAATTAACGTACTCCAAAACTTTTGATAATTTCAGTAATAGACAAGTCGGCTTAGAAACAAGAAAGATGGGATAAAAAAAGCAGATTCTCCCAATTAAATTAAATTTTTCCGTGGATTTCCTGAACCACTTCAATCTCTAAACAAAACCACGTTAGATACTAACCCTCGCGTCACATTCGTAATAGAATCTTCGAGCGAGTAAAATTCTTACTGACTACTGCAAACGCTGGATGTCCTCCAGTCCAATAGTACAGTGTTGTGTTGGCATCAATAGAAGATAAGGACTTGCTACTTGAGAGTGGAAAACATCATCCCACACCTGCTGGCAACAACCCAATGCCATCGGGAGAGAGAGAACGTTGTTTGTCCAGTCGCTTTACGAGGCGCAAACTATACTGTACTACCACATCGTGAAGTATGATATCCAGAAAAGCCGAAAATACATTCGTGATCCAACAAAAAATTTTATAGGACATAGTTTTTTCCTATTTTGATCATTGTTTGGCCATACAACCATCAATAAGGTAACATCATGAGAAGTTTCAATTGGAATAAAATATTGACCGCTATCAGCTAGAAGTAATAATAAAACTCGGCACGTAAAATCCCACAAACAGCGATATTTAGCTTTAGTAATGCGTTTGCTTTATTTGAACTGGGTTAAGATGGATCGGTCAGGAAGAGCCTGGAAACTTTTGACCCTCTGGCTCTATTCGTGCATGAGAGTTGTTGACCTCCACGTGTTTATACTTAGTCATTGACGGGAAGTGAGAGTTATCAGTGACCTCGAGCCCACGTCCGCTGTTGCTGCGTCCTTTGTCATGATTTCATAATGTTCGTATTTGCTTCCCATCCCTGTACAAACGTAATGCTTAGAGTTAGCGTGTGGCGGTACGCCGTTGCGTGTTCTTTCGTAAGGAGCGTACATTACTGAAGTAAATAAAAGGAAGTCGTTTGAAGAAAAGAGGACTGTAGTGCAGTAGCTAGATTTTACTTTGTTAATGTGCATAATGGAAAATTTAGATTTTATGTAACGAAATAGAACAACCACCACGAATTGATTCGTCGACCGTTGACGGCCTAAAAACGAAGAGTTTTTAAACTTTCTTGCGCCTATTTTAATTTCTCTGCCGTTTTCGTTGAGCATTTCATAGTACTTTAGTATGAATCATTCTGAATGAACATAATCGTGAATCGTCCCTGGAATATTCTTAGTATTTACGAAAAGTGGCTACCACAGACTGATTCATTTATGCAAACATTTTTTAAGCGAAGAGTTTGACCACAATATAAAAGTATCGTTCCACGTTGTGTATGTCATAGAACGTAACTGGGAATAGGTGATGTATTGATAGGAATCAACAACATCGGGCCGGTATAATCATTTTTAAAAATAGAAGCGAATGGCCCTGATGATCGTACGGTGTACCGAAACCGATAGCCAGTAGGCAAAATAAAAAATTGGATCCACAGGCTAAAAAATGTATTAATTATAGGGTGTGTTGGTCGCCGTTCTAACCGGCAGTATGTGGAGAATGTGTTTCAGTAAATGGGAAATAAGAAGACGGTTTTGTCATGCAGTCCTGTTGGATTAATTTATAAAACTGATGCTAGAGGAGGACTGCGTGATATATCCTCTGCCTCCGTTATATATCAGGTAGGGACCGCGAGGATAAGATAAGAGATATTAGGGTGCGGGCCGAGGTATGTAGGCTGTCGTTTTCCCTCGTCTCCGAAAGATAGGAGCAGGGAAGGGGAAGACTAATTTTTTAATAACTGTTTGGCACTCTGACTGCTACCGTTCGGATTAAACTATCCATTCATTCTATACTGTTAACTGACACGTATAAGGGGCATTGAAATGAAAACGAGACAGGTGGAAGAAGTAAGCAAGCTTTTTATTATTTCAAAAGTAACCGCACTAACTAGTAATAAATTTTCCCCACGGTGAGACAAGACACTCAACGCCTTGAAAATCTATTTGCGTTTGCTTACGAAACCATGATTGATTGTACCAAGGTATTGACCTCTTCGAAGCGAATCGATGCCTACGAATGTCTTTCTTCTGAGCTCCAAATATATGGAAATCGCCGTGGAAGATTACTGTATGGAGGATGTGTACAGGCTTCCCAGCGAAACTTTGGCAGCGTAATCTTAACAGTGACGGCAATATATGGGCGGGCATTATCCTGCGACAGAATGATGCAGTCGTGGACATTCTTGGCCGTTCGATCTTAATGAAGCGCTTCCGTTTTCGCAAAGTGTCCACGTACCGCTGTGCGTTAATTGTGACGTTGTGCAGTCAGAGGAAAAGGTCATTTTGACTCCCGGACCTGGCGTGCGTGTTGGTTCGACTGGGCTGCAGAAGTTTCGCCGGGGAGCCCTTACATATCCTTCATACAGTCTCGACCTTTCCCTGTGCGATTTTTATATTTTTGGAGCCCTGAGAAAGACATACGTGACCGTAGATTTGCTTCAGATGAAGAGGTACACGCCTAGGTATTATCGTGGTTGGCAAGGCAATCGAAAACAATTTTCCATAAAGGCGTTGACTGTCGGATGTCGTAATGGGATAAATGTATTGCTTGCACCTTAGGTAATTGTGCAATGCACGGCTCATTAAAAAGGATGGCTTGAAGTAGTTGTAGGGTTGAGCCGTGCTGTATACGTCTATTTTCATGTCCAGCAGGCTAACTCGACACAAATAATTACCTGAAGCTGTGATCCTGCCGCCAAATACTCTGTGCATTGCCTAGAATTGCAAAATAATAAAATTAACAGAAATAGTAACTAAAGATAAGTGAATAATTAATAAAAAAAGGTTATAATATAACGTCCAAAATCCATGTAGATGACACCGGAGATTTCTGGCGAATAATGTTTAAACGGAAAGTGGTCCCACAATTTCCAATAAAAACAGACAGAAAGATAACTGTATTAAATGTGATGAAGTTGCTTTCCATGTGTAGCAAGAATGGTAACAGATCCCCCAATCAGTGCGCGCAGAAAAACTTTGTTTCGTGATAACGGTGCACGAAATATTAGCCAGCTTAAAATAATTCAGAGGTTACCATGACGATTAACACATCAAAACATCAAAAATGATGAGCAAGAACTCATACTCCGTCTAGTCTCAGTTCTGTAATGCAAGTCGGAAAGTAGTTCTGCACTCGAGCTCATTCACGCCTCGCGAAGGTTTGTCCTTTCAGAAGTTAGTTTCCTAACGGTCGTCCGTCGCCCAGAATCAAACACTCAAAATGATCGAGTCTCACACGTTTACTTCAGCAG